>NC_048584.1:34666514-35266514 GCF_013265735.2 Oncorhynchus mykiss
AGTTGCAAACTGTAGTCTGGCCTGTTTATGGCGGTTTTGGAGCAGTGGCTTCCTCCTTGCTGAGCGACCTTTCAGGTTATGTCGATATAGGACTCGTTTTACTTTTATAGATACTTTTGTACCGGTTTCCTCCAGTATCTTCACAAGGTCCTTTGCTGTTGTTCTGGGATTGATTTGGACTTTTCGCACCAAAGTAAATTCATCTCTAGGAGACAGAACACGTCTCCTTCCTGAGCGGTATGACGGCTGCGTGGTCCCATGGTGTTTATACTTGTGTACTATTGTTTGTACAGATGAATGTGGTACCTTCAGGCTTTTGGAAATTGCTCCCAAGGATGAACCAGACTTGTGGAAGTCTACAATTTATTTTCTGAGGTCTTGGCTGATTTCTTTTGATTTTCCCATGATGTCAAGCAAGGAGGCACCGAGTTTGAAGGTAGGCCTTGATATACATCCACAGGTACACCTCCAATTGACTCAAATTATGTCAATTAGCTTATCAGAAGCTTCTAAAGCCATGACATCATTTTCCAAGCTGTTTAAAAATGCACAGTCAACTTCGTGTATGTAAACTTCTGACCCACTGGAATTGTGATAGTGAAATAATCTGTCTGTAAACAATTGTTGGAAAAATTACTTGTGTCATGCACAAAGTAGATGTCTTAAACCGACTTGCCAACACTATAGTGAGTGGTTGAAAAACAAGTTAATGACTCCAACCTAAGTGTATGTAAACTTTCGACCTCAACTGTACATTTAGGCAATGACACCACCACAGCCAATTGTCTTGCAAATGTGTATAACAATCTGTCGGGAATCAAATGTAGCCAAGGACGGCATAGCTTTCCTTTAATTCAGTCAGTTAAATTATTCTCGGCCTTTGGTTTGTTTTGTGCATGCCTAAACTTGAGTAGGGGTTCTCCTTCGATACTTTTCATTGATGAGTTACAACCTGGTAATTACACATCGCTTGTGCTCACAAAACTACCATTGCTTTTAAACTACTGATATGGAACTGTTTTTATTGTTATTTTTGTTGCTGCAGTCTAAACTCCCTCACTGTACTTAAACATCTGAACTTAATATCATTGATACCTGGAGAAAATCTTTGTTTTGTTTGAAGGCTTACTGTGACATGGAGATGGAGGGGGGAGGATGGACAGTACTACAAAAACGATTTGATGGTCATGTTGACTTTCACCGTACGTGGAAAGAGTACAAAATGGTGAGCGCTAGAGGAAATGTTCCCAGTCCCACAGCACATAGCTTAGATAACGCTGGCCAGTGGCAAAAAACAGAACAAACAAACATTAAGATCATATTAAAAGTTGAATAATTATGTTGTTATATTCCTTCAAAGGGCTTTGGAAAGCCTTCAGGTGAATACTGGTTGGGAAATGAATTTGTTTCGATACTGACCAATCAGCAACCATACGTTTTGAGAATACAGATGATGGATTGGGAGGATAACTCAGGATTCTCACTATATGACCAGTTCTCTCTCGGCAGTGAAGCAGAAAACTACAGGTACGCCTAGATTTCCCAGGTGTGGTGTTCCAATGCTAGGCTACTTAGTTTCCGTCACATAAGTAGCCTATGTTGGGTATATGTACATATTCTTTATCCCCTTACACTGTGCACAAGACAGTAGTTTTGGAATTGTTAGTTAGATTACTTGTTATTACTGCATTGTCGGAACTAGAAGCACAAGCATTTCGCTACACTCGCATTAACATCTGCTAACCATGTGTATGTGACAAATAAAATTTGATTTGATTTGGGAGTCTGTGTGGAGGACCTTTAAATATAGGTGATCGCTTTTAGTACTTTGCAATGCGGACTGAAACACATTATCATAGCTGTATGACAGACAGATTTAGTCTGTTACTCAAGATGTTTTGATGTAGTAATGTTAAAGTAAGCTCTAACAAAATGGTGCATACAAAATGTACTTTAAAATCAACAAATGACTAACAAAATATTTACCTTGCCTGAAAATATAAATATGTTGAGTGGGCGGTGGGAGGATCAAACACTTGTCACCAGTCCAAAATAAATATTTTGTCATCTGGAAAATGGTCAGGATCTGTGAAACAGAAGATTAAAATGCTTCGGTCTCCTAAACATTCAATCTGCACCCCTAGACATCACCAGTACCTGCCATTTTCTTTGCTGAACATAAGCTGATTTTAAGGAGAGAACTGATACTTCATCTCTGTTTGAGCATTATACCTCTCAAGCACACTCCTATTAATTCCTTAAGTCTCAAAGTATGACCCTTGACTATTCTAGAACCAGAAATATAAATTATTCCATATAACTTATCTTCATACTGAAATTCAAAGGCCACAAAACAACAGAGGTTAGCAATGACATCAATACCTCATCACCAGCATTGATATTTTCGACAGAATGAATGGGCGGAAGGTAGGCCTAGCGGTTAGAGCATTGAACCAGGAACCAAAATATTGCTGGTTCAAATCCCAGAGCCAACTAGGTGTAAAATCTGTCGATGTGCCCTTGAGCAAGGCACTTAACCCTAATTGCTCCTGTAAGTCACTCTGGAAAAGAGCATCTTCTAAATGACTAAAATGTCAAATGTAATGAACAACCAAACCATAACAGGGCCCTTCTGTCAGCAAACCCTACTGCAGCTGTCATGCTTCACTTAACTTGCAAATGACTAGTGTGTAGACATAGCCTATAGTAGGGTTACTCAACTCTTACCCTACAAGGTACAGAGCCTGCTGGTTCTGTTCTACCTGATAGTTCATTGCACACTAAAATCAGTCCCTCATTAGAGGGGACCAATGAAAAAATGCAGTGGCACTGGTTTCGTGGTCCTTAGTTGAGTTTGGGCGCCGATAGCTTGTCATGGAGCACAAGAAAGGTTCAGAAGTAGTCACGGAAAACCAAGGGATATTCAAACACAGCATCTTGTAAGTTAGTGCTAGCAGAGTAAGGAATCCTTGGCGGACTAAACTTGGGTCTTCCGACGAATGGCAATCATGTACTTCCTCCTCACATTGTATTCCTCTGTTTTCTTTACACAGGATACACCTTAAAGGCTACAGTGGAACAGCAGGCAAAATTAGTAGCCTTGGTCAACCAGGAAGTGATTTCAGCACAAAAGATGCCGACAATGACAGATGTGTTTGCAAATGCTCACAACTGACAACAGGAGGTAAGGAACAGGTTAATTTGCCAATCTCCTCGACTTTTCCACCGGCCTTCATTAAGATCAATTATTTCCTCCATTTTCACATTAACCCCCCCCAAGAAGCGTTTGGCACTACCCCCAGAAAAAAAAAGTTAAGACGTCTTGCCTTTTCTTTCTGTCGTGGGGTCAAGGCTCTCAAGCAAAATTAGATATGAGCAGATCAGTGATTAACTCAGTTGGGAATTCAGCCCCTGCAACAGCTGACATTAATAGTCTGGGAACTACGGATTTCCCCCTCCCCCTCTCTCTGAGCTCAGAATAGAGGTCCTCCTCCATGCCTCTGATTTGTAGACTGCTTTGGGCGCTAGACTTGGACTTGTTCCGTGTATCGGGGTCTGCCTACTCTACATGTAAGCTGCTCTCCAAATGATTTCCCCTCCCGAGGTCTCGCATAGAGGAATCCCTATACCTCAGGGAATTGTTGGGGATAACCAGCTGCATATGAACAAAAATAGGACTAAGATGACAGACACAGGGGGAATGAGCTGCACAACTTGCAGTCCATGTGATATAACAATCCACTTTCCCCTTGGAACTCAACGAAACTGAGGGTACAAAACTGTGGGAGTTAATCGTAATGTGATAATACAAAATGTCAGTGTTAGAATCAGAAGCACAACTCCTCATTGGGCTCGTTCTCTTATAGACCATGCACATCATGAAAAACCTCAGACTGACAATCTCTTGTTTTCTGCTTTTCAAGGCTGGTGGTTTGACGCCTGCGGCCCCTCTAACTTGAACGGAATATTTTTCCAGCACGGCCAGAACTCTAATCGATTCAATGGAATCAAATGGTACTACTGGAAGGGCTCAGGCTACTCACTGAAGTCTACCACAATGATGATCAGACCAGTAGACTTCTGAGGCTGCCCCAGAGACATGCCTCTCACAGACGGACATAGAAAGGAGAGCATTGTCACTCTGGGAAACTACAGACAAGACAGACTGAACTGCTCTATAACAGCAACCTCACCACTTCCAAGCATTCCACAAGGAAGGGAACAAATTAACTCGCTCCAACATGTCAGCAAAGAGTTTACTGTTTTGTACAAAATTGACAGGTGGTAACGAGCAGAAGTCTATGAACTGTGTATTTTTAGAAACATATGGGCTTTGGACTGCATAACCAACCGGGACAAGGCAGTCAAAGGATGAAATAGATATTTATAGCTAACTGGAACTGTGGTAGAGATAACAGTATTGTTTTCTATAACAAGCAATACCAGGGGAAATGTTAGTGTGTGACACAATGCAAGGTTGACCAAGTACATTCTGTAATAACGATATTTCACCCCATTACATTTGATACAATGAATTTGAAAATGGTTACATTTATTTATATTAAAATTTTTAAAAATAGGCCTAATACTAAAAGCAAAGAAAACTAGGGTACAAATACACGATCAAATATGAACATAATGCGCTACGGTCAGTAATGAATCTACTGGTTTTCTTTCTTAGAGCTTGTACATACTTACATGATTTAATTTAAAATGTATAGAAGGTTCACAAAATGTATTAAAATCAGATGTGATAACTTTGATTGGGATGTTACTCAAAACATGTAATCAATGTCAAAATTAACCTAATTATGCACTTGTGTGAATCTATTGCAAGTGTGTTCAACTTTTTCCATGATTACACAATTGACTGAGAAATTAAACTTCCACATCCTTTGCCTGACTTAGGCTACGTACTCTGTCGTGATTCTAATCTGTATCCAAGGTATCCAGAGAAAGTGGAGCATGTCTGCATATTTTATCAATCTAATTTAATTGTTGTACTGTAGAAATGTGATTTATGGTTATAATAATTTATGTAATACATTTGGGACCAAAACCTTTTCACTTAATTCTTCTAAGCGACTGGCGTTATGATTAGGATTAGTGTATTTAGGAATTTCTCTGTGTGGAGTACAATGTCTTGTTAGATTCTGTCACTCCTACGTGACGCTCGTCCCTCAACCGACGGCAGTCGCGGACTCTGACGTGGACTCTGACGTGGACTCTGACGTGGACTCTGACGTGGACTCTGACGTGGACTCTGACGTGGACTCTGGATAAAGGTTGTCAGAAAGGCAAAGAAATAGACTTTAGAACATCATTCAAATTAAATCTTAAATTCAAGCTACAGTTCGTATGTCTTCATTCTGCTTTAACACAAAACATAAAAAAATGTGTTTTAAATGTCTGATGTGTCATGCTTATGTTTAAAAAATGCCTTCAACTTTCAATTCAGTTATTCAGTTCATTCTCGGACAACGTCAGGCTTTTGCAGGAATCTATTTACCTCAGCACTACCCACTACTGCACAAGACAGAAATCAGCACAGATTGAGCGTGTGTCAGGTAAAAATGCTGAATGGCCCCATTCAAATCAAATGACCTGGCTCATCAAGAGCCTTCAGGGAGTGTGGAGATTTTTTTGGCCGCCACAACAGAACTGTGTGCGATTTCAAAAGGAAATGTGATGAGACAGTATTCTATAGCAAAACACCCCTTCCCCTTCACAGATGCAAGCCAAAGATTAATGAATGGAGGAGGACAGGAAGAAGCAACATCCACATCTGACACAGGATGCTGGAGTGAAAAACCACTTTGAAAATTCATTAATGCCAATAAAATTAGGTGTCATACCCACTTCCTACTGTTTGGAATTCCAGCTCTTAGAGACAGTTGCAGCATATGATAGTAAACTGACCAGGCCATTTCATTATAAAAGCATAGACTTAACCAATATGACCCCAAGGGCTGTGTTTGAATAAGAACAGTATACAATATTAGTAGAATCTTCAGTTACTTACAGGTGCTGCTGGAAACTGATCTGAAAGTTCACATGGTTCTTCTGGAATTGTCTTTGTTCCAAACACCACAAAACCTGTTTAGGGGAATATTACCAGCAGTCACAGGCGATGCCCAGGAGAATGTTGAGGGTCCGCCAGTGGCCCACCGACACCACGTGGGTTGTGTTCTCACACACCTGGTCCACCAATGGGAACCCACCCAGAGTTTGGACCACCTGGGTCAATATGTGCTGCTTTCTGAGGAGCCAGAGGTGTAAAGAAGAAAACCTTTCTAAATATCGAGGTTAGTACATTGAGAAGGCTAAGTATCGCCAAGAAGTTCAACAAGACATAATCAAATGTTAATCTGTCTAAGATCCTAAATGTGGCTGTAACAAATATGTTTTGGATCTACTTACTCTGTGGGCATGCTTGTCATAACTAATGTCCTTAGAGAGTCTGGATTGAAAAATTATTAACAAATTATATGCACTTTAGAGTACATTTGCACACAGTGAGTTCAATACAAAGTACACACCTAAATAATGACTAAGGGGTAAGAGCAGCCATAAAGTCTCAGTTTCAATAGTTTGCATATTGCTTTCCTTTGTTGATATTGAGCGGCAACACAGTGGTACAGCTCTGGATAGGTAAACAGTGAACAGATATCAGATATCTGCAGAATTTGATGGGGTGTTGATTTCCTCTTCACACAAGGCCATGAAACAGTGAAAAACAGGTTGAAGCGCACCGCTGGTATTATTATTCTGGACCATCCATCTCACATACAGACACCGTAGTACCACCGCCCCCTCACGGGCAATCAGCACTGAACACCTGAGCGACAGTTAGTGACAGGGCGAACAGGCTCTTTCCCGTCAGGAACCGCTCTCCAGTCCCCCAGCCGGAAGTCTGGGGTGAAAGCGTCCTGAGCAGAGGGCATCCAAAAAAGCCCACCAGTACACAGCCCCATTCATGACTGCTTTACATGCATAACAGGGCGTCCGTGACATAAATGTGGCCCAGGTGTGATAAAAAGGTTGCTCGTTGCATATTAGTAATGCCGGGGTTGGAAACAGTCAGCATACAGCAAGAGTTGAGAAAAGTTTAACAGGCCTTTTGTTGAGAAGGTAGCCCAGTATATCGACTGAGCTGAGGATTGCTTGACATTTCATCTGAGGGCTGTTGTGACAAAGTGCGTTAGCAATCGACAATAATTAAACAATTCACCCTGTCCAACCACGCTTTAGAACATGTTCTTGTTTTTCATTTTAAGGTTTTACAACACCTAGATCCTCCGTGACAACAGAACCCTTTTAAATCTGCCATAATCAAAAGAAAACACACCCAAAACCCCTATACAAATGGACATGAAAGGATTCATTGATAAAAAAAGGTTAAAAAAAAAGGTTTCAGCTTTCTTTAGTAAAGCATGGCATGGTTTGGTTATCCTTCATCGCAAAGGATTGTCCTTAGCGCAGTGCTGAAATAAGTTCCTCACTGAACTTTAAGATGGACATCAATCATCATCACTATGATGGAAGCTGATTATATGGGATGGAAATAAATGCTGCTGTTGATATTACCAAAGAAAGGTGTTCATCAGGGAGGCAACCATGTTTTCAGTAGCAATGCAAGAGACTGGCTGCCCATTGCTGACACTGATCTGGGAACATTTTTCTGACATCAAACAAGCCGGCTAGGAGGATTTTCTGTTAGAGGGTAAAAAGCCTAAAGAGCTATTATTCATTTTTCACTCCTTTGCCAAGAAACAAACGAGGAATTTCAACAACTACGTTTTTTGGAGGTTCCTCAAAGGGGATTTTTGGCTTCACTTATGCAATGTTCTGGCAGCAGTGCAAGAGGGCAGGCGTTGAACAAAGAGTCTGCACTAAATAAACCTAAGACAAAGAGTTGGTGTGAACTGTTGCACCAGGCTCCATTTCAATGCGCCTCTCACAAATGAAGGAAATTATTTTGGGTATGACGAGGTCCCGTTGATGGCTGGTCTATGAAAACCGAAATGACTCAGGCTCTATCCATACAGTCAACTTCCATTGGCCCTCGTTCTAATCTATCTGGGGTCAGGGGGGCTGGAATGGCCAATTTTAACTGAAAAGCACACAAGGGTACAAAGATCTGATTACCGATTGAACATGTGCAACAGCCGTGCATAGAAAACATCAACAATCACAAAGTTAGGCTGCATGAAGCGAATAAAGTGGTTACGGCATCATGTTTCCTGAAGTTCTTTAAGAGCACATGCACAATGGCATCTTATAAAGCCAAGTACTCAAGATAAAAATCAACTTCTACATTAGGGGATCATACAAATAAATGCTCAATGATACACATACAGGACAACTCCCTTTACTGCTAAGGGTAGAAAAATCACATCAGATGTCATGCTTCATCAAAACATTTCATTAAACATATATTTTGCCTCAGTAAACTACTCTACAAAATCATAGATTATCTAAGTTTGATAATGCTGATAGTGTCAGAAGAACAAAGAGGATAAAAGTGGTTTATGTCATGACTTGTACATGACTTCATTCCACTCTTGGTGAATGGTAAGACTACCTATGTCAAGATGTGGAGGGGATTGAAGCCAAATCCAAACAGTTCACTCCATAATATCTTATGAGTGCTCCCAGGACTTTTGAACAAGGCCCTCCTTTGGAGATTTTTGCCTTTTTTAAACACCTGTAACTGCCAGTTCCTGCAACATAGCACAACAAAATGGCCTTCTATGATAAAAAAAATAAAGGAAAAACTTTCATTTTTTAATAAAAAAAAAAAATTAACACATTCCAGAAAGTGGCGCAGCACCTCTTACAAGCTTACATTCATTGGGGGAGAACCCTCGCTCCTATTACACGGGCTCTTCTGTGAAGGTTGAAATCTCTTCCACAGTTTTAAATAAAGGGGCTAGTTCTCCTGATACGTACCCGGATTTTTTTTATTTCCTCCATCAGATTTTGGGGTGGAAGTTACATGACACATTCTATTCAAATCACTCTATTAAACGTCAACTAAAATGTAGATGAACTAGCTCATGTAATGATGAAAAAAAAATGTATTCTGCGATACAGTTCACGTGGGAATTCAAACAAGATCTCTCCATAGTGTTAAGCGCTGAAGTTTTGTTCAGGTTGAGTGAACACAGAAGAGTGTCAGGTACATTTTCACAGGAGAGGATGTTATCCTACCAACATGTAGGTATCACACAGAGAGCCCCTGTGGCAGCAGCTTCAAAGACCATCATGACTACTCATTCACCCACTGCAGTTTCTGAGCAGCTGTGTTCAAAAGGAATGGAACACAAAAGGCAAACAATATGCCACTGTTCCTCCACAGGTTGGCTTTACCAAGAGATCACAGAGAACAAGTAGACCAACTCTAGGTGTCGGGCCTAAGTCGTATTCAAGTCACAAACTGTCAGGTTAAGTAAATATCTAAGGAAATCAAAACCATGACAGTTTAAAATGATTGGCTATAAAAAAAAAAATAAGAGTCATACACGATATAGAAGCTTCAGGTAATTTATTGGGTAAACCAATGCTGGGCTATAACAATTACAGCCAACACCACCACAGAAGCAACTTAGATGATCAATTTGGTTAACTTTGTATTTTTGTTCATGCTCTTGCCCAACACATTGACTTGTCTTTTCCGTTTGCTTAAATTGAAATGGTCAAAAATGGTGTCCGTGTCACCAGCTGCTGCAGCATAGGCAGTTCCTCTGCATACAACTGCTGAATGCTTATTCACTTGTTTTGTGTGACGGTATCAGGCAAACATTGTCTGTAAGGTTCTTCTAGAAAGAAAGGTTAACATTTGTTTATTAGAAAATGTATCACCCCATCAGTATTAAACACATTCATTTAATATTGTTTTTCCATCGTTTTAGGGGAATCCTCAATAGGCTATATTAAAACTTCAATTCACAAAATGATAAACTTACATGGGCCATACAATGTTTTTCAGCCTTTGCATCACTGAAATACTGATCAAGGTAGTATGATATGGTTAATTAATGCCATTCTGCTGCTGTAATAAAATGGTATCACATTTGGGACACTGGCAGAGAAAAGATTGCAAACATTCATGTGGATAATGAAACTCAACCACTGTCCCAAATCTACAGCATACTATTATTATTACCTGAGAGGCTAAAGTGTTTGATGTTGATCAGTTACATTTGAGTATAGCAAACATTGAGAATACCTTCCTAATATTGTGTTGCGCACCCCCCCTTGCCCTCAGAACAGCCTCAATTCATTGGGGCATGGACTCAACTAGGTGTATAAAGCGTTCCAGAAATGCTGGCCCATGTTGACTCCAATGCTTCCCACAGTTGTGTCAAGTTGGCTGTATGTCCTTTGGGTGGTGGACCATTATTGATATAAAACCCAGCAGTGTTGCAGTTTTTGGCACAAACCAGTACGCCTGGCACCTACTATGCCCTGTTCAAAGGCACTTAAATATTTAGCCTTGCCAATTCACCCGCTGAATGGCACACATACACAATCCATGTCTCAATTGTCTCCGTTTGAAAAAAGGATTTAAGCCTAATCTCCTCCCCTTCATCTAAACTGATTGAAGTGGATTTAACAGGTGACCTTAGCTTTCACCTGGATTCACCTCGTCAGTCTGTCATGCAAAGAGCAGGTGTTCTTACTGTTTTGTATTCTCCATGTATATTGATTAGTAAAACATGCTAATGTCTTGAATACCATTGCATTGATTATATTGATGACATGGTAACATCCCAACACTTATATATATATATATAGTATATATATATATTGTATATTTGGTTTAGAATTCACATACTTTTGAAATGTCGGCTCCTTTTTACTTGTTTGTCCTTGTGTTGAGTTTGATTCTCTTAACTCGACACAAGGACAAACTTTTTTGCTTATCTAGTGCTTTGTTTGCTGCTGCCAAACTTGGTTTTGAAAGGTGTGTGGGATCTGTTGAAGCGCTCTGCTGGTCAGGGGCACTAGTCAGTTCATCAGTGAAGTCTTTAGACACTCTAGAGAATGGCAATGCGCTATGCCTACTTCTTCTAGTCAGAGTTTGTTTTGTATCATTGTCCTCGGAGGATGGACATCCCTTTGTATCCTGGTGTGGATGCGCATGTTGATCCAACATGCTGTTTACACTGCTGGTTTCTCTTACACTGGGCACCCCATGTGTTCTCTTTTTGGCACTGGCCGACTCAGACCCTGTGGTTTCACTCTTGCCCCTCTTCCTCTTCCCAGGGCTAGGTTGAGGCTCCAGTTCAAAGGGGATCTGAACCTTGGACTCTAAGGGCAAGCTGGGTAAAAGGCAGCTTCGTTGTCTCCTAGGGTTGTTAGCTGGAGAGAAGAAATCCACAAATACCCCATCATCATCGTCTGCACAGGAGGAGGCACGGAAGCCATTTGAGACAGTGCAAGATCTTTCTAAAGCAGGAAGCGAGGATTTTCTACATTCGCTTACTTTTGATTTCGGTGTGGTAATCTTTAGGGACGTTCGATGAGGCACACTGGGTTTTTTGGGTAAAATTTTTGAAGAACGGCGACTAGAAATCTCCAGATTAGTAGTTGGCTTACTTTCCGGAAGGGACTGTGGTGTTCTGCTTTTCCTGACAGGTGGTGTGACTTTTGCCATATTACTTCTGCTGGATACAAAACTGTTAAACGTAAACACTGAGTGCACACTCTTGCTACCCTCCGGGCAGTCATCCAGACAGGGACTCTCTAAGGAGATGTGCTTTTTGATGACATTACATTTAATTGAGGTCCTCTTAGGATTTGCGTCTTGTTTACTCTCTTTAGCCGGTGAAATGGGCAAAAGACTTTGAACCAATGCATTTTGTCTGGGCAAATCACTGCACGTTGACTTCCAAGGTTTCTGAAAGTCTTTCTTGTGCTGTGGTTCACAGGTGGCTTTGTGTTGCTCCTCTCCATCAGTTGTATTTGAGCAAGAATATGCATTAAAATCCTGATCAAATTCTTCTTCTGCAGGAGAAAGATATGCCATTATGAGAAGAAAATATACTGATAAACTTCTAGCATGTTAAAATGGACACCGTCAACGCATTTTATGTACTTACCCAGGTTTTTCAAGAAAGAGTGGGATGGTGTATTCCCAAGAGAAGGCTTAAACTCAGGTGATAACCTAGATTGTCCCACCTGTGAAGCTGAGAAAATGCATTAACTAGAGTCAGCAAATATTTCTTAACTCAAATCGTTTAACACCCCAGCCCATGTTTTGCAGATGCTACACATACTACACATAAAACCATTGGCCAGTCACAAAACATACCTTCGGGGGATAGATTTTCCCTAGCTTCTCTCATCTCCTTCAGCCTCTGTGCCATGAAGTCACACCGTTTCATAGAAGGACTGTAAACTATTCCTTTCTCTTCATCGATAATGTAAGGGGACACATCTGCTACTACACAGAAATATATTTACATATGAAACCACAACCACACAAAAAAGCATATTTATTTATATTAAATAAATATATTCTGAATATAATGTATGACGTGAGGAGAGATTCCTTACTAAAAGGTGATTTTGGTACTAGGTCTTCGATCATCTTGTCCAGTTTTTTCTTCATGCGCCTGTCATTCTCAGGCGTCCTCTCAGGGGTGTCTCTTGGCTGCATACAACGATGCTGTATAAAAAATAACATAAAAGATAACTCATTTGGTTAAGAACACTTCAATAGACCCTTTCAATAAAAATAATCCCCAATGCCTAATCATTTAAAGAAATTAGGTAAATATGCAGCAATGGATGAATTGCAGAAAGCTAAGTAGTTAATGACAGTGATTAACTATTGCCCACTGGTATATAATGTCTTCCTGATAGTGAAACCCAAGAGAAGTTATGCACTGTGAATCCTTAAACCTATCTGAGAATTAAATTTGCCTACCACCTTTTTCTTGAGTGCTGAATTAACGTCATCATTTAATGCCGGATACAACTCCTCATCAACATGTACACCATCATCTTTACATCTGCATTAATAAAACAAACAATATGAGTGACAGGGTAACAGGGGCAGAAGGTAGCCTACGGTTAAGAGCGTTGGGCCCTGAGCTGACTGGCACTTAACACACATTTTTGTTTTCACTGTTGCTACTCACTGTTATTTGTCTATAGTCACTGTACCCCTACCTACATGTACAAATTACCTCGACTAACCTGTACACCTGCACATTGACTCGGTACCACCTGTATATAGCCTCAATATTGTTATTTTATTGAGTGACTTTAAATGTCTTTATATTTGGTTAAAAAAAATCTTAAAAGTGCATTGTTTAAGGTCTACACCTGCTGTATTCTGCACGTGAAAGATCAAATTTGATTTGCTAATGTAAGTCGCTCTGGATAAGCGTGTGCTAAATGACTAAAATATAAACACAACATGTAAAGCGTTGGTCCCATGTTTCATGAGCTTAAAATATCCCTGAAATTTTCCATACGCACAAAAAGCTTATTTAGCTAAAATGTTATGCACAAATTTGTTCCTGTGGGAACATCTGAGACCAACCACCCAGACAGCTGATGAATATTTATGTCATCAATAAAGCCCGTGTGTGGAAAAACTGATTGGCTGGGCCTGACTACCAAGTGGGTAGGCCCCTGCCCTCCCAGGCCCAGTAATGGTTGGGCCTCTGCACAGTCATGTGAAATCCATAGATTAGGGCCTAATTAGTTGATTTCAATTGATTGATTTCATTATATGAACTGTAATTCAGTAAAATCATTGAAATGGTCACGTTAATATTTTGTTCAGTATAAATAAGAGCTCACAGCTATTTTATTTGTCAGTCAGTGACACCTTGTGGTTGATGAAAGAATTGCAAAAACAACAAAATGGTTACCGACTTGTCATCACGCAGACCAATAGATATTGACGACTCATCGTTGTCATTGCTATGATGTTGCACTTTAAGGCCGAAAAGCAGTTACACTGTAGTCTTGTGTAGCTCAGTTGGTAAAGCATGGCACTTGCAACACCAGGGTAGTGGGTTCAATTCCCACTGGGGACCAGTATATAAATGTATGCACTCACTACTGCGAGTCGCTCTGAATAAGAGCGTCTGCTAAATTAGGAAAATGGAAATGAAGCTTGAGGCTTACCTGGCCACCCAGAGGACAGACACAAGTCTCACACCAGTCTTCTTGGCTTTATTCCAGGTTGCTTGATGGCCATTTTTAAAGACTATATGTGTGACTTGTTTATTGAAGGTTTTAGATACCTGGAATGATACAGGTAAATATCACAATGTGAAATGTGTACATAGTAATAACCTTCCAAACTGCTTAAAGGAAAATACCACTCAAAAACAATGTTGGTGTGTTTTAATACAGTCCCCAAAATGGTTTGCATGTCAGCAGTCACATTTTCAAGATATAGAACTTAAAAAATAAAATAAAAAGCTGTCACAGTATGATGCATTTTGCATAATACCAAAAGACAGCGGATTTGAGTGGATTTTTTCCTTTAATAATGGTAGTTTTAAGAACCCCACAGGGTGTCATTAAAAACAAACATCTGTGTAGTTAGCCAATAGCTCTCGAAAACCCTTCTCCGTACATAGGGTTTTCAGCAGTTACATTCACCCACAGTTGGCTCCATGTGAACAACAATTCCAACAGTGTTTTAACGTTTAGACACATCAATAATCACTTTCAAACGTTTTTCCCCCCCTAAACATATGCCCCTTATCTTTCATAAGAGCGAGAATGAATCTTCCAAATAAAAAAGATACACTTACTGTAGCAGTTTGGCACAGATCCACAAGCTGTGTCCCCTTCAGTTGACAAACTTGCTCTCTAGTTACGCTTACATACAGGTGTGCTAGATAGCTAATTAGCACAGCTGGCCACCTATGTCTAAACATGAGCTGTAACATGGAAATATATGGCCATGTGGGAACACTAACCCTATAAGATGTAATTTAACCTTTTACCCCCTCCTCCTCGCCAATATGAAAGATATAAAAACGTACCGTAAGCAATGCATTTTAACATTCAGAATAAGAGTCTGGGATCTTAACAGAACTCCCCCAACCAGAATACACTATAGTTAATAGGCGCTAATGTAGTTAGCATCTATGAAAGGGTTAGTTATCCATGTACAAAAGGGTAACTCACCACACCTCCCATATCCTGCAGCTGCTGGATGAACGGTTTCGAGTAATTCTCTGTTTTACTTGATGACCACACGTCAACGTAGGCAACAACATCTAGAGAAATGATCAAACACCACCCCCCCATCCTTTATTCAAAGACAAATGAGAAAATACAAGAAAAAGCTGTAGCTAGTTAGGCAAGCTATCCAAACCATGATGTTAGTTTACACATTTACCTTTCAGAATAGAAGCAGATTTAGGTGTACTGTTTGTGGTCATTTTAGTCTCTTACTGAAGGATTTCCCTACAAAATTGGAGAAAGAAGTAACCAAGTTCAATTTGAGGAATCAAAGTGCAGGCAGTTTGCTAGTGCAATGGGGAAGCATATTTGATGACATGTTACAAAAAGTTAGAAATCCATTTGTGTATTTGTCACATGCGCCAAATACAACAGGTGTAGAATTTACAGTGAAATGTTTGCTTATGAGCCCTTCTCAATAATGCAAAGTTTAAAAATAAAATAGTAACACAAGTGGAATAAAATAAAATACAACAATGGAGCACCAACCAGTACCATATCAAAGTGCAGAAGTAAGAGGTAGATATTTACATGATGGCAGGGTAAAGTGACTAGGCAGCAGGATTGAAAATAATAAGAGTAAAATAAAGAACAGAGCACCAGCAGCAAATGATGCGTAAAAGTGTGTGCGTGCATGAATGTGTTTGTGTTGTATCGGTCTGCATGTGTATATGAAGCTTAAGTGAATGTGTGGGGGTTGTGTGGTAGTGTATGGGTACCATTAATAAGCTGCAATGTGTAACTTTTTGGGGGACATGACCAAATTCACATCGAGGTGGTATAGATCTGCCATTCTCATTTAAAATCTAAGAAGCAGTAGATCTGTTCTATGTGCATTATTTATATGCTTACCTTTAAGTTATTTTTTCGCCTTTTACTTTCGGTTTTGTACACCAACTTAAGACAGCTGAAAATAAAATATTTTTGGTTATGTAAAATATATTGCACAGCTGTTTAGATGGCACATTGTCTACACTATATAACCAGTTGCTTGTTTTGTCACAAACTAAAAATAGGCGAACAAATAACGTTAGAATTCTAGCAACCAGGAAATGGCGGAGAGATTTCTGCATAGCGCATCTTTAACTGACTATTTAAGTCTGGCTTGGGTGTAGAAGCTGTCTCGGGGCCTGTTGGTCCGAGAGCCGATGCTCCGGTACCGTTTAACGGACGGTAACTACACCCACTTGCAAACTCGTAACCATCTAGTTTAGCTAGGCAGCTAACTAGAACTACAAAAGTGTATGCATACTACTAGAAGCAAATTCACAAAACATTGGGTCCGAAGACATCTAGCAAAGTAGCTAACTTGTGAATGCAAATCGTACACGCTTTAATTTCCCTGCAAACTGTGACCATGACTATTTGCCATTGAGTAAGGAGTGCTAACTTTAGCTAGCTAGAACATTTCGTCTGAATTAAGATCATTTCAAACAGTAGGTACTGTCATTTTGCTACTAATTGTATAAAGTGCGTAATCTGTTGACTAAACTAACTGTGTGGTTAAAAAAAATAACGATATATATACACATTTTTCGCTACTTACAGTCAGGAGCTGGACAAATCCTTTCCAAAATCTTGACTTTCCGCGCGTGTATTTTTTTAGGACAAGGCTTGCTGGGAAGTAGATGACGTGTAATCTGTCATTGGTTGGTGAAAGTGTTGCCTCGTTTGTAGTTTTCCTGGCCTATTTGAAAACGACCTCGCGGATGAAAATGACACTTTTTTTTTTTTTTTTTATATTTTTTTTAATTAATTTCAAATCAATACATAAAGCACATGAGGGAACACAAGCATACATAGATTACAAACAATAGACAATCGAGCTAGGGGGTACAATATCACATTACAATTACACAAGGACCTTAAGGGAAATGCATATACTTACAATTCTAACAGCTTTTTTGTTAGTAGAGCATTTAACTGTCTTAAAATACAGTTCAATTTATTTTTGTAGGGTACGAAAATGTGGTTTTCTGTTTGTAAATTTACATTTGTGTATATGAAATTTGGTCAAAATAATAATGAAATTAATTACATAAAAATGATTCCGCTTATTTCTATTGTATGTAAAGAATCCAAACAGTACATCTCTCCACAATAGTGTAAAATCTTCATAAATGTGTTCAATTATAAACCTACTGATGTCTTGCCACAGTTTTCTTACATGCATACAATGCCAAAAAAGATGCACAACTGTTTCTGGGTGGTCATTACAAAAGGAGCAATTGGAGTTTATGTTTTCCTTAAACTTCTTCACATAGTGGTTGGCAGGATAATATTTATGAATAATTTTAAAGGAAACTTTTTTCCAACAGATATTATCAATAAATCCATTCCAATAAGGCATGACATAAGATACAACATCCTGCTGAAACAAGGTTCGTATCGCTCTGTTGTTGAATGGACCAAAAGAGAAACAAATCTTTCCTACTGATGAGTCAACAGGGTCAACAGAAGGTAGGCTCTGTATGGTATGTTCCTGAATAACATAGCAACACCTGAGGGAATGGCATCTAAAACAATTGCAAAATCTTTAGGTGTTACAGGGACCTTGTAAAGTGATAAGAATTCTTTAAAACTGAGTAAAAGACCCTCTGCATTTACCAGTTGGCTCACCAATAGGATATTATTTCGGAACCAATATTCTAAAAACAGAGAGGTATTTTTATACAATATATCCCGATTATTCCACATATAATATCTGTGTGGAGAAAAATTGAAATTGAAAATGACACACAGACAGGATGCCGCGCGGTGAACCACCGCTTCACATTCATTTCAATGGAAGGACAGTTTGAGGGGCGGTGCGAAGGTGGTATAGGACGCGGTGAAAAATATAAACTTACCCAACTTTATGCAAATCACCAGTGGCGACGGCTGGGGGATGACCAATCATATCGAGTGGTTCCTATGACGAATATGACGCTATGGGACCCGAGGTTGGAGACTTTCTTCAGCAAAGATGGCTGACAAGAAAGCTAGGATGGAAGCACATGTAAGTGATTATAACGTCATAACGAATCACGCAAGAAATGTACAGTTGACAGGAATATGTTAGTTAATGTAGAGACAAACGATTATGCATATATTTCTTTATCATAAAGTTAATTTACGAAAATCGCGATGTTGCCAGCTAGCTGACTAGCTAACATTAGCCAGCTAGCTGGCTAGCTTTATGGGTGTTGTGACATGACTATGACGTTGTAATTCTGATTGTTTAATGTTTTAGGGACTCCTGAAACAACCAGCAAACTAGGCTGTCGTCTTGTGAAACAGTGGCTTTAAAGAATCTAGCTAGCTAAAGCATTTACTGCAAATTGAATGTACAATTATGTAAGCTTGTCTTGCTGATATTTGCCATGCAATGCAGATAGGTTAAATAACGTGGCTAGCTAGCTATGTTCTTTCTTATTGTGCAGTGGAGAATAAAAATACCCGTGTGCCTATGGATGTATAGCTAGCTATGTAGCCGATCTGTGTATGGACCCAAACGTTTGGTATACATATTAGTTCAGAACCTAGCTTTGAACCTCAGCAATCATAGCCAGTTGTATCAACTTCAAAACAGTCTGAATGACATTAATGAAGCCTGCGGATTGAGTAGAATATAATATCACTTTTGTGTCAAGGATGCAAGTCGTATATACATGTAGTTATTACCATGCTTGAGATCCCCACATTGTAGCCTGTACATATCATGTACTCTACCTTGTCAAATAAAGGTGCAGTTCAGGTATGAATGTCTGAGATTATTTTTGTCATATCCAATACCAAGAGTATCACATTCCAGTCTTTGTATGATGCTGTGTCTGCATGTATGTATTACAATTGTACACTTCAACAGTGTTTACCAATCTTGGTCCTGGGAGATCAATGGTTACACACTGTAACTAATAGACTACAAACAGGATTTAACTAGTTAAAGGCTGATTTGTAATTCATATATAGAGAATTTAATATATAGAATTAAAAAAATAGAATTTTAAAAACCAGTACACTACACTTCCTATGCATCATGTACAGTTGAAGTCGGAAGTTTACGTACACTTAGGTTGGAGTCATTGAAACTCGTTTTTCAACCACTCCACAAATTTCTTGTCAACAAACTAGTTTTGGCAAGTCGGTTAGGACATCTACTTTGTGTATGACACAAGTAACTTTTCCAACAATTGTTTACAGACAGATTATTTCACTTATAATTCACTGTATCAGAATTCCAGTGGGTCAGATGTTTACATACACTAAGTTGACTGTGCCTTTAAACAGCTTGGATAATTTCAGAAAATGATGTCATGGCTTTAGAAGCTTCTGATAGGTTAATTGACATAATTTGAGTCAATTGGAGGTGTACCTGTGGATGTATTTCAAGGCCTACCTTCAAACTCACTGCCTCTTTGCTTGACATCATGGGAAAATCAAAAGAAATCAGCCAAGACCTCAGGAAAAAAAATTGTAGACCTCCACAAGTCTGGTTCATCCTTGGGAGCAATTTCCAAACGCCTAAAGATACCACGTTCATCAGTGCAAACAATAGTACGCAAGTATAAACATCATGGGACCACACAGCCGTCATACTGCTCAGGAAGGAGACGCGTTCTGTCTCCTAGAGATGAAGGTACTTTGGTGCGAGAAGTGCAAATCATTCCCAGAACAACATCAAAAGACCTTGTGAAGATGCTGGAGGAAATAGATACAAATTATCTATATCCACAGTAAAACAAGTCCTATATCGACATAACCTGAAAGGCCGCTCCGCAAGGAAGAAGCCACTGCTCCAAAACCGCAATAAAAAGCCAGACTACGGTTTGCAACTGCACATGAGGACAAATATCATACTTTTTGGAGAAATGTCCTCTGGTCTGATGCAACAAAAATAGAACTGTTTGGCCATAATGACCATTGTTCTGTTTGGAGGAAAAAGGGGGAGGCTTGCAAGCCGAAGAACACCATCCCAACCGTGACGCACGGGGGAGGCAGCATCATGTTGTGGGGGTCCTTTGCTGCAGGAGGGATTGGTGCACTTCACAAAATAGATGGCATATTGAGGCAGGGAAATGATGTGGCTATATTGAAGCAACATCTCAAGACATCAGTCAGGAAGTTAAAATCTGTTGTGCATTATAAAAACAGAGGAAGAAAGAGGAGGCTGGCGAGAGAGGTGTAAAATACAGAAGGGGAAAGAGGTAAGAACATAGGAGCAGGGAAGGCAGCATATGATTAATGAATCCTAGTGCAACCCAAATATTCTCTCAGTTCATCACAATTACAGAGGTGTCTAGTTGGCCCGAAGGTTATCTTAGAAGCGGGTGAGGTGGCGATGATGGCACTGGGGGTTGGCACATCAAAACATATCTGCAGATGAGAGACAGATAGCATGTTTAATCCTTTTATTTTTTATTCTAACATTGTTAGTCATCATAAGGAGGTGAAATGCAAAACTGACCTTGGATCATAAACTCTGGGACTACTGCATCTCTATCTGTATTTCAATGTAAAGCATCTCTTTATAATACTTCCGGTTGACCTGACCAGCCCACCTCTCACCTCTGATCATATTTTGGCCTCTATGTAACCAGTTCAAAAGCGGGAAGGGTTCACAGACACAGCTGATATAACCTAGAGGATTTAGGGAGAAGAGGAGAGGGGGATGAAGTGAAGGAGAGACTTATTGAGAAAATAAGGTAGTTAAAGAGACAGTGTTCAACAGGAATCTGTATGTGTGGCCTCACCTGATGTTCGCACCATACTAAGTAGCTGCAGAGTACTTTATGCTGAAAAACATGAACGAACACACGAGGACAAACAATATAGCATAGTTATAGAAATAGTGAGGTGTCTTGCTATTCTCCATGGTTGGCCCTCTTGCCTATTCTTTGAAGGTGGAAGGAGCCACAGTTATACACCTGAGCCTGCTTACTGCACAACACAATCCATCAATCAGATTGTTATATGAGTGTGTGGGTTATAGGGTGTGTAATTGTTCTACATTTTTTCAATATGGGTGATTTAAAATAGCCTGTTTTTTTTTTTTTTTACCTAAACAGCCCCCTCATCTGAGAAGTAGAAATCAAAGGGAGAGAAATTGGGAATTGAATAACTGCAGTTGACATAGCTAAGTTAATGGAAGAATACTCTTATTGCAATGTGAATGGCTCTTTAAAGAGCCTTTGGTTGTGCATAGTGTAGTCTATGGTGTTGCCAGGGAACAGCACCCTCTTCGAAGAAGTAGGTGGTGAAGATCTCCCGCACACGGATTTCCTGTCTTGCTGCGTTGTTGGACCCCATCCTTGAAACATCCTGCAGAGCAGCAGACTACTCCTCTGGCACACAGCAGTGAGCTGCACATCCCCTCCTGCTCCTCGTGTCCATCCTCATGAAGTTATGCAGGACACAGGTAGCCTTCACACACCTGAATTCCTCCAGGAGGCAGTCCCAGATGGCCCTTGTCACCCAACCTTGCAGTGCCCTACAAGTTAACCGTAAGCAATCGTTATGAAGGAATTTCCAGTTACAAGGTATCTGTAGGAATATGGAAGACAATGCAATTAGACTTTTACATCACCCTGTCATTGTGGATTACTAAAGTATAATATCCCTGATAACAAATCATGATAACATTGGATTTATAGATGCATGGGCACACATGTGCATGTCTAGCATGTGACAATAACAGGATCATAACAAGGATAGCATCACAAATGAATACATAGATACCACTTGAAGCTTGACGATGAGTTGATCATTTGAAACAGCTCTGCAGCGCTAAGGAAAAAAACAAAATGTGCACCCCTTTGAGTTCCCAGGACCAGGACTGAGAACCACTGCTCTTCATTGGGACCTCTTCATATGTAGACATGCTTTAATAGCTCTCTTTATCGGAGCACAGAAAACATCACAGGAAACATACTTCATTATAGTCAAAGTACACCGCACGGGATATTATGTTACTATTATCTCCATCCTCACTTCTAGGTACAGGAACTACACAAAAGTACCTGCCCTATCCAGAATAGCTTACTCTCTTACTGACAGTTGGGGCTGCTGTCCTTTCACCCTCCTCCATGGCTGTTAGCTAGCTACCTACAAATGCATTTAGAGTTTGTTTTTTTACAGTGATAAAAAACATCAAGATAGCTAGCTAATATGAAGTTAAGCAGATGGTGATTTTTCATTCACTTAGCTATCTGTACAGTATGTGAAGTTGGCTAGCTAGTTGGCAGCTCAGTACATCGTTTTTTTACATTTTCGAAATGTAAACTCAGCAAAAAAAAAGAAACCTTTTTCTGGATCCTGTCTTTCAAAGATAATTCGTAAAAATCAAAATAACTTCACAGATCTTCATTGTAAAGGGTTTAAACAATGTTTCCCATGCTTGTTCAATGAACCATAAACAATTAATGAACATGCAGCTGTGGAACGGTCGTTAAGACACACAGCTTACAGATGGCAGGCAATTAAGGTCACAGTTATGAAAACTTAGGACACTAATGAGGCCTTTCTACGGACTCTGAAAAACACCAAAAGAACGATGCCCAGGGTCCCTGCTCATCTGCGCGAACGTGCTTAGGCATGCTGCAAGGAAGCATTAGGACTTCAGATGTGGCCAGGGCAATAAATTACATGTCCGTACTGTGAGACACCTAAGACAGCGCTACAGGGAGAGAGGACGGACAGCTGATCGTCCTCGCAGTGGCAGACCATGTGTAACAACACCTGCACAGGATCGGTACACCTGAATGTCACACCTGCAGGATAGGTACAGGATGGCAACAACAACTGCCCGAGTTACACCAGGAATGCACAATCCCTCCATCAGTGCTCAGACTGTACGCAATAGGCTGAGAGAGGCTGTATTTAGGGCTTGTAGACCTGTTGTAAGGCGGGTCCTCACCAGACATCACCAGAACAACGTCGCCAATAGGCACAAACCCACCGCCGCTGGACCAGACAGGACTAGCAAAAAGTGCTCTTCGCTGACGAGTTGCGGTTTTGTCTCACCAGGGGTGATGGTCGGATTCACGTTTATCGTCAAAGCATTGAGCGTTACACCGAGGCATTTACTCTGGAGCGGGATCGATTTGGAGGTGGAGTGTCCGTCATGGTCTGGGGCGGTGTGTCACAGCATAATCGGCCTGAGCTTGTTGTCATTGCAGGCAATCTCAAAGCTGTGCGTTACAGGGAAGACATCCTCCTCCCTAATGTGGTACCCTTTCTGCAGGCTCATCCTGACATGACCCTCCAGCATGACAATGCCACCAACAATACTGCTCGTTCTGTGCGTGATTTCCTGCAAGATGGGAATGTCAGTGTTCTGCCATGGCCAGCTAAGAGCCCGGATCTCAATCCCATTGAGCACGTCTGGGACCTGTTGGATCGGAGGGTGAGGGCTAGGGCCATTCCCCCCCAGAAATGTCCGGGAACTTGCAGGTGCCTTGGTGGAAGAGTGGGGTAACCTCTCACAGCAAGAACTGGCACATCTGGTGCAGTCCATGAGGAGGAGATGCACTGCAGTACTTAATGCAGCTGGTGGTCACACCAGATACTGACTGTTACTTTTGATTTTGACCACCCCTTTGGGTACGGGTTTGAAAAGAATGTGAATTAAGTTTGCTGAAAATAAACGCAGTTGACAGTGAGAGGATGTTTCTTTTTTTGCTGAGTTTATTTACTTTACTTTCTCCCAGGCATGTGGACAGTTGGAAACAGGGCAGCAAAGTTTGTTTGTCACCAGAGCGTTTTAGAGGATATTCCTATTGAACTATGTACCCGTTTAATAACCAGAACTTCATACAAACTTGCTATGCTGAATTCTTGATGCACAATCGAACATGCTGCCATATGCTGCCAGCATACCCACACGCGACTCACAATGGGCGGCCTAAGCGGCACACTGCAATTTACTGCTATTTAGTGTACATTCACCGTGACTTAGCTTATAACTGTACTGCTCTCAACACACACTCACACACACCCTCCCACCAATCAATCACTGAGCAACAGCCAGCCTCACTACCTGACAGTCAGCAGCAGGTCACAGTGAAATATATTTGAAAGAAAAATGCCATGGTGGACGCCATTTCTCTTCAAAATATATAGAGGAGAGAGAGCAGGTTGTGACAATATATTTCACTGTGACCTGCTGCTTTCCAAACCTTTTTCCGTAACACATTAATGTGCTAGAACTGATGCACATCAAGAAAGAGTGCAGACAAAGCACTGGGAAAAGACTTTGGGCGCACTAGAGCGCATTACACAAATCCGCTAGGAGGTGGTTTAAACTACATTCTAATGTTGACTGCTTAAAGAAAATGGTTATCACGCCAAGTGCTTTATGCATGCTCAGTTCTTGAGTCTCAGGGGCTGCCCTAGTGGAAATTTGAAATGGAAGTGGAAGTTATGGAACCTAGCATGGTTCTTTCTATGGGGAAAAGTCCTCAATGAAGCTGACATTAGGCTAAATGTGGAGAATTATACGTTTGCCTCTGTTGGTCGTCAAGTAGCCTATTTAATGTCTATGCCACTGTAGGCTACTATTTGATACAATACATATGTTGAAATAACGATATCACTGGAGTCATTGCAAATCAATTTGTGCCACTTGTGTAGCCTATAGGAGCTGGAAAACCAATTGATTAAATAGCCTATAACTTCAGTTTATTGTTGTTGTAGCCTTGTGTTATTATGAACGCATTAGATTGACAGTGACATTAGTCCGATTAGGCTACAGGTAAAAACAAATTATAAAAAATAAACATGGGCTGTTGTTGACAAGCATATTCAGTTCATGTACATATTATTAATATTTTATTCAGTGATTGAAATTATGACCACATCCTCAGTACCCTATTCCAGCAGGCTCCTGGGAAACACAAGCACTTCTTATTGCGAAATCGCCTCGCTATTCATGTTGAATAAATTATTCTGTTCATTTGAACTAAGCGTGAGATGTAGGCCTATCAGGGGCTATAGGCTACCTGCCTTTATTTAAGCAAACTATGGCAAAATGTAATTACAATCATAAACACAGATTTTAGTCTGTAGCCTATATCTATTGAAATGCAAAATCAATTTTGCATATGGGCCATTTATAACGGTTTGTAGTCTTGACATCTGGTACATAATAACAGGGGGCGGCAGGTAGCCTAGTGGTTAGAGTGATGGACTTGTAACCGAAAGGTTGCAAGATCGAATCCCTGAGCTGACAAGGTAATCTTTGTAGCTCTGCCCCTGAACAAGGCAGTTAACCCACTGTTCCTAGGCTGTCATTGAATATAAGAATTTGTTCTTAACTGACTTGCCTACTTAAATAAAGGTTAAAAAAAACAGCACAATTGCCTAACATTAGTATTTTTTAATGTACATCCAAGCATTTCTTGCTCAGAGATTTAGAGATCCTCTGTCCAACTTTCATCACTCAAACTCTCCTGTCAGATTTATCTATAGTTATGCACAAAGGAGATTCATTTACAATTATATACTGAGGGTCCCCAGTCCAGTCCGGGGCCCGCTACGAGGGTCCCCAGTGCGGGGACGGCGGCGAGGGTCCCTGCACCAGAGGCACCACCAAAGTGGGGGGAGCCAGAGGCGGAGGGGGGTCTACGTCCCGCACCAGAGCCGCCGCCGTAAAGGAAGCCCACCCGGACCCTCCCCTTTAGAGTCAGGTTTTGCGGCCGGAGTCCACACCTTACTGTCACGCCCTGGCCATAGAGAGGCTTTTATTCTCTATTTTGGTTAGGCCAGGGTGTGACTAGGGTGGGCATTCTAGTTTCTTTATTTCTATGTTTTCTATTTCTTTGTGTTTGGCCGGGTGTGGTTCTCAATTAGAGGCAGCTGTCTATCGTTGTTTCTAATTGAGAATCATACATAGGTAGCCTTTTTCCCACCTGGGTTTGTGGGCAGTTGTTTTCTGTATAGTGTTAGTTACCTTACAGAACTGTTAGTTTCTTGCTTTGTTATTTTTGTTCTAGTGTTCAGATTTAAATAAATATCATGAACACGTATCACGCTGCACTCTGGTCCACTCCTTCATCAGACGAGCGTGAAACGAGAGCGTACTGGTCGCAATGGTGGGTAGTGTATGGGGCTTTGGTGACAAAACAGATGGCACTGTGATAGACTGCATCCAGTTTGTTGAGTAGAGTGTTGGAGGCTATTTTATAGTTGACATCACTGAAGTCGAGGATCGGTAGGATGGTCACTTTTACGAGGGTATGTTTGGCAGCGTGAGTGAAGGATGCTTTGTTGCGATATAGGAAGCCAATTATAGATTTAATTTTGGATTGGAGATGCTTAATGTGAGTCTGGAAGGAGAGTTTACAATCTTACCAGACACCTAGGTATTTTTAGTGGTCCATATATTCTAAGTCAGAGCCGTCCAGAGTAGTGATGCTGGGCAGGCAAGCAGTTGCGGGCAGTGATCGGTTGAATAGCATGCATTTAGTTTTGATGCGGAAAACGCTTTTGACCTCGTTGAGTGGGACTACCTAACAGTGGCCCTTTATAGATTTGGTTTTGGCCCCAAATTCAATGCGTGGATAAAGATTCTTTATTTTTCTCGCATGGCTTCGGTACGGACTAATAACTTGTCCTCTGACTATTTTCCCTTGCACTACAGATCCAGACAGGGTTGTCCACTGTCCCCCTTGTTGTTTGCTTTGGCAATCTAGTCCCTCGCCATCGCACTACGCTCTAATGATGCCATTCAAGGTATAATCAGGACTTAGAGCAGAAAGTCTCGCTATATGCTGACGACCTCATTCTGTTTATCTCTAACTCTGATACTTCATTGCCACGTGCCTTATCTGTTCTTAAATAGTTTGGATCAGTCTCCGGGTACAAGTTGAATCTAGGCAAGAGTGAGCTTTTTCCTGTAAATAAGGCTGCTTTAAAGCGTTCTTTTACAAGTTTTCAGTTTAGGATTGTCCGGGATCAATTCACCTACTTGGGAGTTACAAGGAAATATTCACATTTGTTTCAGGAAAACATTGTTGCTCTAGCAGACCGTTTTTGGAATTTCTCTTTCTCCTATTGGAAGGATTAATGTCATTAAAATGAATGTGTTGCCCAAATGTTTATTTATTTCAATGTTTGTCCATTTTATTTCAAAATCTTTTTTAAATTCACTGGATCAAACATTCATGTATTTTATTTGGGATGGCATGGCTTGGTAGAAAACATTTACAGAAGCCTAAGGCATTAGTTCTACCAAATTTTCAGACATACTATTGGGCTGGAAATTTCAGAGCCCTTTTGTACTGGCTGCAGACTGATCCTACTGGCCCTAGACCACTCAGGGTCCAGATGGAGTCTGAATCGTGTAAACCTGCTGCACTTTCTGTGTTGTGCTCGTCTCTCCCAGTGTCCCTAGGCAAAAGGTGTGTCAACCCAATTGTAAAGCAGTCTCTTAAAATGTGGACTCAGTTCCGTTTATCCTTTAGCCTCCAAGGCTTTTCTCTATCAGGCCCAATCAATCAGAACATTTTATTTCCATCTTTAAATGATGGGGCTTTTGGCATCTGGCACTCACTAGGCCGCTCCTCACGAGCCCAATTATTCTTTGTTGATACATTTGCCTCGTTTGCTCAGCTACAGGAAAAGTTCAACCTCCCCCAATCCCACTTTGTCAGAGCTAACACACCTGAATTTCCACATAGGCCTGCGAATACAGCTATAGAGAGCATATTTGAGCTGGACAAGCTTCCTAGGGGCGCAATTTCAGATGAATATGCTATCATTAAGGACTTACAGAACCCGTCTTTGGTGCCTTTAAAGACTCGATTGGAAAAGGATTTAGGGTAGGAACTTGGGGAAGACACCTGGGAATCTGTGCTGCACAGGGTGCATTCGTCCTCTTTTAGCACTAGACACAGCCTCATTCAATTCAAGGTGGTTCACCGTATCCACTGGTCCGGGGCCAAACTTAGAATATTCACTGATTTTGATCCTACCTGTGTCAGATGTAAAACAGAACCAGCCACACTGTATCATATGTTTTGGGACTGTCACAAACTGTCAGGTTTGTGGGAATTAATATTTAAATGTTTCTCTGATATATGACACTTATAGATCTGTCTCCCCTTACAGCCCTTTTTGGCGTACTGCCCATAGATACCTCCCTGTCAAGAATTTAGTTGGACACTGTTGCTTATACAACTCTTTTAGCTAGACGGCTAATACTACAGAACTGGAAGATGGCAGTTCCCCCATCTTATAAGGGTGTTGGAGGGGTGTGGGCGGACTGCTCCTGGAGAAGATAGGGTGTGTTATGTGATGTTTAGGCACGCACCGAACAGTGTGTTGGAAGCAGTGTTAGGGTTGTATAATAAGGTGTGGAGGACTGGGGTGATACCTGCTGGGTGGAAATGTGCGGTGGTGTTGCCGTTTGTAAAACCAGGGAAAGATCCTGCTAGGGCCTGGCAGTTATAGGCCTATCGCACTGACATCCAACATGAAAGTTGATGGAATAGATGTTCGTGAGTAGGATGATGTATTTCTTGGAAGTTAGGGATTTAATGAGCATAGCACAGAGTGGGTTCAGGAGAAGGTCTGCCATGAATGCCCTGGTGACAGTAAGTACAGAGACAGCCAAGGCCCTGACAATAAAATATGTGATGAGTGTTGTGTATTTTGACACTGAGAAAGCTTACAATACCATGTGGAGGGAAGAGTTGTTGATCAAGTTGAGTGCATTGGGCATTGGGGGACGTGTTTTTAACTGGATCATTGACTTCCTGTTCGATCGAGTCATACGGGTGAGGATGGGGTCAGAATTGTCAATGTGGTTTGAAGTGGAGAATGGTACTCCTCAGGGAAGTGTGGCTAGTCCGGTGTTGTTCACCCTGATGATAGATGACATATTTAAGGAGGTAGGACAGGGAGTGGGTGTGGCCTTGTATACTGATGATGTATGGAAGAGAGGTTGGAATGTGAAATATGTGATAAGGAAGATGCAAGAAGCTGTGGCAGTTGTGGAAGATTGGTCTCTAACATAGGGATTTGGGATGTCTGCTTCATGGTGTTTTCTAGGAGGAAGGTTAAAGATGTTAGACTGCAAATATACGGTCAGGATATAGGTAGGGTGGCTGAGTTTAAGTAGTTATGTATGTGGTTTGATGAGAGGCTTATGTGGAAGAGACATGTTGAGTATATTGAAATTAAGTGTAGGAAGGTGATGAACCTCATGAGGCGGTGGCAGGATATGATTGGGAGTCAGATAGACAAACACTGTTGATTATTGATCAGGTCATCCTTGGATTATGGGTGCTTTGTACATGGAAGCCAAAATGGTACTCCAGCACCTGGGTAGGATACAGTCAAGGGTCCTGAGATTGTGTGTGGGTGCCTTCAGGATGACACCTGCTTCAGGTGGATAGTGGGGAACTGCCACTGAGGATAAGGCGGGACAAAATTGCATTAGCGTACTGGGCAAGGTTGAAAAGGGAGTTCAGAAGAACATCCTGCGGTCACAGCAACTGAGGAATGTTGGGAGCAAGCAGTGGGTAAGCAGAGGGCGTACAGATGGACGATTGGGCAGAAAGTGGTAGAATATGGACTGGGCGAGAGAGATAGGGCCGACAAATTCATTGTGGAACGTTCCTCCGTGATTGTTTCCAAAACCAAGTGTAGGTATGGAAATGATTGAGGGCAGGAGAGAATGGGGTGATGACATGAGACTGGGTGTGGAGCGATATATAGATAATCGGTTTTATTCTTTTTTAAGGATATATAGAGATGGTTCAAATGATCCAGTGAGCTTTAGGGTGGGGGTAGGGGTGTATATCCCAAATTTCAATGTTAGAGTATGTTAGCGGTTAACTGATTATGTGTCAGTGTATGCGGCCGAGTTGATGGCCATGATTATAGGTGGAGGTGAGTTGAAACCACTCAGAGTGGTGATCTGCTCTGATTCGGCTGCAGTGTTGAGTAGCGTGAAGACGGGCATGTCTGATAGGGGAGACTTGTTTGTGGAGATGATGGTGCTGTTAATGGGATTAGAGAGGATGGGAGTGATGGTAAGCTTTGGCTGGGTTCCCGCCCATGTGGGTGTGGAGGATAATGAAAAGGCTGATGGGGTGGCTAAGAGTGCTGTGAGGAGAGAGGGGGTAGATATTCAGGTCTCGCTGGGCTGCAGGGAAGTCAAGTCCTTGATCTGGGCCAAAGGACTTGATCTTTGGCAATGGGAGTCGGATGCTAGTAGTAGGGGGAGGCAATTATATTGCGTGCACCGGTCCGTAAAGGAAGAGGTGAGGAGTATGGGATGTAGGAGAGATGAAGTTGTGTGCAGTAGACTACGATTTGAGAACAGGTCTCCCTATCATGCACGCACGCACACAGACAGAAATCAGTACCAAGGACAGCCACATGATATTTAGCAACATCGATTGAACTAAATAGTTATTTGGTATCTTTAAGTTTGTTTTCAGTGTACTACACTAAGCATAATGTAGGTTGTAATATGGCTTTTTTTACTGGCTTGGTTTGGCTTCCTCAGTGATTTTACCCACGCACCGCTATTGACTGTAATGCACTTTTGGTGAAATCTTCATCAGTTCCGACTGACCATATATTGAGTAGAACGTTCATTCTGGTTTCTGTCCTCAAGTGAACGTTCAAACCAATATTGTGACGAAACATGTAACCTATGTATTTGTGGCCAAAGCATACATTGGAGAAAAGAACCCTTTAAAAAACCCACCACAGACTGTTTTCAAACATGCTTGCTAATTTCCTCATAGAGGATGATCTCATCCTTCTGAAGAGGATGAGCTGGTCAATCAGTGATCTACTCGCATGAATATTTTTAATGGCTGTTATACACTGACACCATTCTGTTGTTGGGTTACGTTCACACCAATCCAACATAGAAAAGCTGCTCTTTAGCAAACTTAATAAAACAAATTTGAAAGCTATTTTACTCATATTGTAACTAATTATAGGTTATATTTCATTGAAATCTGGAAAAACTGGACAGTTACTTTAAGGTAAATAATGTGCAAGGGACACAACCATCAGAGGTTGACTGGTGACCCAACAATCGTTGTAACATTTTAATTTCCATACAACAACAAAAAAGTTGCGCTAAGGGCCATAGAAAAAAGTTTCAGAAAAAGAGACAAATGCATTAACTCAGATTGGTTGATCATTTAGATGTGCAATTCAATCCCAGGTGCATGGCACTGAGAAGCTTTCCAACTCATTAGCAGGGGTAATGCTGAATTGATTTTTAACTACTCTGTTGGATTCATAGACCCTGACATAGATTGGAAAACAGCAAGACAGTACATACATACAAAAACTTAACTAGAACAGCTATAACATACAACTATTTTATTTTATACAGTTCTATGATTCTTTTTTTATTAATATATTTTGAATGCTTTTTCTAAGGCCCTTCAATATGACGGTTGACAAACCTAATGCTGTACTGCAACCTCTTGCCAGTAGAGGTCACTATGTCTCCAGTTTGCCTCAACTTTCTGCAGTTGAATGCTTTCTGTGTGTGTATTTTTATCCTCTGTGTTGATTCTATTTAGCAGTTAATTAAGGTGATACCATACATTGTAAGGGCACCGAAGACACATACTGTTTCTCATAAATATAGAATAAAAACGATAGCGTAACTGCTAAACAACATGAATTGTTCAAAGACTTTTAAGGTCTCCTTGATTTAGCTCTTGCACTTTAGGGACTATTCTATTAGTTCCAGAATACCAGGCAAATTAAATCAAAAGCACGTTAAGTATTTGAAAGTGTAACATACGTATTTGACCCACGTCTGGAGTCTTTTTTTGAGTAGAAATAATAATAATTGATTTAACTTGCATAGTACTTTTCATTACAGAAAATAATCTCAAAGCGCATAAAAAGCAAAACAAACAAATAACACATTTAAATTGAGATGGAAATTGAATGTCTCTATTTGGCTTGAGATGAAAAGCTCGGAGTTGAGGCAGTTTGGATTGGAAAGGCAGTGTAGCTTCAGTGGAGGGAGGGGGCATCAATGGTACAGCCAGGGAGAAACAAAGACGGTCTGATGAACAGGCCCGGAGCGTTTCATCAGTGCACCAAATTTGCTTCTCTGACGGTCCAGAGGACCCACTCCTCCGTAGGTATTGGTTTCTCCATTGTCGGACATGTAGCACCCACCTGGGTTATAAGTGCATGAACAGCAACTACACCTTGGCAGTCGTTAAGACCATACACCATCTGAAATACACTCTGGTATTGTGCTTAGGCCAACATCTACCTGTTCCCTGGAGAGAGGAATGACATTATTTAAGTAAACCTCTAAAATTGGCAGTGTATAAAAGAGAGGGTTGGCTCCTGTTTGGCTGGATGTGCTACCACCACAAGCGTGCTGTGCCCTGCTCATGCACAATTCACCTTGACATGGTGAAAACACAACCCATTTTTAAATCAAATAGTAGGTATGATGTAAATATTTTGAGCCATTTGAGAATTAAATCTAATTGACATACCCCATAGAGTGTGTGGTAAAGATTTGCCACATGTCAGGCTTGCAATCTGCAAGGGGAAATTTATTTTCAGCACCCGTCTGTCTGTTGGTCTGTCTGTCTCCAAAAATAGTTATCTACCTTTATAAACAGCCTGGTCTCATATACTAGATGTAACATAGTAAACGTAAATCCGGGACACTGAAATTAGCATTATATAGTATGTTTAGCATGGTTACATAAGACAGATGGTTACCTTGATGGGTGGGCGACTACTACTTCAACTACTTACTATATTTTAGCTACTTGGCAACTACTTAGCATGTTAGCTAACCCTTCCCCTAACTCCAACCTTAACCCTTTTAGTTAACTCTTCCCCTAACCCTAACTCCAAAACTTAACCTTAACCCCCTAGCCCAGCTAACATTAGCTACCTAGCTAAAATTTGTAACATATCATACGTTTAGTAAATTCCTAACATATTGTACATTTGACAAATGTGTAACATAAACTCAGCAAAAAAATAAATGTCCTCTCACTGTCAACTTACTTTTAGCAAACTTAACATGAACATAACAAGATTCAACAACTGAGACATAAACTGAACAAGTTTCACAGACATGTGGCTAACAGAAAAGGAATAATGTGTCCCTGAACAAAGGGGGGGTCAAAATCAAAAGTAACAGTCAGTATCTTGTGTGGCCACCAGCTGCACTAAGTACTGCAGTGCAGTACTTACCCCACTCTTCCATCAAGGCACCTGCAAGTTCCCGGACATTTCTGGGGGGAGTTACCCTAGCCCTCACCCTCCGATCCAACAGGTCCCAGATGTGCTCAATGGGAGATTGCCTGCAATGACAACAAGCTTAGTCCGATGATGCTGTGATACACCGCCCCAGACCATGACGGACCCTCCAAATCGATCCCGCTCCAAAGTACAGGCCTCGGTGTAACGCTCATTCCTTCGACGATAAACACGAATCCAACTCGTCAGTGTAGGACACTTTTTGCCAGTCCTGTCTGGTCCAGCGACGGTGGGTTTATGCCCATAGGCGACTTTGTTGTCAGTGATGTCTTGTGAAGCCCTCAGTCCAGCCTCTCTGTCTATTGTGGACAGCCTGAGCACTGATGGAGGGATTGTGCGTTCCTGGTGTAACTCGGGCAGTAGTTGTTGCCAACCTGTACCTGTCCCGCAGGTGTGATGTTCAGATGTACCGATCCTGTGCAGGTGTTGCTACAAGTGGTCTGTCAGTGTGAGGACGATCAGCATTCGTCCTGTCTCACTGTAGCGCTGTCTCAGGCGTCTCACAGTACGGACATTGCAATTTATTGCCCTGGCCACATCTGCAGTCCTCATGCCTCCTTGCAGCATGAGCAGGGACCCTGGGCATCTTTCTTTTTAGTGTTTCTCAGTCAGTAGAAAGGCCTCTTTAGTGTCCTAAGGTTTCATAACTGTGACCTTAATTGCCTGCCGTCTGTAAGCTGTTTGTGTCTTAACGACCGTTCAACAAGAGCATGTTCATTAATTGTTTATGGTTCATTGAACAAGCATGGGAAACAGTGTTTAAACCCTATACAATGAAGATCTGTGAAGTTATTTAGATTTTTACGAATTATCTTTGAAAGACAGCTCCTGAAAAAGGGACGTTTCTTTTTTTGCTGAGTTTATAATATGAATTGTAATTTGCAACATATCATCCGAAATGGGTGATGGACATCCACAAATGAATACATACCGTATGAAAAGTAAAATAACATACTAAATGAAGTGTCTCTGATTTACTTACAGAATAATACGAAATGCTCTGAGACCAGGTTGTTATAAACAATGTATCACATAGCAGATCTCACCTATTGCCAGGGAAGACGGAGCAGTTTAATAACTGAACACAGATATCCAGGCTCACAGTTACATGTATCGAGAAATCAAGCATTGTTTTCCACGTCGTTGTCCATCATCAAACATCATCAAAATACTGGAACATGTTACTGTAAGAGAGTGACCTGTGATTATTTTGTATTGAGGTTGCAATACTTTGATTTTTAGCACCTTTGATTAAGCTCCGAAGCTAGAATTCTCAAAAGAGATGGCAGCTGCTTTCCGGTCCATGTCAGTGTGTATTGGCATCTACCTTTATTCCAATTAATTCTAGGGAGAGGTGGAGCTCCACTACCAGAGAGTAGATGCAATGGGCTCAGCTGCTCTGAGACAGCTTGACACTGTGATACTTAGGTTGTACTCTTGTGTCTCAGTCGGTAGAGCATGGCACTTGCCATGCCAGTGTTGTGGGTTTGATTCCCACGGGCAACAATATGAAAAAGTACAACAAACGTGAGCATTTGATATTGTGAGTCTCCCTGGATAAGAGCTCCTGCTGTAAAATGTAAAATGTGGATGGCACCAGGGCTAACAAAAAAGGAGGAACGTGACCACCTCTTTTTTCCAGTCCACCACATCGTTGGCAAAGCAGACGTAGAGAGGGGGAAAACCCAGCAGACCTGATTGAACAGTGAACTAAGCAACAAGAGAAAGCTCTTGCCATCTGCCAAAAGCTCTCCTGCACAGCTGTACTCCCACCAGCATCAGACACATTTTGAACAAGTGGATTCCAAAGTGGGTATCACTCATGCTTATCCAAAAATGGTATCATTCATGCTTATCCGAAGAGGGTATCATTCATGCTTATCCAAAGAGGGTATCATTCATGCTTATCCAAAGAGGCACTGGGAGAATGGGAGCAAAAGGAGAACAGATCTGAAATGGAACCTTGGACAAAATTCTGTGTGTGTCCCAGAGCTGTCTGGCAAGCGGAAACATGGTTCAGCTGGTAAACCATAGCTTGACCTAGCTGGTGGAACTTGGAAGTAGCCTAATGATTGAGCTGGTAGACCAGTTTGGTCAAGCTAGTGGAAATATGCTTGAGCTGACCAGCTTGGTCAAGATGGTAATATAATTGTTTGAGCTGATATTGACATTGGCATTGATGTTCATTTTTTTTTTTTAAAGGAAACTCAGCTGTCTGTGACCAGGCGAAAAAACCTTTCCAAGCCAAACCATATCAGAACCGCTAACCGCTACACACAGCCTACATCGTTGTCATTAGTAAACCCACTACAATCATGCAGTACAGTGAGCAAGCTTACCTTGACTTGGAAGAGTTCGAAGAGCCATAGCCAGCTAGCTAACATAACATGTTTGACCCGGGTGTTTAAATAGACTAAACTAGCTAACTAAGTAGGTTAACGTTTTTTAAAAACAACTTCGTTTTGAAGAAATATATTTGTTCAAAACTGTTCAACTATTGTTTTTCTCTCTCTTTGAGTCAATGTTAAGCACTGCAGTGATGGCTAGCTGTAGCTTATGCTTTCAGTACTAGATTAATTCTCTGATCCTTTGATTGGTTGGACAAAATCTCAGTTCATGCTGCAAGAGCTCCAATAGGTTGGAGGACGTCCTCCGGAAGTTGTCATAATTACTGTGTAAGTCTATGGAAGGTGGTGAAAACCATGAGCCTCCTAGGTTTTGTATTGTAGTCAATGTACCCAGAGGAGGATGGAAAGTAGCTGTCCTCCGGCTACACCATGGTGCTACCCTACAGAGTTGTGTTGAGGCTACTATAGACCTTCATTGCAAAACAGTGTGTTTTAATCAATTATTTTGTGACTATATTTATTATAGTTTATCTAAAAAAATGTACTTTTTTAATGTTTTACTATTTTCATGAAATTCCCCGAGGAGGATGTTCCTCTCCTTCCTCCTCTGAGAAGCCTCCACTGATGTGTTGCTAGTTAGCTAGCTTTATGAGGTTTATAGTGATGTTGCTCTGGATTTCTCTTGCCAACCTGTGATAAAGGTATATGTTGGAAGTGGGATGATGTGACAGCGTAATAATGGCGCTGTTAAGATCAGTGATTAGTCTCCTGAGTATACACCTTAGTTCGAGGTGTACATACCTACAGTTGAAGTTAGAAGTTTACATACACTTAGGTTGGAGTCATTAAAACTCGTTTTTCAACCACCCCACAAATTTCTTGTTAACAAACTATAGTTTTGGCAGTGGTGGGCCGTCAGGGCCAGCAAGGCCTTCTCTGCTGAACTAAACATCATCAAAATATAATTTAAAAATGTATATATTTTCCCACAAATATGCATTCAATTATTCCCCAGAGTAAGAGTTATACTCTTCATTTCATAGCTTTCCTCTTGGTTGCACTGCTTCCAGCCCCAGGTTGAGATTTGGAGGGCTGGTCTTTATGTTAGATCTTTTATCCAATCATATTCAGCCATCATGAGTTGCCAGGGGTCTAAAATCTGCCCTCAGGCCTTCAGAATCAACAGTGCGGGCGCTTGAAGTGAATGGAAAGGAAAATTTAGTGTCAACCAATCAGCTTTAGAGTTGGCTATTGTACGCCTGCTGGCTGGCTCCAGTGTTACACAGGAGCCAGCTAGCAGGCGTAGTGCGTGCACGTCTTTTGATTGGATTACCAATATTGAGAGGCAGGTCCTATGGCAGGTCTATGCAGAACCTCAGAACTAGGACTGAATTTGATAAACAAATTAATTTGCATACTACTAAGCTGTTTTTTCAACCCACAATGGCGGAAGGAAGAGAAGATATCGATTTGGTCGAGGATATAATTTAACGCCATTCTCAAGACAAACTTTTCAAGAAAAGTTAGACATTGTAAGGAGAGGTCGCCCGACGCCGACGCTACAAAGCCTGTCACAGGTGGGAAAGGGGTTCGTTTCGCCACTTTCAAAGTTCCAACTACGAGCTCTTTGTGCATCACAAGTCAGTTTTCCAACCATTGTTCAGACTGATTATTTCACTTATAATTCACTGTGTTACAATTTCAGTGGGTCAGAAGTTTACATACACTAAGTTGACTGTGCCTTTAAACAGCTTGGAAAATTCCAGAAAATTACGTCATGGCTTTAGAAGCTTCTGATTGGCAAATTGACATCATTTCAGTAAATTGGAGGTGTACCTGTGGTTGTATTTCAAGGCCTACCTTCAAACTCAGTGCCTATTTGCTTGACATCATGGGAAAATCAAAAGAAATCAGCCAAGACGTCAGAAAAAAATTGTAGACCTCCACAAGTCTGGTTCATCCTTGGGAGCAATTTCCAAAAGCCTGAAGGTACCACGTTCATCTGTACAAACAATAGTACGCAAGTATAAACACCATGGGGCCACGCAGCCGTCATACCGTTCAGGAAGGAGATGCGTTCTGTCTCCTAGAGATGAACGTACTTTGGTGTGAAAAGTGCAAATCAAATGTTATTTGTCACATACACATGGTTAGCAGATGTTAATTCGAGTGTAGCGAAATGCTTGTGCTTCTAGTTCCGACAATGCAGTAATGGCCAACAAGTAATCTAACCTAACAATTTCACAACAACTACCTTATACACACAAGTGTAAAGGGATAAAGAATATGTACATGAAAATATATGAATTAGTGATGGTACAGAACGGCATAGGCAAGATGCAGTAGATGGTATTGAGTACAGTATATACATATGAGATGAGTAATGTAGGGTATGTAAACATTATATGAAGTGGCATTGTTTAAAGTGGCTAGTGAAACATTTTTTACATCAATTTTTCCATTATTAAAGTGGCTGGAGTTGAGTCAGTATGTTGGCAGCAGCCACTCAATGTTAGTGGTGGCTGTTTAAAACCTCTTGAATCTAGGGGGCACTATTTTTATTTTTGGAAAAATAACGTTCCCAAAGTAAACAGCCCATTTCTCAGGACCAGATGCTAGAATATGCATATAATTGACAGATTAGGATAGCAAACACTCTAAAGTTTCCAAAACTGTCAAAATATTGTCTGTGAGTATAACAGAACTGATATTGCAGGCGAAACCCTGAAGAAAATCCAATCAGGAAGTGCCTCTTATTTTGAAACCCTTCTGTTCCTATGCATGCCTATCCTTCATTTAAAGGGATATCAACCAGATTTATTTTTCTCTGGCTTCCCTAAGGTGTCAACAGTCGTTAGACATAGTTTCAGGCTTTTATTTAAAAAAATGAGCGTGAAATATCAGATTGCGTAAGTGGATAGGTGGAGGCTCTCAGAGTGAGTTTTTGCGCTACAGAGTAAATCCGCCATTGTTCCTCCCGCTGTTATTGAAAAACCTACACACTCGGTTGATATATTCTCGAATATAGATTTTAAAAACTACCTGAGGAATGATTATAAAAAACGTTTGACATGTTTCTGTGGACATTATGAAGACTATTGCGTTATGAAGACTAGACTCTGCCTTGTCGTGACCGCTCTTTCCTGTGGATTTCTGAACATAACGCCACAAACAAACGTCAGTATTTTGGGTATAAAAATACTCTTTATGGAACAAAAGGAACATTTGTTTTGTAACTGGGAGTCTCGTGAGGGAAAACATCCGAAGATCATCAAAGGTAAATGGTTAATTTGATTGCTTTTCTGATTTTCGTGACCAAGCTTCCTGATGCTAAGTGTACATAATGCTATGCTAGGCTATCGATAAACTTACCCAAACTCTTGGATTGCTTTCACTGTAAAGCACAATTTTAACATCTGAGAAGACATGTGGATTAACAAAAGGCTAAGCTGTGTTGTGCAATATTGCACTTGTGATTTCATGAATATGAATATTTTTTTGTAATATTATTTAACTGTTGCGCTATGCTATTCAGCGGTTGCTGACAAATGATCCCGCGACAGGGATGGGTAGCGTCAAGCAGTTGACAGTCTGATGGCCTTGAGATAGAAGCTAGAAGATAGAAGTCTCCCAGTCCCTGCTTTGATGCACCTGTACTGACCTCGCCTTCTGGATGATAGCGGGGTGAACAGGCAGTGGCTCGGGTGGTTGTTGTCCTTGATGATCTGTATGGCCTTCCTGTGACATCGGGTGGTGTAGGTGTCCTGGAGGGTAGGTAGTTTGCCCCCAGTGATGCGTTGTGCAGACCTCACTACCCTCTGGAGAGCCTTACAGTTGTGGGCGGAGCAGTTGCCGTACCAGGCGGTGATACAGCCCGACAGGATGCTCTCAATTGTGCATCTGTAAAAGTGCTTTTGGTGACCGAATTTCTTCAGCCTCCTGAGGTTGAAGAGGCTCTGCTGCGCCTTCTTCACCACGCTGTCTGGGTGGGTGGACCAATTCAGTTTGTCCGTGATGTGTACGCTGAGGATCTTAACTTACTACCCTGTCCACTACTGTCCCGTCGATGTGGATAGGGGGGTGCTCCCTCTGCTGTTTTCTGAAGTCCACGATCATCTCCTTTGTTTTGTTGACGTTGAGTGTAAGGTTATTTTCCTGACACCACACTCCGAGGGCCCTCACCTCCTCCCTGTAGGCCGTCTCGTTGTTGTTGGTAATCAAGCCTACCACTGTAGTGTCATCTGCAAACTTGATGATTGAGTTGGAGGCGTGCATGGCCACGCAGTTGTGGGTGAACAGGGAGTACAGGAGAGGGCTCAGAACGCACCCTTGTGGGGCCCCAGTGTTGATGATCAGCGGGGTGGAGATGTTGTTACCTACCCTCACCACATGGGGGCGGACCGTCAGGAAGTCCAGTACCCAGTTGCACAGGGCGGGGTCGAGACCCAGGGTCTCGAGCTTGAAGACGAGTTTGAAGGGTACTATGGTGTTAAATTCTGAGCTGTAGTCGATGAACAGCATTCTCACATAGGTATTCCTCTTGTCCAGATGGGTTAGGGCAGTGTGCAGTGTGGTTGCGATTGCGTCGCCTGTGGACCTATTGGGGCGGTAAGCAAATTAGAGTGGGTCTAGGGTGTCAGGTAGGGTGGAGGTGATATGGTCCTTGACTAGTCTTTCAAAGCACTTCATGATGACGGAAGGTAGTCGTTTAGCTCAGTTACCTTAGCTTTCTTGGGAACAGGAACAATGGTGGCCCTCTTGAAGCATGTGGGAACAGCAGATTGGATAAGTAAGGATTGATTGAATATGTCCGTAAACACACCAGCCAGCTGGTCTGCGCATGCTCTGAGGACACGGCTGGGGAAGCCGTCTGGGCAAGCCGTCTGGGCCTGCAGCCTTGCGAGGGTTAACGCGTTTAAATGTTTTACTCACGTCGGCTGCAGTGAAGGAGAGTCCGCAGGTTTTGGTAGCGGGCCGTGTCCGTGGCACTGTATTGTCCTCAAAGCGAGCAAAGAAGTTGTTTAGTCTGTCTGGGAGCAAGACATCCTGGTCCGTGACGGGGCAGGTTTTCTTCTTGGAATCTGTGATTGACTGTAAACCCTGCCACATACCTCTTGTGTCTGAGCCGTTGAATTGCGACTCTACTTTGTCTCTATACTTACGCTTAGCTTGTTTGATTGCCTTGCGGAGGGAATAGCTACACTGTTTGTATTCGGTCAATCCCAGAACAACAGCAAAGAACCTTGTGAAGATGCTGGAGGAAACAGGTACAAAAGTATCTATATCCACAGTAAAATGAGTCCTATATCGACATAACCTGAAAGGCCGCTCACGGAAGGAAGAAGAAGGAAGAAGAAGCTATATATATATATATATATCATACTTTTTGGAGAAATATCCTCTGGTCTGATGAAACAAAAATAGAACAAAAATGACCATTGTTATGTTTTTAGGAAAAAGGGGGAGGCTAGCAAGCCGAAGAACGCCATCCCAACCGTGAAGCACGGGTGGCAGCATTGTATTGTGGGGGTGCTTTGCTGCTGGAGGGACTGGTGCACTTCACAAAATAGATGGCATCATGAGGTAGGAAAATTATGTGGATATATTGAAGCATTATCTCAAGACATCAGTCAGGAAGTTAAAGCTTGGTCGCAAATGGGTCTTCCAAATGGACAATGACCCCAAGCATACTTCCAAAGTGATGGCTAAATGGCTTTAGGACAACAAAGTCAAGGTATTGGAGTGGCCATCACAAAGCCCTGACCTCAATCCTATGAAGATTTGTGGGCAGAACTGAAAAAGTGTGTGCGAGCAAGGAGGCCTACAAACCTGACTCAGTTACACCAGCTCTGTCAGCAGCAATGGGCCAAAATTCACCCAACTTATTGTGAGAAGCTTGTGGAAGGCTACCCGAAACGTTTGACAATTTAAACAATTTAAAGGCAATGCTGCCAAATACTAATTGAGTGTATGTACACTTCTGGCCCACTGGGAATGTGATGAAAGAAATAGAAGCTGAAATATATAATTCTCTCTACTATTATTCTGACATTTCACATTCTTAAACTAACGTGGTGATCCTAACTGACCTAAGACAGGGATTTTTTACTAGGATTAAATGTCAGGAATTGTGAAATACTGAGTTTAAATGTATTTGTCTAAGGCGTATGTGAACCTCCGACTTCAACTGTAACTCTGCAATGTTGGGTTGTATTGGAGATAGTCTCAGTCTTAAATAATTTACCACACACAGTCTGTGCCTGTATTTAGTTTTCATGCTAGTGAGGGCAGAGAATCCACTCTCACATAGGTACGTGGTTGCAAAGGGCATCAGTGTCTTAACAGCGCGATTTGCCAAGGCAAGAAACTCTGAGCGCAGCCCTGTCCAGAAATCTGGCATTGACTTCTGATTAAATAACATTTTCACAGAACCGCTTGTTTCATTTTCGATGAGGCTCTCTTGTTCAGGTATCGGTAAGTGGACTGGAGGCAGGGCCTGAAAGGGATAAGGAATCCAGTTGTTCGGGAAAGTCCATGCGTAATTGCTCACCAAGCTCACAAGGATGCTTCGCTATATCACATTTGACATTGTCTGTAAGCTTGTGTTCATTTACACACAAATAAATCATACAGAAAGGAGCTCCAACTTCTTCATCATAGCCTCAATTTTGTCCTGCACATTGAATACAGTTGCGGAGAGTACCTGTAATCCTAGATTCAGATCATTCAGGTGAGAAAAACATCACCCAGATAGGCCAGTTGTGTGAGAAACTCGTCATCATGCAAGCTGTCAGACAAGTGAAAATGATGGTCAGTAAAGATAACTTTAAGCTTGTCTCTCGATTCAAAAAATGTGTCAATACCTTGCCCCTTGATAACCAGCGCTCGTCTGTACGTTGTAAAAGCGTTACATGGTCGCTGCCCATATCATTGCATAATGCAGAAAATACACACAAGTTCAGGGCCTTGCTTTAACAAAGTTAACCATTTTCACTGTAGTGTCAACAATGTCTTTCAATCCGCCAGGCATTCCTTTGGCAGCAAGAACCTCTCGGTGGATTCTGCAGTGTACCCAAGAGCCTCTCGGTGGATTCTGCAGTGTACCCAAGAGCCTCTAGGTGGATTCTGCAGTGTACCCAAGTGGCGTTGGGAGAAATTGCTTGCAAGCGCGTTACCACTCCACTATGTCTCCCTGTCATGGCTTTTGCACCATCACTACAGACACCAACACATCTTAACCACCAAAGTCCATTTGATGTCACAAAGCTGTCCAGTACTTTAAAAATATCCTCTCATGTTGTCCTGGTTTCCAGTGGTTTGCAGAAGAGGATGTCTTCCTTAATTGACCTCCCATAAATGTAACGAACATATACCAGGAGCTGTGCCAGGCCCGCCACTTCTGTTGATGCTTCCAGCTGTATTGTATATAATTCACTGGCTTGCATGCGAAGTAGTAATTGTTTCAAAACATCTCCTGTCATGTCACTGTTGCATCGTGAAACAGTGTTGTTTGAGGAAGGCATTGTCTTTTTGGACTTTTCCCCCAGCATTATCCCAGCCTTAATGGCGGCAGCAGGAAGAATGAAGTTCTCCACGATAGTAAGGGGCTTGCCTGTCCTTGCCACCCAGTAGCTCACCATATAAGAGGCTTCTAGCCCCTTCTTATTAATGGTATCTTTTGCTTTTATACATGTCTTACTAGTCGAAAGTTGTTGTTTTTCTCACTCAAAAAACTCCTGTGGCTTATTTTTCAAATGGTCTTTTTTTTATGTCTGTGCAAGAGTGAAGATTTCCCGTGAGAGGGTAATGGTTAATGTGATTTGATATTAATTATTTGACTATGCTACCTTTATTTGACATTGTGTTGTTATTTCGCTGAATACTAGATGGTTTAATTTTAATTTTGGCAGTGAAACAAGGCTTCTCAGGTGAGAAAAAAAACTCACCCAAATGTATAGCCCCGTTGGAAAATATAAATGTACTGTTTGAAAATGTGAAGAATGTCAATCACATTTTTATTTGGCGTACCCTTTGAAGGCATTGCGCGTACCCCAGTTTGGGAATACCTGTTCTAGAGGAATTGGGTCACGGGGTCCAGGGCTCAACCTGTGGTGTGCTTTGCTCTCCAGAGCCGCTAAAAGGGGTGATCAGTGGGGTAGCATTGAGTGTAGAGGTGGATCAAATGAAAATGAATATTCCCAGTGTTTGTGACGCCTGCCGTTTGGTGAGACATGGACCCGGTGGCAATAGCGAGACCGAGACTGTTTGTCTTGTTGAGCACCGACACATAGTTTCTACCTGATAAGGTCAGATGAGGTTTTATTTGCTATTCTGTAAAGGCCTATGTTCAGGACCCACTTCAATGCATTAGTTTCCAAGAATTAAGATATATTGCAGCAGTGTGTAGAAGGGAGATCCCACAATGTGAGAAATGTGCTGGAGGTAGTGCAGGAGGTAGTGGCGTACTGTGAGGTTCTTCTAGGCCTTCAGAGAAGTTTTAAGGATTTATATATTTTAAAATATATTTTTAAAATTAAATGTCATTTTAATTTCTATTTCATCTTTACAATAATTTTAATGATCTTCTGATTTCATCTTTTCAGTTTGTGTTGGGAAAGATAAGGTTTAATACTGAAGAGACAAAAATATCCAATCAGGATTTTCTTTGGTGGTCTCTGGGTAGAAAGATCTAGCTAGCTCAGCCACCCATTGGCTAGGCCTTCAGAAGCTGGACATAAGGCCTCCGCCATTCAACTCTATTAGAGCAGAATTTTGGAGTGACAGTGGAATTAACCAATCACATTTTGACTTACAATAGACCCAGTTGGTATTTGATAGAATGTCATGGCCCTGCCCACCTGTGGGAAAATAACCTGTGGTTACATAGGTTACTTTATTGGCTCACACCACAATTTTCTTGTGGTCTGCTTGTTTTAGTCAATTACAAAACAACATTTAAGAAAAGTACAACATGTCTAAAGATTACTTTTCAACATTGCCTGCTCCCGAGTGTTCTCACAACTTAGAAAAATGTGATTTGATTTGACATCCCGAGTTGGGTAAAGCCGCATGGTACTCCTGTTACTCCCATGTAATTAGCCTAACTTTGGCGGCATCCTAAGCAAGCTAACTTTTTTGTAGTTTCAATTAACATTTTCAGCAACCTCACATTATTATTAACATACTTGGCTGTCACAACAACAAATGATTTGTATGAGTCTTATTCTGCCAGTCTAATTTGTTACCTGACCTGCTAACACTGACAGTAAAGTGAGTAAAGCTATCACATTATACTTACATCACTATTTGTTTACCCCTTTTTCACTGGTTAGCTGGCTGACTAACGAGAGAAGTTCATTTCAATCTAATTCGATATTTTTAGATGTGTCGCGTAACTCCTTTGAGTCTTTGCCTGCCCTTGAACGGTTTAGGTATTTAGAAAAGTTGATTTCTTGTTGGCTTGCCTATATGTCCTTTCAACTTGCCCGGAGACCAGCTGTGGAGCCAACCCTACCAAATGGCCCAAAGTAGCCTATGGCGATATCTACACCTACTTGGTGGAATATCCAGGTTTGTATAAAAATCCAATTTGCGGAAGAATATTATAGCAGTTATTTGGACAAATAAAGCTCACTAGTCCTTCACTACAAGCTAACTAGCAAACTTTATGCAATACACATAGCTAGTTAAAAACAAACAAGTGTTCGCAACTTACCGGTAATTAAGTTCTTCAATCACACATAATTGTATTGAGTAACCAGAGCCCACAGCTTTCCATCATCATCGCAGCGTAATAGCCTGAAACCATGAGGTTTGTCTAGCCTGGTCTTTGGGCAGTTGATTAAATTACATTTGGTGGTCATTTAATTTGAGGGCGCTGTACTCCAATTGTTTTAATTAAACAAAATGAGACATTGATAAGATTGAAATAATGCTATTTTTTTTGTTAACTGCCGTTTTCATCAGCATGCTAGGCTAACTAATGCTAAAGCAACCCATTGGTGTCGACAACACATCCGGTAGCTACTCACCCCAATGCTAGGCATTGTATTTTCATGGAATCCAATAGGCTGCTGTAGCATTAGCTAGCCTAGAATGCTGACGAAAACTGCAGTGTAATTAAAAACGACCATAAGCTGCCTACAATGTTGTTTTAGAGAATTTGGCATCCACAAGAACATAAACAAAACGTGTCTTTTTCATACTTCAGGCCTTCAGGTATGAGCATGGGGATGTTGTTGCCGTTGAGTAGGATCCAGTTTGGCTATCGTTCTTGCATCCGGTGTGGCCTAGCCCTAATTTCAAAGCACATCATATGTGTTTCGTGTCACTGTGTCTCTGTCATCCATGGATTTTAGTAGGTAATTGCAACTAGGGTGAAACATATCTCAAGAATGATAAACCTCTAGTCAGATCCCTGTATTTTGGATGGATAATCCTCCATATAGGGTTCTAGTATAGGAAAGGCTATGCAAAAGGAAAACATTTTCAACCTACCTTTACTTGGCGATACGGATGCTAGTAAATCAGTGCTTGTACTAACTGTGCTCCACTGTACTCAACTGTTGCACATTCAATTTACTATGATTCTGAGCTAGTATTTAAAGTTCCAAACCCGTTAGTGATTTGAATGGTGTCAGTAGGCTTGGGCGATATACTTGGGTTATATACCATTGATACCGTATACTGGGGTATTTCGAAATACGAGCGATATGATTTTGAATTAAAAAAAAATATTTAAAAAATGTCCTTTGTTGCCTACATTTTTTGTGCATCAAAATAATAAAAATAGCGCCCCTTGTGTGCACATTTGGTATGGTACAGAAATGATATGACAGTATGAAAATCTGCATACCGCCCAACCCTAGGTGTCAGCCATTTTGATCTAGTATACTTTGGAATTAATTAGGGTACTTAGAGAACAATATACAGTGTACAGTATACAGCAGTGGAGGCTCCTCAGAGGAGGACCATCCTCCTCAGTGAATTTCATCAAAATAAAAATGGTAAAACATTGAAAAAGTTATCCTTTTTAGATAAAATTATTCTAAATATATTCACGTCACAAAATAATCTATTAAAACACTGTTTTGCAATGGTCTACAGTAGCCTAAACAGCACTCTGTTGGGTAACAACATGGTGTAGCCATGTTGACTTGAAATACAAAATGTAGGAGGCTCTTGGTTCTCACCCCCTTACATAGACTTACACAATAATTTAACTACTTCCGAAGGACATCCTCCAACCTATCAGAGCTCTTGCAGCATGAACTGACATGTTGTCCACCAATCGAAGGATCAGAGAACTAATCTAGTACTAAAAGCGTAAGCTACAGCTAGCTATTACTGCAGTGCATAAAATGTGGTGAGTAGATGACTCAAAGAGAGAAAAAGACAATAGTTGAACAGTTTTGAACAAATACATTAAAAAATGAAGAAGTGAGAGAGAGAGTGTCATTTTTTTCAGTTACTTAGCTAGCAAATTCAGCTGGCTAGTTAAGTTCAAACAGAGGGACGCTATGTTAGCTAGCTGGCTATGACTATCCAACACAACACTGGAATTCTTCCAAGTCAAGGTAATCTTTTGGTTTTATTAATTTATTTCCACTGGGGCCCGCTGGTGTAACTGTTTACTGACTATACACTGTAACATTACTGCATGATTGTAGCGGGTTAACTAACGCATTAGTTCTATTAGATTTGTTGACTAGGACATTACTTAAGCTAATATAGCGATGTAGGCTGTGTGTAGTGGTTATGACTTGATTTGACTTGGAAAGTTTTTTATGCCTGGTCACATACAGCTGATGTTTTGTTTATTGAAGTCCACAAACAAAGGGAAAAGGTAAGAGGAGGAGAGTGCATAGAGGCAAGAAGGAATACAACGTAGATGCTATGAAAGTGAACTGTGTTCATGCGGGATCATGGGTGTATTCATCCCACCGATTCTGTTGAAAAACATTTCTTAAATGGAAGCAAACAAAACAGGGATAAAAATACCTGAATTTGTCCAATGGAAACTCTTGTTTGCAACTGTTGGTCTAATGATTACACCCTAGATAAGCTAGGTGCAGGCAAGAGTGTGCAAAGCGGTATTGAATGTGTCAGTGTCTGTCTATGTGTCACTGTCTGTCATCTCAAACATTTCTCACAACCTGTGTGCACCTGCGTTGTAAACTTTCCTTCATAGGCTAGGTTGTTGCAACCTCATGATGGATATAGGGAAAATTTGAGTATTGTAGTAGCCTAAAGATATTAATGTTACATTGAACTGGGTGAATGGAATATGAATGACAGTCATCCAACATGCTGTAGTAGAAATAAGACAATGGTCATGAAACATTAAAATTGTCCTCCCTCATCATAAACGGCACTGACTGCCACTGGGGTATACAGTGCATTCGGAAAGTATTCAGATCCTGTCACACCCTGATCTGTTTCACCTGTCTTTGTGCTTGTCTCCACCCCCCTCCAGGTGTCACACATCTTCCCTCTTATCCCCAGTGTATTTATACCTGTGTTCTCTGTTTGTCTGTTGCCAGTTCATTTTGTTTAGTCAAGCCTACCAGCATGTTCCTGTCTTTCTCTAGTTCATGTTTTCTAATTTTCCTGTTTTTTATCATTCTGCCTGCCCTGGCCCTGACCCTGAGCCTGCCTGCCGCTCTGTACCTTTCGGACACTGCTCTAGATTACTGACCTCTGCCTGCCCTTGACCTGCCATTTGCCTGCCCCCCTGTTTTTGTAATACATTTTTGTTACTTCGAAACTGTCTGCATCTGGGTCTTCTCCTGAGTCTTGACAAGATCCCTTCCCCTTTTCCACATTCTGTTACATTACAGCCTTACTCTAAAATGTATTAAATTTCATTTGTTCCTCGTCAGTCTACACAACTTACCCTATAATGACAAAATTAAAACAGGTTTTTAGCATTTTTAGCAAATGTATTAAAAATAAAAAACATAAATACCTTATTTACATAAGTATTCAGACCCTTTACTATAAGACTCGAAATTGAGCTCAGGTGCATCCTGTTTCCATTTATCATCCTTGAGATGTTTCTACAACTTGAGTCCACTTGTGGTAAATTCAATTGATTTGGAAATGCACACACCTGTCTATACAAGGTCCCACAGTTGCATGTCAGAGCAAAAACCAAGTGAGGGGAGGTTTTACAGTGCCTTCAGACACTATTCAAGCCCCTTGACTTTTTCCATAGTTTTCTGTGTTACAAAAGAGGTTTGAAAATGGATTTAAACGTCATTTTTGTTCAGCAATCTACAAAAAAATACGATGTGTTCAATTACCATTCCATTTATTCTGTTCTAGTCAATAGTATGAGCCCGTCTTCCCCAATTAAGGTGCCACTGGCCGCCTGTGGTATTGACCCCCCCTGAGACAATACATGGTAAAAACACCTTTGGCAGCAATTACAGCTGAGAGTTGTTTTAAATTGTACAATATTTGCCCATTATTCTTAAAAAAATTATTACATCTCTATCAAGTTGGTTGTTGATCATTGCCAGAAAGCCGGTGCTTAGTTGTTTTCCTTTTCTTTTTATCCTAAAAAACTCTCTTGTCATTGCTGAGGAAAAGCATACCCATAACATGATGCAGCCACCACCATGCTTAAAAATATGAAGTGGTACTCAGTGATGTGTTGTGTTAGATTTCCCCCATACATAATGCTTTGTAATCATGACAAAAAGTCAATTTGTTTGCCGTGTTACTTAAGTGCCTTGTTGCAAACAGGTTGCATGTTTTGGAATATTTTTATTCTGTACAGCCTTTCTTCTTTTCACTCTGTCATTTAAGTTAGTATTGTGGAGTACCTCAACTATAATGTTGTTGATCCGTCCTCAGTTCTCATACCACAATCATTAAACTCTGTAACTGTTTTAAAATCACCATTGGCCTCATGGTGAAATCCCTGAGTAGTTCCCATCCTCTCTGGAAACTCTTTGGAAAAAGTTAGGAAGGACTCTTGTATCTCTATAGTGACTAGTTGTATTGATACACCATCCAAAGTTGAATTAATAACTTCATCATGCTCAAAGGCATATTCAATGTCTGTTTTTTTTACATGTCTACCAATCAGTGCCCTTCTTTGTGGCATTGAAAAACCTCCCTGGTCTTTGTGGTTGAATCTGTGCTTGAAATTCACTGCTCGATTGAAGGACCTCTGTGGGACACAGAGATGGCGTAGCCAATCAAAAATCATGTTAACCACTATTATTGAACACAGAATGAGTCCATCCAACTTATTATGTGATTTGTTAAGCACAATCTTACTCCTGAACTTATTTAGGTTTGCTATAACAAAGGGGTTGAATACATATTGACTCAAGGACATTTCAGCTTTACATTTTTTATTAATATGGAAGAATGTCTACAAACAAAAATTCACTTTTAAATTATGTGGTATTGTGTGTAGATCAGTGACATCTCAATTTAATCACAACACAATGTGAATACTTTCTGAATGCACAGTAGGTAGAGAACACTGAACAGAACAAGGCTATGTCAGTAACTACATTTTGACAAAAATGCAGATAGAACCTTATAGTCCCAAGCTCTCGACATTTCGAAAGAGCAAGAGAGGAGGCAATACTCAATCCCTTACTGTGCAGATGAATTTTCTTCAGTGGGCCTCTGTCTGGATGTTCCTCACAGCTGTCCATAATTCCTCCACTAATTATGCATACCAATGATTAATTATTGATATGCCAGACCACTGACTGTCCAAGCTGTCTGACTTAATGAGAGAGACAGGAAAAAAATCCTCTTTTGGTTCAGTTCCAAAAGGTGCTCTTTGGGGTCTCCTCTCCATGCGTCACAACACATCTCATCACCTAAATTCCTCTTGACATAGGATAGGCACATTAACATTTTCTTTTTAGATAATGGCTTAAACTCTTGGTCACCACAACCATTTAGACGTGTCCACATTTTGCCTCTCTTACCGTTGAATTGATTGACGTGTATGCAAAAAATAATTCAATTGTGGCATTGATATTGTCAAAAGCACTTTTGTTTCTAGCTATATGCCACCGCTATCTAGGGCTGATAATTAACACAGATAGCTCCAGTTGATCTAGATCCCAGTGCTCTACAATCTACACACCTTGCTTCTTTCTAACTCCGATATGTCATAAAATGTCAGCAAGAAATCGACTTCTATCGATCAAATGGAGTCTTGACATGGTTCACTAGTTTATGTTGTGTAGGCTCTACATTATTAGCGATTACAGGTTGGACAAGCTGACTAAGCTGAAATCATTGTCAGAGTGGAAAATGTGACCGTCAATACAGGGTTCAATAGTGTTTTGTGTAATTGTGTTCAACTTGACTTTGTTTGGGGCAGTTCCCATACCGTATTTTGAGCTATGCATGTATAATTTGGACTTTTCCATAAACTAGGCATTGAAGTTTAATGAGTAGTCTAACTTGTGTAAAAATCTAATGACAGATTTCAAGTTTTACATTAGTTCAAAATGCAACTTGATACAGCCCACCTGTAGCCTGACCAGGATGACTACATCCCTTAGACCAGGGTAGAAGAACACTACTTTAAAGTAACCAACCACAGCTCATGCCGAGTAGCAGCTCTGCAGAGTGAGATCTTCACTTGTTGATACACAGCAGTGCTTACTGATGGTTAACCAACTTCTGGAGAGCTGCACTGACTCACGGTTAGCCTGACTCCTAGAGAACCTCTGGAGCGTAATGCTCTCACTGTTAGCCTGACTCCTAGGGAACCTCTGGAGAGCGACGCTCTCACTGTTAGCATGACTCCTAGAGAACTTCTGGAGCGTAATGCTCTCACTGTTTGCCTGACACCTAGAGGACTGCTGGAGAGCAGCGCTGTCAGCAACACGCTGTCATACACGCCAATCCAGAGCATCCTAAACATGCTCAATGGGTGACATGTCTGGGGAGTATGCAGGCCATGGACGAACTGGGACATTTTCAACTTCCTGGAATTGTGTGCAGATCCTTGCGACATGGGGCCATGCATTATCATGATGGAACATGAGGTGATGTCGAAGGATGAATGGCACAACAATTGGCCTCAGGATCTCATCACGGTATCTATATACATTCAAATTTCCATCAATAAAATGCAACTGGAGAGTACCCTATGTACCTTATGCCTGCCTGCCTTCCCGTACCATAACCACACCGCCACAATGGGGAACACGTTGACATCAGCAAACCACTTCTTTGGTTATGCAAAACCAGTTTCACCAGCTGTCCTAGGTGGCTGGTCTCAGATGATCCCACAGGTGAAGAAACCGGATGTGGAGATCCTGGGCTGGTGTGGTTACACGTGGTCTGAGGTTGTGAGGTCTTTTGGACGTACTGTCAAATTCTCTAAAATGAAGTTGGAGGCGGCTTATGGTAGAAAAAATCATATTAAATTGTCTGGCATTCCTGCAGTCAGTATGCCAATTGCACACTCCTCAAAACGTACATACAGTTGAAGTCGGAAGTTCACATACACCTTAGCCAAATACATTTCAATTCAGTTTTTCACAATTCCTGACATTTAAATCCTAGTAAAAATTCCCTGTCTTAGGTCAGTTAGGATCACCACTTTATTTTAAGAATGTAAAATGTCAGAATAATAGCAGAGAGAATGATTTATTTCAGCTTTCATTTCTTTCATCACGTTACCAGTGGGTCAGAAGTTTACATACACTCAATTTGGAAGCATTGCCTTTAAATTGTTTAACTCAGGTCAAACGTTTCGGGTAGCCTTCCACAAGCTTCCCACAATAAGTTGGGTGAATTTTGGCCCATTCCTCCTGACAGAGCTGGTGTAACTGAGTCAGGTTTGTAGGCCTCCTTGCTCACACACACCTTTTCAGTTCTGCACACACATTTTCTATAGAATAGAGGTCAGGGCTTTGTGATGGCCACTCCAATACCTTGACTTTGTTGTCATTAAGCCATTTTGCCACAACTTTGGAAGTATGCTTGGGGTCATTGTCCATTGAAAGACCCATTGCTTCATGGTTGGAATTGTGTTCTTCAGCTTGCAAGCCTCCCCCATTTTCCTCCAAACATAACGATGGTCATTATGGCCAAACAGTTTCATCAGACCTGAGGACATTTCTCCAAAAAGTGCGACCTTTGTCCCCATGTGCAGTTGCACACCGTAGTCTGGCTTTTTTGATAGCGGTTTTGGAGCAGTGGTTTCGTCCTTGCAGAGCGGACTTTCAGGTTATGTCGATATTGGACTCGTTTTACTGTGGATATAGATACTTTTGTACTTGTTTCCTCCAGCATCTTCACAAGGTCCTTTGCTGTTTTTCTGGGATTGGTTTGCACTTTTCGCACCAATGTGCGTTAATCTCTAGGAGACAGAATGCGTCTCCTTCCTGAGCGATATGATGGCTGCGTGGTTCCATAGTGTTTATACTTGTGTTCTATTGTTTGTGCTGAAATTAAAATATCCCAGAAATTTCCCATAAAAATATTTTTTCTCTCAAATTTTGTGCACACATTTGTTTACGTCACTGTTAGTGAGCATTTCTCTTTTGCCAACATAATCCATCCACCTGACAGCATATCAACAGCATGATTAAACTGCATAAACTGCACAGGTGCATCTTGTGCTTGGGACAATAAAAGGCCAGTCTAAAATGTGCAGTTTTGTCACAGCACAATGCCACATACAGTTGAAGTCGTAAGTTTACATACACTTAGGTTGGAGCCATTAAACCTTGTTTTTCAACCACTCCACAAATTTCTTGTTAACAAACTATAGTTTTGGCAAGTCGGTTAGGACATCTACTTTGTGCATGACACAAGTCATTTTTACAACCATTGTTTACAGACAGATTATTTAACTTATAAATCACTGTATCACAATTCCAGTGAGTCAGAAGTTTACATACAGTAAGTTGACTGTGCCTTTAAACAGTTTGTAAAATTCCAGAAAATTATGTCATGGCTTTAGAAGCTTCTGATAGGCTAATTGACTTAATTTGAGTCAATTGGAGGTGTACTTGTGGATGTATTTCAAGGCCTACCTTCAAACGCAGAGCCTTTTTGCTTGACATCATGGGAAAATCAAAAGAAATCATCCAAGACCACAGAAAAAAAAATTCTGTGCCCTGTGTGTACCTATTTTTGAAGCAACATTTAGGTATTGAGATGGAAAAAAACTAGGGAAGATAATAACTCCATGTTTTAGCCTATAAAATAAATGTAACAACGAATTAATATGATGTGGTGTTTTGACTTCCTCCCACAGATGCTTCCTGAGTTGTTTTCCTCACACAACCATATAAGGTCCACACAAAGTGAAATGAACAGAAATAATCCCAAACAGAAGGTCTGCTCTGCTCTCCTCTCTATCTTTGTGTAGCCTATGTCGAGGGATAATTAATTGTGCACCGTCTCTGCGTAATTCCTGACTCCTAATTTTTTAAATGTTTTGATCCCTCATTTACCATGGTGCTGCTGTGTCACCATGAAGGAGTCATGAAGGAGTCACCATGTGTCATCTATTCACCTGTCTTCTTCTTCTATGCACCATTGGAGTTTCTCTTCAAGGAGTCTGGTAATAGAGTGCCAATTGTCCTTGAAAGAGTCTAGCATTCCAAAATGGCTGCTCATAGCGCCATGACTACATGGAACTCTATTCCACATCATGTAACTCAGTCGAACAGTAAAGTCTGAATTATAAAACATAAAACTATGGAACACCACAGACTGTGAAGAGACATACACAAAGGCACACACACGGCATTCGCAAACACATGCCAACACACACACTCTACACACACATACATTGTAATATTGTTATTTTGCTGTATTATTATTTTGAATTGTACATACAGTACTGTTATGGTAGAGTAGTGTGTAATAATGTGCTGTGTTATGTATTGTTTTATTGAGTTCATGATACGTTGGCAGCAGCTAATAGGGATCCGGAATAAAAATGTAAAACACTTACAAAATTTTTTATATTTTTATACAAAAAACAATACAGATATAGTTCTGTTCAGACCAATAGCATGCTGCATTTGTAAATGATTATGTTGTAGGTCAGCTGTTTTTATATGTTTTATATGCTTCAGATGAAATCTTATTGCCATTTTTTGGTGTCAGTGGCCAGAATAATAATCGAGCTGTGAAGTTAGACTGTAAACCTGTGTTTCATTTCAGTACCCATTGTTGTCTTTGAGCATGTACTGTGTGTATGTTTGCATGTGTGCAGTCACATGAGGACATATCCAGGACGCATTGGTCATTAGAAAGAGGAAAAACGTTTTAATATTTCTTTGAAAGTTTGAAGATCAATGAACTGTTGGAAAATGCAATAGCATACTGTGCTACTCCTGGATGTTTTATTTATTTAGCTTTTACGTTTTTATGAGAAATGTTTGAAGCTTTGAATGCCACACTACACTGGAGATTCTGGTCCTCATGTCTCATCCTTCGCTTCATGTCTGCACAACGGAATGATAAAACAAGAGAATTCCAGGGAGGTAAACCAACAGAGGTGAAATCAGGGGGAAATATTTAAAGTCTCTTTACTTGTCCAGTCATGTAGAAACACAGGAAGCTGGCTCTTGATCCACAAACAGCTGGACTCCATATCTCCTTTCATCTAGATGCAGCCAGCTGAGTAAAGTTATTCAAAGAAGATGCATCTCAGACTTATCAAGGTATGGGGGGAAATGCTATGCATGATCTTTTCTCAAGCAGAGAATGTGAAATACCAATAATGTGAAACAGCAATACCATTAGATACTGTGTGAACCGTCAACATTCAGTAACAATTGTATGGAAAAATGTGGGTGTAAGATTTACCTATGTTAAACATAAAGGGGCGGTTTCTCAGACACAGATTAAGCCTAATCCTTAACAAAAAAAATAATTTAAAATGTGTTATCCATTGAGTTAGCTTTTTAGTCCAGGAATCCACCCCAATACACGTGTATTGGTACTGCTTTGCTTTACCATGCAGGTTTTGTCATGCCAGATTGACTCATACTTCACTTCCTGAAGAGTGACTTTCTTAGAGGACACATCTTTTTATAGGTTTGTTCCTCTGAGAATTTGTCAATAAATATTACTGTAGATTTTTTTTTTTTTTAAAGCAACAGGACTTTTTTTTAACATCTTATGATAGAGCTGAAGCATCTGACATTTTGTACAGTTTTTTTCTACTGAAACATAATATTGACCAGACTTTCTTTCAAATATAGACATCCCGACCCAGTAGCACAAAAGTAATCTAAAGTACATTATATTATTACAGCGCCCAGTTAAATCAAAGGCGGTAACTGAGTTATAGATATAATATAATTTCATTGAAGCAACCCTGCAATGTCAGTGGTTGTCAATGCCATTCACTTCATTGGGCAACATCTTGCCATATGTTAATACTGTGCTGTCTTTCAGCCACCAGATGGATCATACATTATGTCGAGTGGAGAACCTATCAAGAAACACGGCGCCACCTGTGGGTTAATTTTTGTTGACTACTTTTCATTACTTTATTAAATCCATGAATCTAAATATATCTTCTGGGAGCAGTTGAAGAATATTTGTGGGATTCGAGAAACCCATTTATCAGTTTTCATAAAATAAGGCCTGTGATTTTTGAAGAGCCTGTCTAGACTGGTTCCCTTGGAACCATGAGACTATAAATGTAATGTCATGTAACGCAAACTTTCAAAGTCGATTTTTGAGAGCAAGTTGAACCAAAGTGTTTATACAGTCCTCAACACTGGAAGAAGATCTATTTTAAGTTTCTTTTAACTCTCTAAAGTGGGATGTTAGCAGTGTGTACAATATTTTATTGAATCCAAAGGACATGACCCGTACAATCTGATCTACCTGAAATCCAATACAAAACGTCTGCAACTTACAGCCAAATCACATCGCAGGAACTTATTAGTTAATAGCCTTAAGGACAGAGCCCACCCCTTCTCAAGGTTACTGGTGAATAAAAACAAGGTAATTAAACATAACCTAATTTCCTCTCCCCTCTCTCCTGTTTGAAAGCAGGATAATCACGTTCAGTCCAGCACATTGTAGATCTCATAATGCAATCTTCTCTTCTGCTTGTTATAAACATTTCCTTGGGGCTTCCAGATTTGCATTTAGCCATTCAAAGTCGCAAAGCTGGGTTAAAGACCCGGGAGTGTTTTCGGGGTAGGACTGACCCTAAAGTGCTGGAGATGTGCTGCAGCAACAGGGTGTTTTTCATAATGCACCGTAAGATTTTTGCTTTGACTCCCTTCTGTCCTGAAATGCTAAACCGACACGTCTATCTCAACAAAAATATTTTATTGTCACATACAATAAGGCTAGGTGCAGTGAAATGTGTTTATTTACAGGGTCAGTCATAGTACAATCTTAGAAAAAAGGGTTCCGTGGCTGTCCCCATAGGAGCACCCTTTTTGGTTCCAGGTAGACCCCTCTGTGGAAAGGGTTCTAGGAGAATCCTTTGAAGAACTCCTTTTGGTTCCATGTAGAACCCTTTTGTGATTCTACATGGAACCAAAAGAGTTCTACCTGGAACCAAAATAAGTTATTCAAAGGGTTATCCTGTGGTGCAGCCAAATGACCCTTTTTGGTTCTAGATAGCACCTTTTTATCTAAGAGCACATTAGACTTCCTGCATCGACAGACTTGTCACCTGTTCAGCTGGGATATTTGAACCAAAAACCTTTTAATTATGGATTCAACACTCTAACCGCAAGGCTACCTGTGGCCCCTCACCTCAACCCACTGGCAATGCCATCAATCAACATCTCACATGTTGCTTTGTTTCTTATCCTGGGGAGTTGGGTTGTTTTTGCACAGCCCCATTGTTGAAGGGATCAATAAAATAACACGTTCATCACCCATCTCTATGCTGTGAAACACACTCTATGTTTTCTAAGACATAGCACCACCATAGGCTTAACTTTGGAAATAACTCAAATTATGTGTTGATCGACCCATATTGTCTGGAGGAGTGTGGTTGTTCTCAAAATCTTTTCAGATGACATTTCCTTCATTTACCCATGTGTATGTTTCGACTGTTTTCCACAGACATGGCAGTAAGGGAATTAGATTTTAGATTTAGATTTAATTTGTGTCCTCTACCTTTTCTTGTAATTTTCATGAGAGATTTGCCTGCCGTTCTACTTATTCATGTGTTCCTTTCCAGACAGGAGCAGAGACACTAATTTTGAAATAATTTTGAAAAATATTAAACTGTTATCCTGAAGATTGTCTGTCACACCAACACATTCACCTCTCTTTTGTCTTTTGCAAATAACATCATTCTTCTCTGAATGTTTGAACATGATTCACTTTCAGGAGATCCACTAAAGGGGGATTAACCAGGTCAGAAACTTGGCTCTCCCCAAGTTCCTTTTTTCACTTTTTTCATTCCTTCCATTCATACTCTGAGAACTACCTTGAAATGGCTTGTGGTGATAAGAAGTCACCTACTCTGAGTTAAATTAATCATATTTCCTCATATTTGTGTTCTCCCTTGAAATGTAATGTGCTGTTATGCAAATAGACAGGCATCCCTCCCTCAATCTGGTTAAACACCGGTACAGTATGAGGAGGGAGAAGAAAAGCATGTTTGCCACAGACAACAGTTTACTTTCCTCCAGTGTCCCCATGCCAGGTTCAAACCAGTGATCCTTGGCCTTCAGATACGCTTGACTGCCCTCCTTGACATCATACCAACCGGTTGAGCTATCAGATTTGATTGCTCCGTCAGCAACATTTCAAGTTAGCTGTGGAGTAAATTTACCGTACATTGTCAACTCTGTTATACATGCAATGGTTTATAACACAAAGGGCAGGCCTAGGCTAACTCCATTGGCTGTGCTGTACCCAATCTCTCTAGATTATGAGGCACAGTGTAGTTAAAAACAAATATGTCTCCGTTGCTGAAAACTCATTCCGTCTTTAGTGTGCAAGGTTTTCATAATTCACTGTACAGATATGAAAAAAGTTGTTCCTTGTCCATCTGTCGGTGTTTCTTTTATCATCTTCTTTGATTGTTCCCAATATGCAAAGTGGTTAAGGAGGCATGAACACGTAGAGAATGGAAAATAGAGTTTATTTTTAATCCTTTTGAATTAAAAGCAAAAACAAGTCTAAACAAAAGTAATACCCACTAACAATATTTTGGAGATGGTGTCTGTTGAATCAATATGTTTGTTTTGTTCTTTTCTAAAAATAGTTTGTTTACAATCAAAAAAATGAAAGAAAGCCTGCTGTTATTGACAGCCAAATGTGAGCCTGTGCATTTTGATAGGAACATTATCATGGTTCTATTGTGCTGTATCAGAGGTACATAACATCAAGATCACTATGACAAATTGTTCAGAGTTGAAAAACATAAAAAATAATCATAGCGTCAACAAGATCGAGTGCATGAATAGGCAGGTTGCTCGAAATTGTAATAATCATTTAATCAGTAAACAAAGGGACCGGGATGGCAAAAATATACAGATACGCAGACAGAAATTGAGCAGGATTTTCAAATTCCCAAGGGATATAATTAAAGATCACTTCCTTATGAGCTCCTTCTGAAAGATTACATACAACGACGAGTATAGAGAGCAAGAGCTGTGGAATGGATAACTATCTAGAGGAAGCCTTGTGGAATTACATTCATTTTGTGGTGGGCAGCAAAACTCAAATGCCTCTTGGAGAAGATTGACTGGAAAATGTAACTATGCAGTTTGTCTCTTTTTATAGTCACATACATGTGTGGATACTGGTTAGACAAAGATTCATGCAAAGTGAAAAGTAGGAGGCCATTAGCCAGACAATTCACATAAAATTATTCCGCTGCTCTGCCGTTCGCTAGATAGGTTATTCTGAGACTGCCGTCATTGAAATCATTTTTGGTGACGAGGGGCACGAGGGGCGTTGTGCAAAACAAAGTCATCTGAGATCGGATCGTCTCTAACCAATCAAAGCCAATGAAGCATTTTCTAACCTCCGCTTTACCCACGTGTGTTCTGGCTCTGGCCCAACCCATCGCTTTCTGGTCCAATCAGACATCCCAGAATGTGCTCGCATTCGGTGATCTGTTGGTACTCAGATCTAGACTCATTGTGGAGAAGAAACCAACGTTCGTGGGCATGGCGTAACATTTGGCCGGAGCAAGGAGTCTGGGTAACCAGGCAAGTGGGCTATTGCTGTGTTATAGCTGTGTTATAGCTGTGTCAGCCTTATTCAAAATTTAATTGAGGGAGACTATTGGTCAAATGTCCAAAGTGGCCATTAAAATGGAAAACAGTAAACATACTGCAATGATAAAAGAAATGGTGATTTGAAAATGGCACTGACATTTCTAAAGCCATATAAGTTGAAAGAAATATATATAAAACTACCTAGCCGTCTCGAAATGGCAATGGAGCAGAATTAAAGGAGTTCTTTCTTGATGGCTCACTTCATTGCAAAGATGGGTCCACCATTTTCTCCACCATAACTGTCAATGCATTATTACCGAGGAGCCTTAACAGATGATTCGTGGCTAACACATAGCCTATATAATGCGTCAGACAGAAAATGAAAGGTATTTGAGCTACTAGTAGCTTGAAGAAGATGTTGAGAGCATTGAGGACAAAGTAGAGTTCGTTGAGGAAGACAAATGCACAACTGCATTTCAAACATATTGTCAAGTTGAACCAGTATGACCCTTGACTGAGTTGATTTGTATCGGTAACCAAGATGACATACAGTACAGTCTGACATAATCTCTGTGAAAACAAAACGCTGCTAGCACTATTATGAAATCTATTTCTATGAGTAATTAGGGAGGGAGGGAGGGAGGGAGGGAAGGAGAGAGAGAAAGAGAGAGAAAGAGAAGCAGGTTCAGTCTATACTCTGTAGTATAACTTTAATTACTTGTCTTATCTTGGTGGGATGATTGTGCTAAATTACTGTCCTGTCAATCAGTTTGGCTGTGCTTGGAAACTCTGAAATGTTTATGCATTGGCCCATAGAGGTGCTTAACATCTTAAATATAGAAGAACAATGGAAGTACATTCCTACGAGAAGGTGCTTAGAGAGGGCATCCATTTATAGCACTTAGAGAGGCAGTTATAGAGGACTTTATTACTGTAAAAAGGCTAAATTAGGAAAAACACTTTTTAGGATCAGATGGTCTGCAATGAACTCTACTTCATATTAAATCAAAACCAGCCTGTTCCTTTTCCAGATGCAAAATAATAGTGATTGTTTTGTCCCAAAATGCAACAACTGTGTGTCAAAACAGATTATAAACTGGGTAGTTCGAGCCCTGAATGCTGATTGGCTGACAGCCGTGGTATATCAGACCGTATACCACGGGTATGACAAAACACGGTGGTAACCAGTTTAAAACAGCAATAAGGCACCTCGGGTTTGTGGTATATGGCCAATATACCATGGCTAAGGGCTGTGTCCAGGCATTCCTTAATGCGTCGTGCATAAGAATATCACTTAGCCGTGGTATATTGGCCATATCCCACATGCTTTATTTCTTAATTGGACCCAATGATACCATGATGGTGATTGTTTTGTCCCAAAATGTAACCACTGTGGTTCAAAACAGATTAGAGCCAATGATACCATGATGGATAGTTTATTCGATAAGTTTGATTACTTTAAATTACTCTAATGTCGGACAACCCCCATGAGATGCCATTGTGGGACATGAACATTGTGACTTACTGCAGAGGCTGTCCCAATGAGCGCTATAAACATTGCTCTTTCAAGTAGTGACTTCTCTTGCCTAAGGGACAAACAATGTAATGACATTAAAATCATGTTTATGCTAGACGTGGATAACCAATGAAATTAATTTTCTATAATCCACTTTAATCCTTGCTTTAGGGGCATTGGCACATGTGAGAGGCAGGTCAGGTTACTGCCATAGAAATGTTTGAAGTTTGTCACAGTTAAGTTTGGGGAAAAGTCAACACGTCCACATTCGTCACAAAAGGCCTTTTATAAAGTTCTGAAGGCAGCGTTTATTATGTAACTGGATGTGAAACAGTAAAAAGCAAGGCTGCACATTGTCTCTGTTAGTGTATGTTTACGTGGTCTGAAGGACAGCTCCACTAAACATGCCATGTGTATATTACTCCCCATCCTCTAGTTTCTGTCAGAGCACTGCACACTCTTCATGCTCTGTTAAGCTTGTCACTTTAAACTGACACCTGCGTTCCTAAATGAAACACACGCAAAACCCTAAATAACTTTTCATTTGGGGTGTTTTAGCTAAATCTGCACCATTCAACTGTCACGTCCTGACCTTAGTTCCTTTTTTATGTCTCTATTTTAGTTTGGTCGGGGCGTGAGTTGGGGTGGGTATTCTATGTTTTCTATTTCTATGTGTTTGGCCTGGTGTGGTTCCCAATCAGAGGCAGCTGGCAATCGATGTCTCTGATTGAGAACCATACTTATGCGTCCTGTTTTCCCACTATTGGTTGTGGGTAGTTATTTTCTTTTTTTGTTTGTTTTTGTTGCACCTTACAGAACTGTTCGTTTGTCAGTTTGTTGTTTTTGTTCAGTATTCATCTTTATTAAAATGATTATGAATGCTTACCACGCTGCACTTTGGTCCTCTTCTCCCGACGACAATCGTTACATCAACATTTCCATTCATATCAATCCCACTGAACTGACTTACACCAGCTTGTGATTTTGATGGCACTGCACTTTTTTTGCTAAACAGGTTGTAGAAACATGTAGGCTACACAGAGGCTGCATAATGTACTAAAATTACAGCTCCGATTGTTGACCGCTACAGTATTTTGAACTGTGTTACTGTTTTCAATCCAGATAAGATTCTTGGACACGACACAGAGTTTCCTCCAAAGAAACATTGGATTGTCTGCCATAAGAACAGCAGGGGCATTTGGCCTACCCCCCCCCCCCCCCCCCCATTTGGCCTACCACCACCCATAGGGTGGTGCACAATTGACCCAGAGTCATCCAGGTTTGGCCGGTGTAGGCCATCATTGTAGATAAGAATTTGTTCTTAACTGATTTGCCTAGTTAAATTTAAAAAATGAAAGTGCCCAGTATGTTATACTTTATTTTAACCGTCATTGTAAATAAGAATTTGTTCTCAACTGACTCGCCAAGTTAAATAACATACATGTTTCCACTGTGGTTCTCTATTGCTAAGCAAGTGGCTGCAGGGCAAAACAAGTGACATGGACACTCTGCCATACATTCGATCACACACAATGCCCACATATTTACATAATATATACACATCTAACAAATCAGTCCACTAGCGCAGAACAGTTGAACACTTGGCTAGGAGGCCATCTCAACATTAACCAAGCCTTGCAGGAGTGTTAGAACCTAAGACTGGCAGAAACAGTTTTTTATCTCAGCCGGGAGATGTTCCACTCTACCTCTGCCGTATATAAAAATGTGTTCTGGCCAGTACAGCTCTTGAATCAACATTGCACAAAATAGTAGTAAAATAGCTTTTTAGATACTGTGGAACTGTACAGTACCATACACAATTTTATGGACCAATCTCAGCTTCAGCTTAGTGAACCTTATATCAACGGATAGCAACTGTCGTTCCCTGAGCGGAGAAGGGCCAAAATAAGCCTGAGGGCTAAGATTCAGAATGACCCTTGACATTTTATTCTGAGCTGTCTGTAGCTTGTTCTTGATGAATTTAGGGGAGCTACTGTACCAGGTTATGCATGCATAGTCAAAGTAAGGCTGCACTAATGCTGCTGAAAGTGTTTTCAAGGTCCCTTTATCTAGAAATGTGGCATCCAATGTTTAAACTGACTGATTTTGATGGGGGATTTTGTAAAATGCTAATTCGATTTTTGCAGTGGCTCATACATCGACCTTACACAGTTCTTGGCTGTAGCAGCTGTATCACCAACCATGACGCTGAAGCCTGGTGCTCCACCTAGCCTAATCTTAGAGCCATATAATCTTAGTGTGATATAATCTTAAAGCCATATAATATTAGAGCCAGATAATCTTAGCGATGTATAATCTTATAGCCATATAATCTTAGAGCCATATAATCTTAGAGCCATATCATTTTAGAGACATATAATCTTAGAGCCATATAATCTTAGAGACACATAATTTTAGAGACATATTTTCAAAAAATCTGGGGCCGGCCCTGGGGAGATGGGGGGGATTATATACACTATCCTCCCAAAAAAGTTAGAGGTTTGAAATCTCGTGCAATCACTCAGAGTTCGTTCCAAAAAGCAGATGCGATCTTGTTTCCTTCTTCTTCATCTAATAATATGAAAGGCATCCAATCATCCACTCCTGACTGGCATACAAAGTGGTTTGTTATGATGGTTTGTTTGCAATGGAAAAATAATACTGAGTCCCATAATCAAGGGTGTAGGAGCCGGTGCTCCCTCACTTCTTTTCATTTTGAGAATACATGGAGCTGGTAAAACTATTTCTGGAAAATGTATTATTTAATTTCACTAAAGTTCCATGAAAAACGAAAGTATGACAAACCAAATAAATATGTGTAGCAGCCTAGAGGTAAATGGTGGTTTCTTCCCAGTCTTTTCTCTGGTGGTGACGAGAATGATGAAGAACTATAGGCTACGTGTGCACTGTGGAGACCTGTCGGAGGCTTGACCACTTTGGCCAATCAGAACGTCGGAAAAAAATACCTAATTCAATGTGTGTCTGCCTTGCGCAGTGGAACCCAGAAAGATATGTGACCACTTGGTTACAGCAACACCATTCTGCAAAGGACACTCAAACCATGGCACTGCAAAGCCTAAGGAGCCTGACCCTCTCTGGAAGTTGCTGTAGCTCTGCTTGAGATATTTTCCTACATTGTCTATTGGTTGAGATGCAGGGCCCATTCTAGGATGTTATGCCAGGGTGTGCAAATGTAAATGTGAATTGGGGCAAGTTGGAGGTAATAATGCATTTAGGTTCATGTACTTTTTTGAATATTTGTGTTCTGTACAGGTTCTTTTCACTCTGTCATTTAGGTTAGTATTGTGGAGTAATTACAAACTTGTTGAGCCATCCTCAGTTTTCTCCTGTTGCAGCCATTAAACTCTAACTTTTTTCACGTGACCATTGGCCTCATGGTGAAATCCCAGAGCATTTTCCTTCCTCTCCTGCAACTGAGTAGGGAAGGACGACTGTATCTTTGTAGTGACTGGGTGTATTGATACAATAAATTAATAACTTCACCATGGTATTCAATGTCTGCTTTTTTTTTTTTTTACAGATCTACTAATAGGTGCCCTTCTTTGCGAGGCATTTTAAAACCTCCCTGATCTTTGTGGTTGAATCTGTGTTTGAAATTCACTGCTCAACTGAGGGAACTAACAGATAATTGTATGTGTGGGGTACAGATATGAGGCTTTCATTCAAAAATCATGTTAAACACTATCATTGCACACAGAGTGAGTCTATGCAGCTTATTATGTACTTGTTAAGCAGAGTTTTACTCCTGAACTTATTTAGGCTTGAATTAAAAAAGGGGTTGAATACATATTGACTCAACACATTTCAGCTTTTAAGTTGTATTAAGTTTGAAAAAAATTATAAAAACATAATTCCTCTTTGACATTATGGCGCATTGTGTGTAGGCCAGTGACACAAAATGTCAATTGAATCAATTTTAAATTTAGGCTGAAACACAAATTTTTTTTTAAAAAGTCAAGGGGTGTGAATATTTTCTGAATGTACAGTACTGTATGTACACAGCTTAATTGTATATCTTTCACTGCTTTTCAAACAGGTTTCCATGCTGTTTAACCCTTTAAGGTTAATACAAATCCATGCTGTAATGCCTTAAAATAAAATATAATTATTCATTAATTTGTCGATTTGTATTTGTATCTGCATCAGCCTAAGTAAACATTTAAAAGAAATCTGAAGTCAGTCACAAATAGAAACAAAGACCATCTACAGTCATCAGACAGAGAGAAAGGAATGCCAATGAGACTAAGGTTATGTTCGAAGTAAACAAACCTTTTCATCTGTTAAACAAATTGTTATCTTTACCCTGCCGGAGCTTCTACCTAACACTATGACCTGTGACAGCTGGGAATGCTCTTCATTTTCTATTCAAGTAGAGAATACAAACCCTTTTATATCCTGAAGCAGAGACGCTGGGCCGTGTGGATAATACAGGAACATCTCGTGTGGATTCTGCCTCTCGAGGAGTCACATCCACTCCCCCCCCCCCCCCCCCCCCACTGTGGTAACATTGACATCTCTTTTGGATGTAGCATGGGGAGAGTAGATGTCTACAAAACTTTTGCCTTTGACAAGCATGTGTAGTTAAGTAGTCTGACACGATTGGTATTCAGAAACTGAGAGATGTTCTTTGTCGTGATAAGAACATACGACTCTGTCGGGCCACTGTATAGATACACCTGAACTTCACAACCTCTCCACTAGGAGCATTCATATACATCAGCAAGGGACAGCTTTGAACTCAGTGCTCTGCTCCTGTAACATATTCTACAGATTTGTAGGCAAAATATCCTTGATCTTTCATCCTTTGTTTGATGGATTAGGAAACACCACACTCATTGGATTCAATGATTTAAGCATCAAATTAAAATCAAACAACAGCCTCAAATGTTGTAATTGACTTTTCTTTCTCAAGTGCTTCTTTACTCTGAGTAACACAAACAAACTTTGTTGAGTTTATCCCTCAGCTTCTCACAAAGCATTATGCATTGGTATATTTCGTCCTCACAGATTAAAGTGTGATAATTATTTTTCTTTCCATAGGGACATAAACTAAATTATTTGGTACACCTTCACTGTGGCTCATGAATACTGATCTACATTGTGAAACAAGCGTCTAAGCTGATTAAACATTTCTCATGGTAGTTATCCCTCAAAGCTTTAAGTCAAATTAAAACTGTGTTTGCAAAGTCTTCTTATTTAATCCAACCCAAGATAGGAATTTAGCTCGAAGACTATGATATATCTGCCAACTTCATAGAAGACCATGGAATACATTTCAGAATTCTCTGGGCTTACCCATGCTTTAAGTATGCAGTGACGCGACGTGCTACATTACATTTGACGTTTTAGTCATTTAGCAGACACTCTTATCCAGAGCGACAGACAGGAGCAATTAGGGTTAAGTGCCTTGCTCAAGGGCACAACAACAGATTCACCAAGTTGTCTCAGGGATTTGAACCAGTGACCTTTCAGTTACTGGCCCAACGCCCTCAACCGCTAGGCGACCTGCATTCAAAAGAGAAAGTTAGTTCATTTTCACCTCAGTCTGACCTCAGTCGTGATTTATTCTCACCAACTGTGTCACAAACATGTTTTTACTTCAGCAGCATGCTACCTTTGAGAGAGACTTGCCAATCAATTATGCCAGTCTAACTCATGGTCTGCCACAAAAATATCAAACGGAAAAAATGCAAATTAGGCCACAATGTCCATTGCTATTGCATATCAATTGAATTTTGTAAATGAGATACTGTAGGGAAATGCTACCATGGTATGTTACTGCATGACAGGCAATTTAGTCTCTGATTCGTATCATAATTCAGTAGGCCCTACAGTATCTGTTAGATCATATTACAGAGTGTGTCATTCTAATATAACCTCCTATCCATTTTTGTATTACCTGGATGTTCACCTTTTGAGGTGCTGATGACCATCTTCCATCTATTACAAAAAGTCTAATCACAACGTGTAAGAGGAAGGTGAGGAGACTAGAGGGGCAGGTAGCCTAGTGGTTAAGTGTGCTGGGCCACTAACCGAGAGGGAAGGTGGAACAATCTGCTATTCTGCCTTTGAGCAAAGCGGTTAACCTCCCTGTTGATTAAGGCAGCCTCCCGCACCTCTCTGATTCAGAGGGGTTGGGTTAAATGCGTAAGACACATTTCGGTTGAAAGCATTCAGTCTTGCAACTGACTAGTTATCCCCTTTTCCTAGTTTTAGAAGTTGTAATTTCTCTCTTGCAGCAGGCTTACTGCTGTTTTGACCTGTGGGTGTGGTGGCAGCAGGAACCAGCTGCAAGTTGAAACACAAAAAACTGCAATCTAAAGCCATAATCATCATGCCTAATTCTATATTTTTTATATTTTCTGCATTTCTAAGCATACCTCTTGAGCTGTCTGTATTGTCCTAACAGTTTAGTTTTTTTTATTGAACATGACAAATCTGAGGGGGCATGTGCCCCTGTGCCCCCTAGGCCATAGACCCAAATGTTGTTTTTTCAATGCCAAATAGGTTACCAAAGTAATTTCACAAAATGCTTTATTTGAAATATTTGTTTTGTCTAAATTAGCTTCTCGTTTACAGAAATGCTATATAATGTGATGAAACTTGGACACGCCGTGTTCTCCATGTGAGAAAGATTTTAGAAGCAGTAAGAGAGATATAAGGGACGATCAGTACCACGGAGCTGCACAATCAACATACAAAAGTCATTTGTCATTTTATATTAATTCCGGTGTTGGTGTGGAAGGCTGTATCGTGCAGTACTTCTGTCTCTGTGTAAGTTACGACATTATTCCAGATCGAATAAATTGCAACAAACTTTTGTGACAGATTCAGTGAAAATAATTGATTAAATATTGACTTAGAAATTTTATGAGCCCTGTGAATCAAAATTAAATATTAGCCCTAATTAAAAATACATATATGTTATTGAGTTCTCTTTTGAAATTCCTCTATAAATGTAATACATCCAGTGTTTCTCTTCTTCTTTGAACGATAAGAAGCTTGACTCTGTGTGACATACTACGATGACATGTTGAGAGCACTGGAGAAAAAGAAAACGGACACATTTCATTAGGCTGTTGGACAAGACATATCTTTTTACTAAATGTTCAGTGTATGTGACACATATGTACATAAGAAATGTTTGACAAAGATCCGTTTGAACTATCAAGCTTTACTTGAACTCTCTGTATGGCAGCGGTTCCCAAACTCAGGGTCGCGACCCCAAAAAAATACATGTACAAATATTGTCTTTGTATCTCAAAATCATTGGAATGTGGTTAACCTTAAAAATCTAAAATCTAAAAAGTTCAAGCAGAGAGCGCCCTTAGATCATGGAAAAAGGCCGCACTTGACCATTGCACTTAAATCATTCCCACGGTGAATGGCTAGGTCCGCTATGCTACAGCATGAAACCACACGTATTGCAGAGACTTTGATATTACTGGCCGCAACTGATATGGTAAAAACATGTGTGGCGAAGTAGAGGCACAGAAACTTACATCAATACCTTTGTCAGGTAACACTGTTAAACTAAGAATTTATGCTATTTCTAGCAATCAAGAGGAAACTGACACAAAAAAACTGCTTATGGACTTTAGCTGTGAGGGACAAGATGCCTACGTATTGACTTTTGTTCGCTAAACATGTAGGGGGATCATATTCACAGAGACATATTGTTCTGTCTCACTATTCCCGAGCATGAAAGGGCACAGGGGATGTTTAGTGTGCTGCGTGGCTATTTTGATGAAAAACGTATTCCATGGGATTGAATGGTGGGATTTTGCACAGATGGGGCTCCATCTATGGCGGGCAGGCCTCTGCACTCTAGTTCTGAATGTGTCTCCCTCTGCAAAATGGAGGCATTGTATGATACACTGAGAGCAACTGGCAGCAAAAGAGCTGAGCACAGATATACTGTAGCGGTTAACTTCGATTGTATACTACATCAAACCACATCCACAGAACTCAGAGATATACTGTAGCAGGTAACTTCGATTGTATACTACATCAAACCACATCCACAGAACTCAGAGATATACTGTAGCAGGTAACCTCCAACGCTTGGAAGAGCACGTTGGTACCTACTTCCCAATCAATTTGACTGTGATCCTGGCTCAGTTGACACGACGGTAAGTAACATCGAACAGCTGATCAGGCTGTCATGTGACCAAATACATTCACGGGTCACTACGGAGGAGTTTTGGTTCCTGACTCAAAGGGAATACCCTGCCACCTGCCTCTGAGCATTAATGCCGCGTTCAAAACAAATGGAAACTCCAACTATCTACTTCAGTGCATTCAAGACAACTCTGGACCTTGGAAAAAAACTAGCTCTGACTGGGAAAAATCGTTTTGAACAGTCAACTTGAAATTCCAACTCTGGAACTCTGACCTTGTTCTAGAGCTCTGACTTTCTGACCTGAAGATTATTGACATCATGATTTGACCTTTTCAGAGTGCCCATGGCACCCTTTGCCAGCTCATGTCTGTGTGAAGCTGGATTCAGTGCTCTTTTCTGCATTAAAACCACGTTTCGATCCAGATATGACAGCAGAGATGAGGTGCGCACTGTCGTCCACGCCCCTTGACTTTGAGAAGGTCCAATGCGACATACATCAAGCACACCCATCTCATTAGCGGTGGTTTTATAATATATATTATGTCAGACTAATTTGCAATTGACTGTCATAGGCCCACATTAATAAAAGCATGTGATAATGAGTTGAGGAGACAATCTTAAATGCTTTTAGAATGTTTTTCAATTGACTGCCATAGTCCTAAATAAAAAGTAAGCATCGGTTGTAAATTAGATCATTTTTTTCAATTTTCAGATATCAAAATGTGGTCGTGGGCCACAAAAGTTTGATCTACCCTACGTACTGTAATTCTGTGATAAAAAAGATAACCAACTACGAGTTATAACAAGACTTCATTGCCATTTTACCTGAAGTGAACAATACATATTTTAGTGCCTGAAACCTATAGCCATTTCTAGAAAACCCATTGGGCACAGACGTCATTTCAACATATATTTTTGATTTACATTTGTTTGCGTCAACTAATGTGAATTCAACATGAAATCAACAAAACATTTCAAAATGTCATTGGATTTAGGTTCAAAGTTGGATGAAAAAAATATGAAATTCCATTACATTGATGACATTTTGCAAATCCAATGAGTTTTCCACGTTGATTCAACGTCATCAAATATTTTAAAAATTATAACTTGGAAACAACATTGATTCAACCATTTTTTGCAGAGTGGGCCAGTCCAAGTTGTTATTGTCGATCTTCAAAGAGACACAGTTTTTCAGTTTTTCTTTCTGTTTCTATCAAGTTGGGGATCACTGCTACAACAGGCTCACCCCTATTACCTCATGCTGACAAAATGGTTCTTTGAAATAGTTTTTGTTTCTCAACTCTCACCTGTTCATCTCTGTTTTTCCTCTTTGAAATATCATTGTTCAACGGGATTCACACTTTATTTTGTTAATCCCCTATAGATGGTTCAACTGACTGTCAACAAACTGTTCAACTAAATACTGTACATAAGTGTCTTCAGGACTGCTTTGACTTACTGTATCAACAGTACTCGCACAAAATAGTTTAATCACACAATGATCACTAGGCTACTGATACTGGAACGGGTTCATTTGGGTGTCCATACAGATGTAAGATCTTAATATGATCACCCTGTTGCAGGAGAACTTTCCTGCAATGCAGGACATTTAAAAATTGCAGCGTATTTGAGGTATGAAAAGCTTCTGAAGTTTGTAATTTCAACTTTGAAACTTCAGAGTTGATTTTCCCTTATGAAAAATGTATTAACCCCTACAAAAATGTCCATTAATTACAATCCACATAATAATTCACATTTCCTGTTGTTGCAAGATTATTTCCCTGCTGTAGCACACTGGCTCAAATTAAGATCCTACATCTGTATGACATACCTGTGTCAACATACCTCGAGGGCAGATGTCTGTCTGTACTCTGCACTATATGTTTAGCTTTAGGCAATATATAAACTTAATGACGCCTGAACTTTAAAAATTGTCATAGTGCTGTCAAAGATAAAGCGTCTTCCCTGTTGAAGCTGTGTTACTTTTTCGACCACTCCCTAACTTTCTACTGTAATAATACATGCAGCGTAGGTGCTGAGAGAAGTGTGCAAATGGAGAAAAAATTAGGAATTTTAAGATTCTGTATTTGTTTACTTGTACTTAATCGATGGGGAACAACTTTGGTTTTAGAAGTGGGGGGACATAAACAGCCTACCCGACCGCTTTGAGGTGTCCGCATGGTCCTAAAGGTGCCTTTTTTTGTATCACATTCCAATTATAAAACTGGGAGTGACAAAAATGCTATTTCAGAATGTGGGGGGACATGTCCCCCCCAGTCCCCAGTTAAAGTTGCGCCCCTGCTTAATCCACATTTCATATTTACTTCCAATTTCAGTCACACAAATATTCCATTAAACACAGGGTTGCAAACTGCCACACGCCTCAATGGAATACTAATATCTTTCATATTCAGTTGACAAGAACAAAATTAAGTCAAGCGAAGTCAACCAGTTTGGCTCGCTCATAAAACAGGTTCATTGCAGATTGACAGTCTGTGTAAAACGTCTGCATGGGCTCAATGGAAGCATGAGACTGAAAACCTGTTTCACTCAATGCAGGCAAGATACACCCCGAATGAGGATCAATAATGGCAAACCTGTGCATCTCAAGGCAGAATCCGTTAGTAAAAGAGATGAAGGTGCATCAGTTAGGCTGAGCAGAATTGAAATTGATTCGGCAGACAATTGTAATTGCGTAGGTCCTCATCTAAGCTGGCTGTATAATTACATGTGAAGTGTTGCCCAGGAGAATTGATAGAGCAGGTTTCTGCTAGTCTTGTTAGCCGTTTACTTTGTTCTGTTTTCTGTGTTGGCGCAGATCTAGTATCAGCCTACCCTCCCTCAAATCTTAACTCAGAGGGGAAACATAGAACTGACCTAAGATCAGAATATAAGGGGTTGTATAGGGGCAACTTCATCCTATTGTGGTTCATTCATAATGTAACAATCTCAGTGCTGTGCTGTGCAGTTCACTAAGGAATCAATCTTTTTTACTCATCTTTGTTAGTTGTTAGACTTGTTCCCAGGAATGTGTTGATCTTTTCCCCTCTGTGAAGAAGTAATTGATGCGCAATTAATTAATGGAAAATGGAGCACAGCAATCTACCTCGATCAATGACTTCTGAGGTAATTGGACTTCGACATCAATAGAATTATAGGCATTTATCATTTTTGTGGTTTTGCTAGTAGAAAACTATTAGGGCTTCCAATGGCATGCCTTATACTTACAGTCAGCCTAGATGTTGCTGTCCATGGTCCTGAAACCTAGTTGACCTTTTTGTTTATTGAACTACCTGTTTAATTTGGATCCAGCGACGTGGTTAGCCTCAGTTGCTGGGAATGCTACTATCTGTCCAAACCCCAAACACTGCCAAACCCTAAAGTCTGAAGAGATGCTGCTTGGTAAAGCAGCTAGCTTAGCTGCTAGCTATCAAGCTAGCCAGGTTCCTTGACAGTTTGAACACAGCCCGCATGCACTTAGCCCTTGTGGCTGGGACCGTACCAGCTTTAGCCTACGTTACTATAATCATGCCACCCAAAGTTAAAGAAGGTTGGAGTAATGGAGAGGACAGTTTTTGGCTATCACAGGTGCGTGACCTTTTAAATCATAACAAATATGTCTACAAGCAATTGTTACAGCAACAGGAAAATAGCTTCAAGAGCTTTGTCCAAATACTGATGGACACAACTAACAAAAGAATGGACGATATGACCAGAGAGGTCCAAGACCTTAAGAACAGTTTGTAGTTCTCCCAGGGAGAGGTGGATGTCCTGATTATCAGCAAGATTATAATAAACTGCAAGTCCGTGCGAGATGACATCAGCACTGCCTGTGACTCATTATTACGGATGACTGGGAAAACAGACTTTCTGTACGGACAATCCAGGAGGAATAACATTGCTATGGATGGCATACCAGAGTCTTAAAGCTGCAGATGGATCATAGGAAGATTGAGGTGGAGCGTGCCGACAGTAACCTGTAACCTGTAAGCAGCCCAAGTGACAGACCCAGGCCGATAGTGGTCAAGTTCCTAAGGTTCAAGGACAAGATGGCTGTTCTAGAGAGAGCCAAGAACTTGAGAGGAACCAACATCTTCGTCAACAAGGACTTCTCTGAAGCTGTGCGCCAGAGGCAGAAATAGCTTATCCCAGCTATGAAAGTTGCCAGAGAGTGTGGGAACATTGCCTAGATTCTCTACGAAAAGCTCATTGTCCACTCTCCCTCCAAAAAGCCTGGGAGGAGTGATAGAACCAAGCTTCCGTGTCAGTAGCTCCGGCCCAACATCACACACATACACCAACTGACACAAGTGCCTGATTGACTGACAATTGGCTAAACAATGTTTTTATTTTTATTTTATGTATTATTTTACGTATTAATTTACGTTTCTCTCCATATTAGTTCTTTCTCTGATAAGCTACCCAGGAAAGGTCTAATATATGTAGCCTTAGAAAGGTTAATAAGGTTAATGAAATCAATAACTTCCATTACATTCATATACTGGCCAACTCTGAAACTCACGTAGATAATTCCTTTGATGATACAGTAGGAGCAATACAAAGATATAACATCTACAGAAAAGACTAGGAATGCCTATGGGGAGGTGTTGCTGTATATGTTCAGGGCCATATTCCTGTAAAGTTTAGAGAGGATCTTGTGGTTGCAAGTTCACCTGCCTCATCTAAAGTGTCTTGTTTTGGGGGACTAATGTAGGCCACAAAGTGCTAACAGTCAGTATATGGATAATATGTGTACAATGCTTGATAGTGTGTGTGATGTTAAAAGAGGTCTATTTTCTGGGTTACCTGACTGGTTAGCAACTATCTGTCCTCTCAAGAGGAAGCTTCTCACTCTGACTAATGCCTGTAACATGACCCAGGTTATCACTCAACCAACTAGAGTGGACACCAATAGTGTTGTACCTGTGACATCCACTTGTATTGATCATATCTTCACTAATGCTGCAGAACTTTGCTCCAAAGCAATTTCAGTTCTCATTGGATGTAGTGACCACAACATTGTGGCAATAATGAGGAAAGCCAAAGTGTCAAAGGTTGGGCCTAAAATAATTGATAAGAGATCAGGACTCTTGTTGAAGATGTAAAAAATTTACATGTACAGTGCCTTGCGAAAGTATACGGCCCCCTTGAACTTTGCGACCTTTTGCCACATTTCAGGCTTCAAACATAAAGATATAAAACTGTATTTTTTTGTGAAGAATCAACAACAAGTGTGACACAATCATGAAGTGGAACGACATTTATTCGATATTTCAAACTTTTTTAACAAATCAAAAACTGAAAAATTGGGCGTGCAAAATTATTCAGCCCCCTTAAGTTAATACTTTGTAGCGCCACCTTTTGCTGCGATTACAGCTGTAAGTCTCTTGGGGTATGTCTCTATCAGTTTTGCACATCGAGAGACTGACATTTTTTCCCATTCCTCCTTGCAAAACAGCTCGAGCTCAGTGAGGTTGGATGGAGAGCATTTGTGAACAGCAGTTTTCAGTTCTTTCCACAGATTCTCGATTGGATTCAGGTCTGGACTTTGACTTGGCCATTCTAACACCTGGATATGTTTATTTTTTAACCATTCCATTGTAGATTTTGCTTTATGTTTTGGATCATTGTCTTGTTGGAAGACAAATCTCCGTCCCAGTCTCAGGTCTTTTGCAGACTCCATCAGGTTTTCTTCCAGAATGGTCCTGTATTTGGCTCCATCCATCTTCCCATCAATTTTAACAATCTTCCCTGTCCCTGCTGAAGAAAAGCAGGCCCAAACCATGATGCTGCCACCACCATGTTTGACAGTGGGGATGGTGTGTTCAGGGTGATGAGCTGTGTTGCTTTTACGCCAAACATAACGTTTTGCATTGTTGCCAAAAAGTTCAATTTTGGTTTCATCTGACCAGAGCACCTTCTTCCACATGTTTGGTGTGTCTCCCAGGTGGCTTGTGGCAAACTTTAAACAACACTTTTTATGGATATCTTTAAGAAATAGCTTTCTTCTTGCCACTCTTCCATAAAGGCCAGATTTGTGTTGTCCTATGGACAGAGTCTCCCACCTCAGCTGTAGATCTCTGCAGTTCATCCAGAGTGATCATGGGCCTCTTGGCTGCATCTCTGATCAGTCTTCTCCTTGTATGAGCTGAAAGTTTAGAGGGACGGCCAGGTCTTGGTAGAGTTGCAGTGGTCTGATACTCCTTCCATTTCAATATTATCGCTTGCACAGTGCTACTTGGGATGTTTAAAGCTTGGGAAATATTTTTGTATCCAAATCCGGCTTTAAACTTCTTCACAACAGTATCTCGGACCTGCCTGGTGTGTTCCTTGTTCTTCATGATGCTCTCTGCGCTTTTAACGGAGCGCTGAGACTATCACAGTGCAGGTGCATTTATACAGAGACTTGATTACACACAGGTGGATTGTATTTATCATCATTAGTCATTTAGGTCAACATTGGATCTTTCAGAGATCCTCACTGAACTTCTGGAGAGAGTTTGCTGCACTGAAAGTAAAGGGGCTGAATAATTTTGCACGCCCAATTTTTCAGTTTTTGATTTGTTAAATTTTTTTTGAAATATCCAATAAATGTCGTTCCACTTCATGATTGTGTCCCACTTGTTGTTGATTCTTCACAAAAAAATACAGTTTTATATCTTTATGTTTGAAGCCTGAAATGTGGCAAAAGGTCGCAAAGTTCAAGGGGGCCGAATACTTTCACAAGGCACTGTATGTTGGTTTGATGGGCACGAGGAAGTAAATTCAGATGCAGCACTAGAAGTATTTGTAAATTTATTCATGTCAGGTGTTGGCAAGTGTGCACCTTTAAGAAACTAACTGTGAGAACTGTTAGAGCCCTCTGGATTGATTAAAACATTTTCTGGTTCAAAGAATTATGCAAAAGAAGTGGCAAATAAGTCAGGCTGCTCAGCTGATTGGCTGACATACCGTAAATTGAGAAATGTTGTGACTAAACTTTAAAAAAGGAGAAAAGATGAAGGAGAATAAATTATATTACAAAATCTAAATTACATAAAACACATTGGAAAAATACTTTTGAGTATCTTAAATTATATCATCGGCAGAAAACCCAATTAATCTCCATTGTTCATTGAAGTTCATGGGTCATTTATAACAAAACCTTTCAACATTTCCATTCATTTCAATGGCTATTTCACAAATACAAGTTGAAACACTCAGAAGTAAAATGACAACATTGAATAGTGAGCCATCATATCTTTGTATAAAGATCTCATTTTAAAAGAAGGATTTCCGTTTTGAATTTTGTGAAGTTAGTGTGGGAGAGGTGGGACAACTATTGTTATCCATCAATAATGATAAGCCACTAGGTATAGACAACTTTGATGGGAAACCATAGAGATTGTTAGCAGACTGTATTGCCACCTCTATTTACTACAGCATATCTTTAATCAAAGACTAAAGGAGAGTGTGTGTTGACAGACGTGGAAGGAAGCTAAAGTTATTCCACTGCCTAAAAATAGTAAAGCACCCTTTGCTGGCTCTAACAGCTGCCCAATCAGTTTGCTGCCTGTTCTTAGTAAACTGATGGAGAGAATTGTGTTTGACCAAATACAATGCTATTTTTCAGAGAACAAGTCAACTACTGACTTTCAGCACGCATATAGAGAAAGGCACTCAACTAGTACTGCACTGACTCCGATGACTGATGAATGGTCAAAATAAATGGATGACAAGATGATAGTTGGAGTTGTATTGTTAGAATTCAGTGCAGCCTTTGATGTTATTGATCATACATTGTTATTGAAGAAACTTGCTATGGCTTTAAATCACCTGCCATCACATGCTTGGAGAGTTATTTATCCAATAGAACCCAGAGAGTGTTCTTCAATGGAAGCTTCTCTGACATCAGCTATGTACAGTGTGGTGTCCTTCAGGGAAGTTTCCTTATGCCATTACTCTTCTCTATTTTTACAAATGATTTGCCAATGGTTTTACACAAGACTGACATATGCGGATGATTCCACACTCTACATGTCAGCACCCAAAGCCAGTTAGCTCACAGAAAATCTAAATAAGGAGTTATAGTCATTATAATAATAAACTGGACTTAAATACATTAAAAAATAAAAAACCTCAACTGGTTGTGCATGAAGGGTGTGACCATTGAGTAAGTTGAGGAAGCTAAACTCCTAGTTATTCCACTGGATGTTCAATTATCATTGTCAAGTCATACTGACAAAGTTGTTGGGGAGAGATTTGTCAGTTTTAAAAATATCAACTGTATTAGTTGATAGTGATTAGTTGATTAGTTGTTCAGGCTCTGGTCTTGTACCATCTTGATTACTGTCTGGTAATATGGTCAAGTGCAGCAAAGAAAGACCTAATAAAGCTGCAGCTGGCTCAGAACAGAGCAGCACGCCTTGCCCTTAACTGCACACACACAACTAATATCAACAACATGAATGCCAGTTTTTCCTGGTTGAGCGTTGACGAGAGATGAACTGCTTTTCTTCTAGTTTTTATGAGAAGTTTTACAGTGATTACAATTACAGATTGTCTGCATAATCAAATAACATTCAGCTCTGACACCGATACATACCCTACAAGACATGCCACCAGGGGTCTCTTCACAGTCCCTAAGACCAAAAGTAATTCACGGCAACACAGTATTATACAGAACCATGATCACATTGAACTCCCTTCCATCTCCAATTAAGCAAACAACAAAATTACCTTAAAAATCTGATTAAACAAAATATCATATAACAGCGGGGACTGTGAGGACACACACACACACACACAGACACACACACACACACACACACACACAGACACACACACACACACACACACAGATACACACACACACACAGACACACATGCAGAGACAGACACACTCTAATACACATATTTTTTGTTGTTGTATTGTTTGTATTATTATTACACATTTTTATTGAGTATTGTTTGTATATCGTTGTATTTTACATTTGTGTGACAGTCCTTGTCTATCCGTGTGTTAGTGTTTTGTTACTTGCTAATTGGGATCAAAATAAACAAATAGACATGTTGAACCAATCGTTGTTCTCAACCTCACTGAATTTTCAGACAATTTTCAGACGCAGCCTGCTCACGATTCAGCCTGTTCACGATTCACCTGCTCACAATTCAGCACGCTGACGATGCAGCCTGCTCACGTTTCAGCCTGCTCACGATTTGTTACCCACATTACATAGGCTATTGTGACCCAATTAGTGCTCTTCTTGGTGGTCGTCTATAGCTCAGTTGATAGAGCAAGGTGCTTCTAACACCAGGATAGAGGGTTCTTTTCCTGGCCCCACCTGTACATCAACTGTATGCACACATGACTATAACACACTTTCCATAAAAATGTCTGCTAAATGGAATATATTATTTGCTGTCCATTGTTCTGAAGCCTAGCTTGGTTAGACTCTGGCACCTAAATGAGTCTGAATAATACTAAGTAGATGTGAAGATTTGGGGAGCTGGGTTGTGGTCCTGTGTGGTGTCATGACTGTCCTGATCAGGTCAGGTTACAGGAGACCACAACCCTACAGATTATCTCTCAACCCCAACAGAGGAGGAGAGATCTAGGGGTCTGAAGATGTGGGGGTTTTATGACCCCTCAAGCCCCTGGTAAACCTCAGGCCACAGACAAATTCCTTTGTCCTGTTACTATGGAGAACCAACCTCAGAACATTAAACATGAAATAAAGGAACTTTGGAACAATGGTTTCCGTCAGCCACAATGGTGGTCATGACGATAGATGGAATATGAAAATGTATGTCATTTTTGTTTTGTTATTAAAGGTCAATAGATGACGTTATTACGAAAACATTGTAACGTGAAGAGTTTTCCTAGTATATGATTTGATGTTTATACATTGTATGTTGTGTGGAAAATGTCCAAATCAAAGGGAATGTTTTGGTAAAGATGAAATGTGAAGTTAGTTCTCTAAAATTGGATTTGAGTGAAATCTAGACCTTGCCCTCATTAACTTGGTACGCCCAGAGAATTGCCCTGAAGGCGGTTACGCCCACTTCTGACCCAAGGGTATAAAACCTGTGAGTAAAGAATTCACAGACAAGACAACGTGACCCAAGCTGCAGCCAAGGTCTAAAAAGTAAACGAACCCAGAACGCAACACAAGTTTGAAGACAAAGAAATCCTTTTCTACCCAAGCTACGGATGAGTAGCTGTGTCTAAGCGGGTGAATTCAAGCCGGACCCCCTTAGCATCCAATCCCAGGGAATCGTGGTATCTAAAAGGTTTCATTCCTATGCTGTGAGCTCTGAGCTACAGAGCTGTCTGTCCTCAGAAGACCCCTTCCATAGCAAGGGCGAGGGAACAGACTTCTAAGCCAAAAGGACACTGACATCGAGAGGACGATCAGAGAGGTGCGCAGGAGAAGTGCGTCATCGAGTAGCTGAAAGGTCCCCTGAACGGTCCACGCAGAGAATCCTCGGAGGTCTACCCCGCGTAATTACATCATTATATTCTGACCCATAAGAGCGGCAGTTTGGGGCAAGGCTAGGGTTAGAATAAGCATAGCTGACAAATTCACCCAAATGTATATTTCTCTCGTGTACTTTCTCTTTTTCTCTCTCTTTGAAAACCACATTTTGGGTAACGCGCATAAGTGTGGCCCATTATACTAAGTTCTAATCAATAGCCTATAATGTGTTTTGTCTATGTGTCACGTTCTGACCTTAGTTCTTTTGTTATGTCTTTGTTTTAGTATGGTCAGGGCGTGAGTTGGGTGGGTTGTCTATGTTAGTTTTTCTATGATTTTCTATTTCTGTGTTTGGCCTGGTATGGTTCTCAATCAGAGGCAGCTGTCAATCGTTGTCCCTGATTGAGAACCATATTTAGGTAGCCTGTTTTCTATTGTGTTTCGTGGGTGATTGTTTCCTGTGTCTGTGTTTGGACCACACGGGACTGTTTCGATTTTCGTTTGTTCATTTCACGTTGTTGTTTTGTATTTTTGTAGTGTTCAGTATCATTATTAAAATGGACACTTACCACGCTGCGCATTGGTCCTCCTCTTCTCCTTCATACGACGACCGTGACACTATGTGTATCTTTTATCATAATTTTAGCTTTTTAGTAAATAAATATTCAACTAAGATTGGTGTGGTACGAGCTCATTGGTGTGACCCGGGTCCGTGCAGATTACGGACTATACACACGGACTATACAACGTTCAGAACGAGATTGTTAGAGGCAACTGGTTAATTAGCGTCTGTTGTAAAATCGATAATCTGATATTCAGTGAGTTAATTTGGGAAATAGAAACTCAATAAAAACTAGTTTTCCCATGTTGCCCCAGGTTAATGAGTTAAGAATTGCTTGATTCAGTTAATCACACAATTAGAAACTTTTAATCATTCGAGGAACAACAGTCGTCACATGAACTAATACAATGTCACGACGGTGGCTTAGTTGTTAGAGTATGGCGCTTGCAACACCAGGACTGTTTGTTCACTTTCTGCTGAGGTCACTAATACAAATATCTATGATTGTATGTTACTTAGGATACATGTGTTGTTGTTGCATATTAGGTCTACATTCCCCCTTTTGCTTAGACCAAGCATTGACGCATTGCTTTGTAAAGTTTTGACATTTTCACATACATCCTGGTGTCTACTACTAAAATAATATAAGGGATTATATTTTGCCATTACATTTTCATCAGCAGCTGTCAAAGATGTCTACTTGCACTCATTTTATTCAGGAGACAACATCATCTTGACAATCCAATGATTTGCAATGTTTGATTGATTAATGCAACGGCATCTCAAATTCAGTACATTGCAATAGGCAATTAACCAGTCCATTAGACTGGCGAACAGATGTTAATTTAATATGAGTTGGCAAGGCATGACTCCATAAGGAGGCAGATTCTAAATCTTCTCTTCATTTTCCTTGGAGGCCTCGTTAGACCTGACGTTTAAAGTGATACCTGCAACTGAATAACGCTCTCCTTATTAGCTCACGGCATGACCTTTAACCTTTAACCAAATTGTGTTAGCGTGACCCCAGCAGGAGTAATCAAGCAAATCTGAAATAGTCCTCAGCTTTAGCAGTGTCAAATGGAAATATTAGCTTTCCCCCATAATAGCACGATGCTGCAATTCACTTGTTTGTACATTAATCAGACAGCCGATTGAAGAATTAATAAAGGATTTTTTTGTGTGCAAATTCTAAATAGAGAAAGAAGAAGAATCGTATGCTTAAACGTGTAAAATATGAGTCTGGGCATGTTACGTCTTCAATAATAATTAAGCAGGGCTTCTCCATGGAGAGAATTAAGCAGTGATTTGTAAATTGATGCTCTGTGGACCAAAAGGTGACCAAAAACAACCTGACACAGGACTTTTCTTCCCACAAGATAAGTTGTCAATCAAAACATAGAAGATACATTGGGAAAAATTCCGCTGAGTCCATGATCATGGGCTACTTTGCCAATAGTTAGTCACAAATCATTGTATCTTATTCATGGAATTTTCATGTCAATATAGCGATGGGAATAGATGCTTTATTTTGGTAATACAGCACAAATATTTTGTGAAATCCCCCTAAGTTATATATTTGGAATACAAGTGTAATTGTAGTGTGCATTGCTCATTAGCTGCAAGTATTTGACTGCAGAATGATCGCTAGACGATTCGCTTAATGATACTGTAGTGGGCTAAATCACGGTCAGGGTGATTCTTGGTGGTCTTAAACGAATCTACTTTGAAACAAAAGTATACACCTCACACACATGGTTATGTGCTTAAAATAAGAGGACACCTGTACCATGTCAGATGTAGAGTTGAAATGTATTCAATTTTGAGTTTGCATCCCAATATAACACTTTATATACATCACAGAAGACTGAAATACATTGTTTGATATATAAGCGCTGGATTTTCATCATTTAAAAAACAAACATCTTTGTTAATTATGAAATTATGAAAAATATGAAAAACATTCCAACCATGAGGCCAACAAAGGTGATTTTGGTCATTGACTGCAGGAAAGGATTACGGGTGTTGTAAAAGTAAGGCTCTCGAATTCTGATCAAGTTGTATATCTTATTAAAATTCAACCTTCAGGCATATTCAGATAAATGGAAGGAAAAGGATTGCACCCTCAATTAAAGCAAATCCTATTTGATAGCTCTGGCTCGAATTACAGGATGTCAGCCATGTTTTATTTATTCATTATCAGTGTCAGAATCTGAGGATATACAGACGACCAGCAGCTGGCAGTTTTTTGCTTAGAGCAAAAAGATGTGTGGTTTTTTTTTTTTAGCTTAAAAGGACTCAAGTCAAGATAATATCTCTATTTTTATCCACTTTATGAACAGGAAAGCAAAGCAGCACGTGCATTACAAAGGGAATTACATTGCTACGAAATGACATGGTGAAGTAAAACAATCAAGTGCCAAGAATTAGATGAGCTATGACGTCATGATGATCCTGGATGTATTTTACATTTGGAAGCTTGTGATGGCACGGATCTCATATTTACAAAAGACTTTCAGTGTTAATTGCAAATTCTGTGTAATTGCACCGTGGATCGCTGAACAGAATGAAAATAGCTTAGCCCTGTCTGTGCCTCAGAATGAGGACCTGAAATCCTAAAATCCTAGGATGTGGGGTGTCAAATTAAATTAAAATGTATTTGTCACATGCGCCAAATACAATTGGTGTAGGCTGTACCGTGGAACGCTTGCTTACGAGCCTTTCCCAACGATGCAGAGTTGAATAATAGAAACAAAAATAAAAAAGTAACACAAGATATATAAAATAAAATAAAATATACAAGCATGGAGCTACAGTGCATTCGAAAAGTTTTCAGATCCCTTGACTGTTTCCACATTTTGTTGCGTTACAGCCTTATTCTAAAATTGATTAAATCGTTTTTCCCCCCTCATCAATTCACACACAATATTACATTTACGTAAATATTCAGACCCTTTACCCAGTACTTTGTTGAAGCACCTTTGGCAGCGATTACAGCCTTGAGTCTTCTTGGGTATGACGCTTGGCACACCTGTATTTGGGGAGTTTCTCCCATTCTTCTCTACAGATCCTCTCAAGCTCTGTCAGGTTGGATGGGGAGCGTCGCTGCACGGCTATTTTCAGGTCTCTCCAGAGATGTTCAATCGGGTTCAAGTCCGGCCTCTGGCTGGGCTACTCAAGGACATTCAGAGACTAGTCCCGAAGCCGCTCCTGCATTGTCTTAGCTGTGTGCTTAGGGTCGTTGTCCTGTTGGAAGGTGAACCTTCGCCCCAGTCTGAGGTCCTGAGTGCTCTGGAGAAGGTTTCCATCAAGGATCTCTCTGTACTTTGCGCAGTTCATCTTTCCTGACTAGTCTCCCCGTCCCTGCCACTGAGGGGCCCCCATGTTGAGGATCAGCATGGGGGAGGTGGTGTTTTTGCCCATGCTCTCCACCCGGGGCTGGCCTGTCAAGAAGTCCAGGATCCAGTTACAAAGGGGGGGGGGGGGGGGGGGGGGGGGGGGGGTCAGTCCAGGGTCACTGGCTTGGTGATGAGCTTGGAGGAAACTATGGTGTTGAACGCTGAGCTGTAGTCTAGGAACAGCATTTTCACATAGTTATTTCCCCTCTTGTTCATGTGGGAGAGGGCAGTGTGAAGTACAATTGAGATAGGTGTGAATGCATTAGCATGCATAATGAGGCAAAATTGAAGTTTGAATTGAGAAAAATACTTTAGAGTGTGCAGAGATACACAAATGTTTTTTTATTGAGACAGTCAATTGAATCAGCATTGGTATTTCTTTGTAGTGCATCTTTACACAGTGCTACCTACAATAACTGCCACAGATTCAAATTTGTATTTTTCATGCAATCCACTTACAACTATTTCTGAATAGAATTGGTCTGGACTGTAGGTATTCCCAAAAGATCATCCCACTTACTACACAATTAACCATAAATGGTTTTAAAGTAGAGACACTGAAGATGTTGATCTCTAAAATACTCTCGGAAAACAAAACATAGTTATTCTCAGCAATGACAGACATACCCATGATTAAACTAAAATGCATATTAAATATGCACACAAGGTACTGTGATCATATTTGTAACATTTCAAAGCAACCTATGAAAGTAAACATCCTGCTGGCCTTTCAATGAGAATCACTTGTTACTTTCAGTGAGAATCACTTGTTACTTTCAGTGAGAATCACTTGTCAATTTCAATGAGAATCACTTGTTACTTTTCAATGAGAATCACTTGTTACTTTCAGTGAGAATCACTTGTTACTTTCAATGAGAATCACTTTTCAATGACAATCACAAGTTTATTTTCTTTATCAGGGTCTAAATGGACAGAGAAGAACGATATTACAGGGCAATCTATTTATCCTTCCTTTGATACAGATGTCTAATTAAGATGTATTTCTGCGCTGGCCTCTTTTCCCACACCCCCGGGTAGCTCTTCCATACAAGCAGCTTCACCCACTCACTGTTAACTGACTGCCTTCAATAACCAACTCCGTCATTCGCCTCCTCGCCTCGTCTGCTCCCTAATCTAGTCTAGTCCGTGGGCAGTAGAAAGTTTACTCTTTGTAATAAACACGATCAATTGCTTAGTTCACAGAGAGGGGTTACACACTGTACATCCACGTGAAATGCACCAAACAGAAATGACATCCTGGAGGGGTCATTAGAGCAGATTAAAAGTTAACCAAAAGACCTGGTTAAGTCTGACATTTTCACAAAAATTCCTACTTTGAGCATCCATTTGTTTATTACAACTTCTTGATTAGATCAACGCTGCAATGACCTACATTGTCTGGTGAAGGTCAAAGGTCATCTCCCCATTGAGGTAGTGCAGTAAATTAAACATAGCGTCCATGGATTTCAAAAAAATTGGAATGCATACTGTGTGTGAGACACAACATTGGGCACCTTCACCGGGTAAAGCCTTGAGCGAATACATTTGGCACATTGTTAAAGCCAAGGGCACGTTACTCATTCTTCACAACACAGGGTTGGATGGAAAAGAGAAGGTGGAAACCTTTACCTGCAATGAACACACCACATGTTATTCCCCCTCACCATCATTCATTTCACAGTGATATGTCTACTTGGCTTCTGATGCACAGTAAGGTGTGTACCATGCTGGTCTAATGTATTTTCTATCTGTTGTTTGTAAAAACAAACAAAAAACATTTCTTTGTCATTTTGGTCTCTCTTATTTGAGTTTCAAAGGGTTTATTTTTTTATGTTTTGAGTGAAGGTCATGTCATTATTGTCACAGCTTTCGTTGGAAGAAGAAGAGGAGTCATTGGACCAAAAGGCAGCGGGGTACGTGTTCATCTTTATTAGCTCAACTGACTGAACACTGAATACAAAATAACACAAACATAGCCGAAACAGTTCTGCAAGGTGCAACCAACACTAAACAGAAAATAACCACCCACAACTAACAGTGGGAAAACAGGCTACCTAAGTATGGTTCTCAATCAGAGACAACGATAGACAGCTGCCTCTGATTGAGAACCACACCCGGCCAAACACAGAAATCCAAAACATAGAAAATGAACATAGAATGCCCACCCTAGTCACACCCTGGCCTAACCAAAATAGAGAATACAAGCCTCTCTATGGCCAGGGCGTGACAATTATGTATTCTGACTTAGTGTCATGGGAAGTCATTTGGTGGCAAAACTGAGAAAGATGTCCCTAGTCAGTTATGAATGTGAATCGAAATACACAGTGATTATAGATATTAATGCTTGACTGACTGCGGCATAGTTCTGCATTCTGTTTGTTCTAACCTCAGACCTTAACTGAGAACTCCAGAATATGAATTTGAAAAGGTTTGGATTTTTGTCCACTGCTTGAATATGCTATTAAGTAGAGGTTGAATGCTCTGACATTTTTATACACTTCAAGTTCTACATTTTTATTCTAAAGTACTCTAAATATTATACATGAGAGATGTATTATATATGTCTTATTATAAACTGGGTGGTTTGAGCCCTGAATGCTGATTGGCTGACAGCCCTGGTGTATCAGTCCGTCTACCACGGGTATGACCAAAAATATATTTTCACTGCTCTAATGACGTTGGTAACCATTTTATAATAGCAAGAAGGCACCTCAGGGGTATGTATGGCCCTTAGCCGTGGCATATTGGCCATACAACATATCCCCCCGGGCCTTATTGCTTAATTATGAAGTCCCTTTTCAGAGCCAAGCGTTCAACTTAGTTGACCATTCCAAGTAAGGTTTTGTCCTTGAAAACGTTGTGCCTGTTTGTGCGATGTCGTTTGCGTGTGTATGTTTTGTGTTGTTTAAAATATATATAATCTTACAAAAAAAAAATATATATATATGTTGTGCCTGAAATTGCATCTAACTAATGTAAACATAGCAACGGTACATCTTGATACATCAGGGCATGTCTATTGCTTCTACATGGAACCATATCTTTGATGTAGCCTCACAGCTCCTCTGTTTGATGAAATCCACTTACGTGAGAGTTCTCAATCTATTTGTGAGTGAATTCTCAACCGTTTTGTGAGCGAATTCAAAAAGCACTCGTATTGCTTTTATCCCTTTAAAAACATAATATCCCTTTGAGTGCAGTCTATTGAGGTTAAGGAAACATTGATATTGAAGAGTTCCTCAATCCCATTCAACACAGTTTGTTTGTGATCTACAAACAGAATGTGATCTACAAAGAGTCTGAACCGATTCAGGGTGTCAGCAACTGCTTGTACATCTTAAATTTCAGACCATGTCCAAGTGGGATTTTGATTGAGTGGGGCGATTTACTTGCAGAAACTTGGTTTAAATCCATAATGTGTCAGATAATTACCAATTTGCCTTTCAGGATGTTTTGTCAACGGGTGCTTGCAAAGCATCTCAGAGGTGTTTGAGAAGAAATATAGAATTTGTTTAATTTGCTTGATCGAAAAGTTATGCAAAAGCCATTACCACTGTATTACTTGTTGTCTCACATTCCTGTTACCTCTCTGTATGTGATAAATAGACGTATTGTGCATTACCAACTTCACGTTGATCAATCATCCCTATCTCATTTGATCATAATGTAAGACCCGTTTTGATTGAAAATATTCCTCAAGGTTCTTGCCCACCGACAAAATAATGAATAGCCCCTACACCCTGTGGTGATTGATGTACTGCATGACCGCATTGTTTATAAAACGTTGTCAGAATGTAATTGAGGTGACCAGCACATCCGTTATTAGCCTGGCAAGTCTACACATAAAATACCTATTTCCCATCAAGTTTGTAGGTTGAACCAATTTTATTTAACCTTTATTTAACTAGGCAAGTCAGCTAAGAACAAATTCTTATTTACAATGACGGCCCATCCTGGACAAATTGTGCGCCACCCTATGGGACTCCTAATCACGGCCGGTTGTGATGCAGCCTGGAATCAAACCAGGGTCTGTAGTGATGCCTCTAGCACTGAGATGCAGTGCCTTAGACCGCTGCGCCCTCAGGAGCCCAAATTATCAAGTCATGCATTTACTTTGGGTTAGTTCCTATAAATTCATTATCCCAAAAATGATTATGATAACGGATTTAAAAAATACAGCGTAGATAATGGCCAGAACAACCATATCCAACAACCAGACACATGCAGGTTAAACATTGTTGACTGAACTATTGCAAAATAATATTACATTATTGTATTTATTTGTTTATAATGTAGGTTTTGTTCGAGTCTCCGTTCTATGACATGACTTCTTCAGCCGTGTGTATTGCTACAACTCAGATTCCATATAACATGCTCTAATTCAAGGATAGTGGCAAAGTCACAAACTATTTTTAGTAACCTTTCTTCAGTTGTTGGATAGGTTTCTGTTAGTCTCTGAGCAGGTATCAGGAGAGAGCTGCCGGAGGGATGTCTGGGCATCCGGTACAGATGAAGACCTGACCCAGTAGCCACCACCTGCAGAACCAGCAGGGGTTTTCAATTCAAGCTCTAGCGAGCCTGAAATTCACAACACTATAAACCTGATTTCAAGTTTCCTTACAGATAGTGGTGAGTTAAAATTGGCTAAAGGTGCATTTGAAATGGTTAAAAAGTGTCTGATAATCTGGACCATGCAAGTAGAGGCCAAAGGACATTTTTATTCTAATGTACTCTAAATATTATAAATGAGAGATGTATTATATATGCATTATTATAAACTGGGTGGTTCGAGCACTGAATGCTGATTTGCTGGCAGTTGTGTTATATCAGACCGAATGCCACGGGTATGACAAAACCTTTATTTTTATTGCTCTATTTATGTATTATATATATTTTGCTCCAGTTTATAATAGCAATAAGGCATCTCTGGGGTTTGTGATATATGGCCAATATAACACAGCTAAGGGCTATATCCAGGTGTATGGGAACCATGGTTTAAGGAATTAAATAAATGCTTTGTTCACTTATTTATTTTGAGCCCCTCCACTTCGGAGGTTGAAAGACCTAATTTGACAACTCATCAGAAACTTAGCCTTAAACGTCAATGTCATTCCTGGTACTAAATGTACCTTTTGTTGAGGCTCAATAGTGGTCAATGGAATCTCTCAATTGTGGTAAATGGAACCTCTCAATAGTGGTAAATGAAACCTCTCAATTGTGGTAAATGGAGCCTTTCAATAGTGGTAAATATAACCTATCAATTGTAGTAAATAGAACCTCTCAATTGTGGTAAATAGAACCTCTCAATAGTGGTAAATGGAATCTCTCAATTGTGATAAATGGAACCTCTCAATAGTGGTAAATGGAACCTCTCAATTGTGGTAAAAGGAACCTCTCAATTGTGGTAAATGGAATCTCTCAATAGTGGTAAATAGAACCGCTCAATTGTGGTAAATAGAATCTCTCAATTGTTGTAAACAGAACCTCTCAATAGTGGGAAATACAACCTCTCAATAGTGGTAAATGGAACCTCTCAATTTTGGTACATGGAACCTCTCAATAGTTGTAAATGGAACCTCTCAATAGTGGTAAATGGAACCTCTCAATTGTGGTAAATGGAATGGTGTGATACAAGACAAACCAAAGGAAAATGAAAAGATGATCAGCGATGGCTAGAAAGTCGGTGACCGCCGAACTCCGCCCGAACAAGGAGAGGGACCAACTTTGGCGGAAGTCGTGATTGTCGTGACCGTCCTGGCCGTGACCGTCCTGGCAATAAGACCGCAGAAACCTGCCCACATCCTGGTTCACTCTCTCCACCTGCCCATTACTCTCGGGGTAAAACCGAAGTAAGGCTGATCGAGACCCCCAGACGTTCCATGTATGCCTTCCAGACCCTAGACGTGAACTGGGGACCCCGATCAGTCACTATATCCTCAGGCACCCCGTAGTGCCGGAAGACATGTGTAAACAAGGCCTCCGCAGTCTGTAGGGCCATAGGGAGACTGGGCAGAGGGAGGAGATGACAGGACTTAGAGAAATGATCCACAACAACCAGGATTGCGGTGTTACCTTGTGAGAGTGGAAGATCAGTAAGAAAATCCAACGACAGGTACAACCAAGGCCGCTGTGGAACGGGTAAGGGGTGTAGCTTACCTCTGGGCAGGTGCCTAGGAGCCTTACACTGGGTGGAAGAGGAAGAGGAAGCATAAACCCTCATGTCCTTAGCCAAGGTAGGCCACCAGTACCTCCCGCTCAAACAGCGCACTGTCCGACCGATCCCATGATGACCAGGTGACGTGTGGGCCCAATAGATCAACCGGTCACGGACAGCAGACAGGACGTACAGACGCCCAGTGGGATACTGGACGGGAGCGGGCTCTGCACGAAACGCCTGCTTAATGTCCGTGTCCAGCTCCCACACTACCGGCGCCATCAGGCAGGAGGCGGGGAGTATGGGAGCGGGATCCATGGGCCCCTCCTCTGTTTCATACAGCCGGGACAATGCATCTGCCTTCACGTTCTGGGAGCCTGGTCTGTTAGAAAGGGTAAACACCTAAACGGGTGAAAATATGGAACCCTCACCTTGCCTGGTGAGGGTTCAGTCTCCTCGCTGCCCGGATGTACTCCAGATTGCGGTGGTCAGTCCAGATGAGAAAAGGGTGTCTAGCCCCCTCAAGCCAATGTCTCCACACCTTTAAAGCCTTTACGACAGCCAACACCTCCCGGTCCCCCACGTCATAGTTTCGCTTCGGTGGGCTAAGCTTCTTCGAAAAGAAGGTACAGGGACGGAGCTTTGGTGGCTTACCCGAGCGCTGAGAGAGCACAGCTCCTATCCCAGCCTCGGACGCGTCCACCTCCACTATGAACGCCAAAGAGGGATCAGGATGGGCCAGCCCGGGAGCCGAGGTAAACCGAGCCCTCAGGTGAATTAAAGCCCTGTCTGCCTCAGCTGTCCACTGCGCACCGGGCCCCCCTTCAGCAGTGAGGTAATGGGAGCTGCTACCTGACCAAAACCCCGGATAAACCTCCGGTAGTAGTTGGCAAACCCTAAGAACCGCTGCACCTCCTTTACCGTGGTGGGAGTTGGCCAATTACGCACGACTGCAATGCGGTCACTCTCCATCTCCACGCCTGAGGTGGAAATGCGATACCCTAGGAAGGAGACGGACTGTTGGAAGAACAGGCATTTCTCAGCCTTGACGTACAGGTCATGCTCCAACAGGTGACCAAGCACTCTGCGCACCAGGGACACATGCTCGGCGCGTGTAGCAGAGTATATATAAATGTAATCAAAATAAACCATTACAACATACCCGTGCAGGTCCCTGAAAATCTTGTCTACAAAAGACTTGAAAGACTGATGGAGCATTCATCAACCCGTACGGCATGATGAGGTACTCATAGTGCCCAGAGGTGGTACTGAAAGCCGTCTTCCACTCGTCTCCCTCTCGGATACGCACCAGGTTGTAAGCGCTCCTGAGATCTAATTTGGTGAAGAAGTGCACCCCGTGCATTGACTCTATCGCTGTGGCTATGAGCGGTAGTGGGTAACTATACCTCACAGTGATCTTATTCAGACCTCGATAGTCAATACACGTTCGCAGACCTCCCTCCTTCTTCTTCACAAAAAAGAAACTCGAGGAGGTGGGTGAAGTGGAGGAATGAATGTACCCCTGACGCAGGGATTCGGAGACATATGTTTCCATAGCCTCCGTCTCCGCCTGTGAGAGGGGATACACATGACTCCTGGGAAGTGCAGCGTCTACCAGGAGATCTATCGCACAATCGCCCCATTGATGAGGTGGTAATTGAGTCGCCTTCTTTTTGGAGAAGGCGAGAGCCAAATCGGCATATTCAGGGGGAATGCATCCGGTGGAGACCTGGTCTGGACTCTCCACCATAGTAGCACCAACGGAAACCCCTAAACACCTACCTGAGCACTCTCACAACCACCCTCTGTGGCCAAGAAACAGTGGGATTATGACAATCTAACCAGGGTAGTCCCAGCATCACGGGAAAGTCAATAAGGAAGAGACTAATTCTTTCCGTATGACCCCCCTGCGTCACCAACGTCCGCGGGTAGCCAGCATGTTTTCCAGCCGGATGGACAAGTCCACCAGCTGGTGTAACGGATGTGAAACGGCTAGCTTAGTTAGCGTGGGCGCTAAATAGCGTTTCAATCAGTGACGTCACTTGCTCTGAGACCTTGAAGTAGTAGTTCCCCTTGCTCTGCAAGGGCCGCGGCTTTTGTGGAGCGATGGGTAACGATGCTTCGAGGGTGACTGTTGATGTGTGCAGAAGGACCCTGGTTCGCGCCCGGGTATGGGCGAGGGGACGGTTTAAAATTATACTGTTACATTGATGCTGTTGACCCGGATTACTGGTTGCTGCGGAAAAAGGAGGAAGGTCAAAAGGGGGGTGAGTGTAACGGATGTGAAACGGCTAGCTTAGTTAGCGTGGGCGCTAAATAGAGTTTCAATCAGTGACGTCACTTGCTCTGAGACCTTGAAGTAGTAGTTCCCCTTGCTCTGCAAGGGCCGCGGCTTTTGTGGAGCGATGGGTAACGATGCTTTGAGGGTGACTGTTGATGTCTGCAGAAGGTCCCTAGTTCGCGCCCGGGTATGGGCGAGGGGACGGTCTAAAATTATACTGTTACACTGGTCGAACGTGAGGGTGGTGTCTCTGCAGGCCAACTCCCGACAGATGTCCTTGCGCAGACTGCAGCGGTAATGATCGATCAGGGCCCTGTCGCTCCATCCCGCGCCAGCAGCCAGGGTCCTAAACTCCAGGGCGAACTCCTAGGTGCTCCTCATCTCCGGGTCAGATGGAAGAGGCGCTCACCCGCCGCTCTACCCTCGGGCAGGTGGTCGGTGACTGCCCGGAAACAGAGGGTGCACTCCTCAAACTGGTCCATCTCCTTCTCTCCGCACGACGTTGGCCCACTCCAGGGCTTTCCCGATGAGGCACGAGACGAGGGAGTACACCCTCTCACGGCCCGATGGAGCCGGGTGGACGGTCGCCAGGTATAGCTCCAGTTGAAGCAGGAACCCCTGGTAGTTCGCCACCTCTCCGTCCTACTCCTGGGGCAGGGAGAGATGAATCCCACTGGAACCAGGTGGAAAAGGGGCACTAAGAGAAGACCCTGGTTGTTCTGGTGGAGGCACTGGAAGAACTCCCTGTCTCTTCCAGTGGTCCATAGCCCAGACAATGAGGTCCATGGCAGTGCCAAGATGGTGAAGCATTGCTGCATGCTCCTGGACGAGCTCCTCCTCCCCTGTAACCGGGGTACCTGGTCCTGCTGACTCCATACTTGGTCGGTGATTCTGTAAGGGTGCGTGCTGATGGCTGGGAAGTCAGGCGCAGGAGATCGAACTTGGTATAAAATGAAGCAGTTTAATAAGTGCTCAAAAATTTAGAAACAAAAACATATACAAAATAATAAAAGTGGGTACAAAACCTGTTGCACACCAGAACATATCTTGCACAAAGCTTACAAACAAACAATCACCGACAAGGACAATGAGGGGGAACAGAGGGTTAAATACACAACATATAATGAATGGGATTGGAACCAGGTGTGATACAAGACAAGACAAAACCAAAGGAAAATTAAAAGATGATCAGCGATGGCTAGAAAGTCGGCGATTGCGAACGCCGCCCCAACAAGGAGAGGGACCAACTTCGGCGGAAGTTGTGACAGAACCTCTCAATTGTGGTAAATAGAAACTCTCAATAGTAGTAAATGGAACCTCTCAATAGTGGTAAATGGAACCTCTCAATAGCGGTAAATAGAACCTCTCAGTAGTGGTAAATAGAACCTCTCAATAGTGTTAAATAGAACCTCTCAATTGTGGTAAATAGAATCTCTCAATAGTGGTAAATAGAACCTCTCAATTGTGGTAAATATACCTCTCAATAGTGGTAAATAGAACCTCTCAATAGTGATAAATAGAACATCTCAATAGTGATAAATAGAACCTCTCAATTGTGGTAAATAGAACCTCTCAATAGTGATAAATAGAACCTCTCAATTGTGGTAAATAGAAACTCTCAATAGTGATAAATAGAACCTCTCAATTGTGGTAAATAGAAACTCTCAATAATGATAAATAGAACCTTGCTTTCTCTTATTATGATGTGGGACATCATGTTCAAATCATCTCTATATGAAAATAGTCAATATATTTATTCTTACAACCCTTTTCTTCGAGTCCCTCTAATGATATTCTACTCATAGGACATTTTTGAGTGGTTCTAATAAGTGACATAAGGCAAAATAATCAAGTCAGCAAGTTTTCTCACTATTTTTGATTGAGTGTTTTGTTGTTGAAATAGATGACTGTGTATTGCCATATCATCTAAAGAGGGTTGATGTTCTAGCACAGATGTTGTGTCCTCTCAAAAACCTGTTTATAGGTCCCAAGGTACATTTTAAAGGTTATTATGTAGAAGAATTGCATCTGAAATGCATGAGGTGCACTTCAACAGCATGACCAGTGCTGTTAAGTTCAAGGTTGCAGTCCATTAAGATGCATGGATTCTGTTTATTTTGATTGTGTACTCTTAAGGAATCAATAATGAATTAAAAATTAGGTTATGGTACACACGTGTTCATGTACATTTGATTATTGTCCGTTTGGAAATTTGAGTTAAAATGTTAGTTACGTACTCAGATTTAAGTAGGTTTTGGCCAACACTTTATTGAGGAAATGTGAGTCAGAAAGTACTACAAAAGTAACCATTACTGAAACTGCTTGTAAATTGTTAAGAGATGTTTCCCATGCTATCCCAAAGAACAGGAACCTTCTGACATCCCTGTAATGAAATGGCTTGTTTCATTGATTAAAGTCAAAGATTCTAAAATTTTAGAACATGATTTCCAACAGAAATATACAGCATATACATTTAAAAAAATAATAATTTAAGATTACTTCTTGAACAATTTTTGATTATATATCAAAACACAATCCTTTCATAAAGTTTATGGGTTTATTATGAAAACATGATAATGTACATACAGTAACATGTTTTGGCATCGCCAGGGCGGGGATTTATTATCTACAACATTTGCTCATATTCTTTGGGCTAGTAGAGCTAGATTAAAGGGGCAATCTGCAATGTGTTATATGTAGTCCATTTTTGGACTTATAAATTAATAAAATGTACCTATATTGATACTTGAAGAATATAACTTAATATAAATGCCTCATGAGCTTAGTTCAACTGTTGTACCCCAAAAGATAAGCTTGTTTTACTCCAATTTTTGTAAATAACGTAAATGTAAACTCTATATAGCCTCAAAACATGGTTAAAACTATCATTTTGATATCAGGGATGGTCAGTTATTGCATCCATAGCTATGTCTATGAGAGTGGTACCATTTCTCCAGCCCATTCCCTCAGTATTTAACTGAAACAGAGGCAGGGATATGGCTTTGTTATTGTTTCAACTGCTGATTGCCCCTTTAAAGCTACTGCTGAACGTGATTACACTTCTAATGAAGAATGATGAATATTTGGTTTAATGAGTCTTCTTGACCTTCAAGTTTGTAACCTACAGTATTACCAACCTCCTACGATGTGTCCAACTGCTTGCCATCACATCAAGTGAAACATACAACAGAAATGCCTTCTAAAACTCTGAATGACTAATCTACTTGCTTCAGTCTGCTTATATGGTCAGTATGCTACTAACATCCATATCACACCAGTGGTTCTCAATCCTGGTCCTAGGGATCCAAAGGGGTGCCCATTTTTGTTTTTGTCCTAGCGCTACACACCTGATTCAAATCATCAAAGCCTTATGGTGAGTTGATCATTTGAATCAGGTGTGTAATGTTAAGGCAAAACAAAAATGTGCTCCCCTTTTGGGTCCCCAGGACCAGGATTGAGAACCAGTACTCTACACACCTAGCCAACTTAATGTGTTACTGATACTCAAAATCTAACAGTCTAGTAATTAATGAGGGACAAAATTGTACTTTGAAAGTCTCATTAGTGGCCATTGCCAAATCACTAAATCAAAGTTATGAAGTTTCCATAGCTACTGATGGTTTGAGTGATACTGAGACCTTGGTTTTCCAAATCAAGTCTTGCTTATCTCCTCCCAAAATCTCCTAGTTGAGGCATCTGCACCCAAAAAGCCATCGGCACTAATTACTTTCTGTTTTCCTGAAATCTTGTTCTCACCTGTTGCACAATTTAATTTCAGGCTTTAGTGCTGTGTCACTGTCAGCATTATTTAATAATGTTTGAAAGACATTGTGTCTTTGACGTGAGTTTGTATTAAATTAGGAACACTTCATGCTTTGGGGATTACTTTCTGATTTGGTAGGTAGTAACTTGCATGGTAATGGAGTTGCCAGAAAGCCCCTAGAGTTCCCAGTAACTGTAACTCTAGCCTAGCGGTTAAGAGCATTGGGCCAGTAACTGGAAAATCGTTGGTTTGAATCCCGAGCCGACTAAGTGAAAAAAAATCTGTTGATGTGCCATTGAGCAAACAGTTTAACCCTAATTGATCCAAGGTAACCTGTCTAAATGACTATCGCCCCATAGCACTCACATCTGTAGCCATGAAATTCTTTTAAAGGCTGGTCATGGCTCACATAACAGATCCACAGATGATGCAATCTCTATTGCACTCCACACTGCCTTCTCCCACCTGGAGAAGAGGAACAACTATTTGAGAATGCTGTTCATTAACTACAGCTCAGCGTTCAACACCATAATGCACATCAATAAGCTCAGGATCCTGGAACTGAACACCTCCCTCTGCAACTGGAACCTGGACTTCCTGACGGGTCACCCCCAGGTGGTGAGGTATGCAACAATACATAATCCATGCTGACCATCAACAAAGGGGCCACTCAGGAGTGCGTGCTTAGTCCCCTCCTATACTCCCTGTTCACCCACGACTGCGTGGCCACGCACGACTCCAACACCATCATTAAGTTTGCTGCTCACCGACGATGATGAGACCACCTATGTGTGGCAGTGTGGTGCCAGGCCAACAACCTCTCCCTTGATGTCAGCAAGACAAAGGAGCTGGTCATGGACTACAGGTAACTGAGGGCTGAGCACGCCCCCATTCACATCGATGGGGCTGTAGTGGAAAAGGTCAAGAGCTTCATGTTCATCTGTGTCCACAGGTGGTCTAGAGGAAGGCCCTAAAAACTGTCAAAAACTCCAGCCACCCAAGTAACATACTGTTCTCTCTGCTCCCACTGCACCAGGTCTGGAACCGTCAGGACCCCGAGCAGCTTCTACCCCCAAGCCATAAGACTACTAAATAGTTAACCAAATAGCTAACTGGACTATCTCCATTGACCCTCTTTGTACTAACTCTTTTGACTCATCTCATACACTAATGCTACTGTTTATTATCTACCATGTTGCCTAGTCACTTTATCCCTACCTACAGTATATATGTACAGTTCTACCTCAATGACCTCGTACCCCTGCACACCAACTCAGTACTTGTACCTTGTGTATGTGGCCAAGTTATCTTTACTCATTGTGTATTTATTCCTTGTGTTATTATTTAATATATATTTTTCACCCTATGCGTTGTTCGGAAGGGCCCATAAATAAGAATGTCACTGTTAGTCTATACCTGTTGTTTACGAAGCATGTGACAAATACAATTGGATTTGAAGTCGCTCTGGATAAGAGCATCTTCTAAATTACTCAAATGTAAATGTAAAATGTAACTGCTCTCATGTTCCACTTGAGCAATCACAAAAACTGCTAAACTCAATTAATATGCAATTACAATACAATTAGAATATAATTACTATGCAATTACAAATAAATGACATAATATTACCATGCAATTACAATAACATTACTATGCAACTATGATATTACTGTAAAAAAGTGTTACTTCCCACTTATGAGATAAACTTGCAGGGTAACAGGCTAGAAGCATACAATGGTTGCAATGTATTGGTTGATTGTTTCTTCCATTAAAATCCATTTGAGTTTTCTTCAGGATGTGTGGTAGTTAATTAACCACAAGAGGTTTGCGTGTATGCGCTGCCAATCATCACCCCTCGCTGAACTACATACCTGCAACCTGTGGGTGGAGGGTGAGTGAATTGTGGTGTCATTTATTTGCAGAGTACTGTCATTAGCAAATGTGTTTGTCATAAGTTGGGTGCAATAGGTAGAATTTTTGCTTACGCAGTGCTCATAACAACTTTCACTCACAGGCAGCCTCAAATGGTTTGATAGATTGGCCCTAAAGCCTTCCATAAATTGTAGAACACAGAGACAGGCCCATTGCAGTACATCAATGTCAAATAGATCAATAAATCCATGAATTGAATGTCATGCTATTTTTCTTTATGAGAAAATAGTATCATAAACTGTAGTACTGAATTTAACTAACAAGTAGGCTAAGTGACAAGTAGGTGACTGAGTAAGGCAAGGAGTCCACTGGTGTGCTCATAAATTCATGACTTTCCAGCCCACTCATATTTAGAGGATTACTCTTTTATTTAGATTTAAATGTACAAATATTTTTAATATTCATTATGATTAAAGGTCTGTATGTCCATGCTTTTCAGTAGCCATTTTACATAGTAATAGTGATAAGCCACAGGTACTCAATATCTACAGGTAGTTAACAGAATGACATGGCTAGTGCTGTTGCCAAGAAAACAATAGTATGTGACCAACTGAACTAAGGCATAGGTTATTAGACTGTGCTAGTACACTGAACTAAATCATAGGCTATTAGACTGTGTTAGAACACTGAACTTAAGCACAGGCTATTAGACTGTGTTAGTCCACTGAACTAAAGCATAGACTATTAGACTGTGCTAGTACACTGAATTAAAGCATAGGCTATTAAACTCATCACTCAAGCGTGGTTCACTGAACAGCCAATGCATGAATCCCTCAATGAAATATGCATGATGGCATACTTAGACCTTGCAGACTATACAGAAATATCAATGTCACTGTTAATCAGTTATAATATTCAGATCAGGGAAGTTTGTTATTCAAATTAATCTAGAGCAACAGAAAATGACATGTGTATGTCCACACCCATATTAATATCTAATTCAGTGCTTTCAGTGCCACATTCAGAATAGAACATTAGTCTACCTGTTTGTTAATGTGTGTTGAATTACATTTGAATTGTCTCATCTATGGATAACAAAAATAAACAAATATAAATCTCAGCAGAACTCTTGTTTGCATAGACCCTTGATTAATTGTTAGTAAATGTAAATATATGGTGGACTTTGTCTCATTCAATTTTTTAAAACTAATTTTCACTAGATGGCAGCAGTTACACGTTTTAGTTTACTGTGTCGCTGTCCAGTGTACTTGACGCAGTTAATAGAAAATAGCTGGACTAACCATAATACTTTTCATTTTGGCAGTGATCTTTTTTTGTAGTAATGACCACGTGAAAAGCCAAACACAAATTGTGATCGAGCCTATTTGAACATTTGAAATTTGATAAATTGTCTTCCGTTAGTTACCTGTTCAGGAAAATGCCACGTTTTTGCTCTCAGTACAGCAATCCGGGTAGTGTAGGCTAACCTAGAAAAAAACGTATAGGATTCTATTGGAAAAATCCCTAATCCTACAGGATTTTTTTGACAAGAGAACTTTATAATCGAATAGATCCAAGTAAACATCCGCCTTGTAAAGGGAATCCCAGCTTCAGTCATCCACACCTTCTGAAACAAAAGTGCATTCATGAAATATAATGATGTCTATGTATGTCTTTGTAGGTTACCTAACCAAATGGAGGGAGCATAACATTGGTGATAGTGAGAGAGTGATGATATTATGTAGTGTTACATTAACTGTCTATAAAGCAGCGGTGTTTACACTGCTTACATACTGGGCAAACGTTAAACCATCAACACCTAGGCTACACACAACAATCCTTTGCATATGAATTTGATCGGTTATGTAACCGGTGTATCAATATACACGTGCGATCTAGTGAATTTGGTTTTATTCTTAGGGTTCGTGTAAAGCAGAAACGTACAACGTATCAATATAAAAACATGTCATTTTTGTTGGTCACGGTGTCGCCACTTGGTCTAGTAACTAGTCGATATTACGGCGCTAACATGCGTTTCACTGGGTTATATGCATTTGCACCTGTGTTGGTGCTTCTTCAGAATGGTAGGCTACCCGTCTCAAAGTTGCCGTGAAGGCACTCAGATTGATTTACAATTCCCCTGCATCATATATGATGGTTGAGTCCAACTCCTTCCGTTGGATACAGGCACCCTCTATTCGTTCCTCTCTTGCAATCTCCTAGTTGCCTACGCATTCTGTCTTTATACTTGCATCCAGGAAACCTATTTGGGTCTCATCTCTACGATCTCGTATCTCTGCAGTAGCCTTTCTTGATGATATGAGAGCTAATATAGGCGAATCCCTGCACCATAGGCGTCACATCTTCTTGCCAAAGCTGGATCTCTATGCATTTTTGTGATCGTTGAACAAAACCCAAGAAACCGGTGGCTGCGTGGAATAACAACGAACATGACTGCGATGGGGAAATTTAAGCATACCCTGCTTATTTTTGCAGGTCTGATTACCGCAGCTAACGGTAAGTTACTCCATATGTGTAGTTTGCTCTCTATAGATGCGACTCTGTCAAAATTATTGTTCGACGTGTTTAACGAAAACATCAATGATAATCTGACGTTTAATAGTTTGAGAAAAACTTGCATGAGGGCAATTTATCCAGAAGCAAAACGTTTCACAATTACGGTGACTAAACGCCTGATTAATACTTGTGGTTTATTGTGTATTTTGATGGTAGTCCATGGTTAAATTACAATGTAGGCTTAATTTCAGTTTATACGTAAGCTTATGACTAAAACCTGACGGTCGGTCTCATTCCTGCTTTTCCGAGTGAGACTGGCATGCCGTTGCACAAGTGGCTCATCAATAGCGCCTTTATAGGTTTTACATTTTATTTTGCCCAGGCTGACCGGTGTCTTTGTGCCCCACAATGGTTTTAAGTGTTTTAAAAAGCCACATTTGAGTGAAAGAAACACCTTGGCCTCCACAGAGGTTTCATGATTAGGCTATCATTTTCATTACCATTAATATTCCTCTAGCCCAATTATTCATGATTCGTTATCAGCCTGTTATTTATTGTTTCTTCACCATGGATTGTAAATCGTTGCCATACACTTGTGCAATAATTCCCCCTGTAATATTATTGCAGTGGTTTTATTATTCTCATATATGTTTCATTGCCATTATTGGAATAATAATGTAGGCCTATTTGAGATGTGTCTACTTCTTATTTGAGACTATGTTGGTTCCCATATATGAGTTATTTTTTGATCATATCTATAGGTTTTGTGTAATTTAGTTGAAATACTGTCTCTATCTTTAATGGTAAACCACAGAGGTACAGTGATGTGCAATTCATGTTTCATATTTGTGATGGTTAAGAATATATTGCTAGTAATGAAAACACATAGATGACTTGGCAAATAGGCTATCATCATTTACTTTTTCTCAATAATACCTCTTAAAATGACACTTTCAATCACGTAAATGTAATTGAAGGGGATAACCAGTTCAGGGGCCACAGTTGAATATTGAATATATTAGAAGCATCTGTACTCATAGCTAGCTGGCTGCTACGCATTTCTGTACCAGATGATGAGAATTCCGATCTTGCTCTGACAATTGGCAGTGATGATAATGACATGCCTTAGTTTCATATTAGTAGGCTATTTGAGATGCTACAATCTACCCTAACATCAAACGTTTATCCATGAAAAAAACCTCTGGAACACATGTTGACAAGGGAGGCTCACTGCATAGGTTGTTGTACAATAACATCTGAATATTGGTGATTCAACATTGTTTCACTTGTGTCATCAAAACTAGACTTTTACCATAACCCCAGGTAACATAGCAACCTCAGCAGCATATATGACTAATAGACTATATGACTATTTGTATTGCTGTCTGTGAGTGACAGCCTAACCACAGAGCTTGTACATTCTCTCAATGTTAGTCTCTCAATGTTAGTCTCACGTAGTAAGGCCATGGAATCACCCTGGAATTGCACATGCGGGCTACATGTTTCTAAATTGAGGAGTGTCTGAATCTCTAAACACAACACCCTCGGCACGCTTACAGGTCATAGGCCGGCCTCCTGACATAGAGTGAACCCCTGACTTCTTCTACCTTCAATTCATATTTTGACTTACAATTGATAGTGAAGTGCAGTGTCATCACCACTCCCACCCACACCCACCCACCCACTCCTGCAGCCATATTAGGCAAGATCACATGCTTGTTCTGATGCATTTGGATTCTAGGTCTTTCTATAAACCAGTGTACCAGTGAGGATTTCCTACACTGGACAACTTGTTACAGCTGTCGATAAGTCATCGCTAATAATCAGCCATTTTTTTTGTCCGTCATTACATTAAGATATAAGGGCAACATAGCTACAGTACATTCAATGAAATTCACGATTTGATTTAAAAACCTACGTTTAACCCTTTGTCATGGTTGGTGTCTTGACGGATTTGTCCAAAATTGTGTGACATAAACCATTCCTTTTCTGTCCTTTCATTTATGGCAGTGTAAATTGCCCTTTTATCATACATGAATCATTAATCAGTTAAATTAGACATAGAATTTTAACCCTGTAAGAATCCTGGATCTTGCTGTCTGACAGTTTTTTGTAAAGAGATTTCAGAAATGCAGTGTAACTACGTAACATTTCGTGTCTCCTTATGTTATGGGATGGAAACAGTTTTCATAGGCACACAAATCCCCAAAAATGTATGCCTTTGCAAAATCTAATGCTTCTACCCGAAGGAGTCACGATATCTTGATACTTAAAACCTAAATCGATACTGTCATTAATGTGTTCTTCAATAATTATGCATAATAATTGTTGGATGCACATTTGGTGTCCAGCTGATTAGTTACGCCCTGATATTTTCACACTTCATCATCTGATCCAGGAAGGAATTTTCCAAATAACAATCAAGTGACGAACAGCTGTTGTGATAGTGCATGCGACACAACAACAGCCCAAGTGCTGGAATCCACGGTTGTGATTGTGCCTGGATCCACGTTGGATCTAATCACTGTTGTTTTCTATGTGATTTACAGCAGGGTCTCGTTAGATTTAACAGAAAAAAACATAGAGGTAATGAGTTCATGTTTTCATAGTATGTTTTTGTACCTTGGATTAACACCAAGGCTACTGTGTTCAATTGTGTAGGAAATACTTTTTCACCACACCTAAAGTTATTCCTATTCATTATTCTGGATAAAATGACAACAAATTACATTGCCTAGTGGGCTTATTCACAACATTATCTGGTAATGAAATAACATGACACATACATCTTGTTTTTAATGCTAGACCTGCAATTTTAAACAATACAAGGGCATAGCCGTGGGAAGTAGGGGCGCTGAGGGTGCTGTATTAGCGGACCGATATAGATGTCTTCAGCGCTGGGACTTTACTAGTCCTGTATTAGTTGACCGATATAGATGTCTTCAGCGCTGGGACTTTACTAGTCCTGTATTAGCAGACCGATATAGATGTCTTCAGCGCTGGGACTTTACTAGTCCTGTAATAGCGGACCGATATAGATGTCTTCAGCGCTGGGACTTTACTAGTCCTGTATTAGCGGACCGATATAGATGTCTTCAGCGCTGGGACTTTACTAGTCCTGTATTAGCTGACCGATATAGATGTCTTCAGCGCTGGGACTTTACTAGTCCTGTAATAGCGGACCGATATAGATGTCTTCAGCGCTGGGACTTTACTAGTCCTGTAATAGCGGACCGATATAGATGTCTTCAGCGCTGGGACTTTACTAGTCCTGTATTAGCGGACCGATATAGATGTCTTCAGCGCTGGGACTTTACTAGTCCTGTAATAGCGGACCGATATAGATGTCTTCAGCGCTGGGACTTTACTAGTCCTGTATTAGCGGACCGATACAGTCATCTGTAGTGCAATTTTTAAAAAATCTGCAGACCGTTCTCCTGCTCCCTTATAATTATCTGTGATTTCATTTTTCATCCGTTTTTGTGAGAGATGTTTACACGTTTTCGTTTGTTTCTCTCTGATTCAATTGAATGATGTTGTGCTACTCTGTTGCAGTAAATCCACGTGTGGTTATTATTGGGATGACAATGTCTAATGCTGGCTTCAACTTGGCTTTCCCTACAAATTCTTCCATTAAAAAAGGAACATGGTTTTTGCTCAATTTCTCATTATAAAAACAGTGATGGTGAGATTCAAATAGTGAGATTAATGCTGCCGCTATTCCTGGCTTTATCATGTGTGCCTGCGTCAGCCACATAGGGTACAGAAAAATCTCCATGCATCCAATATATTTAGTCACCATGTCCACATTATTGTTACATATTGTAGAATGTAATATTCATTTGAATATCAATGCACTGCAAGGCCAAAAACACAAAAAAGGTGTGTGTGTGTGTGTGTGTGTGGGAAGGGTCTATATTAGGCTCTATATGTACGATTATTTACATTTTATAATTGTATAAAGTTGAGGTCCTTGAATATTACAATTAAGTCCTTTTAAGAAGTCTCTGAAGTCCTGAATTTGACTTTTCAATGTCTGTATAAACCCTGCTTAAAGGATGTATGTTGTTGCATAGGTGGAATTATGGGCCAGTTTGCATGTATTCCCTTTAATTTCTCTCACACATCGGCCCCATTATTTATAAAAAGACCCATATCTGGTCATAATGAGAACTTTGACCGACTCTCACAATACTTGATCAAATGATCTCATAATCACTCCAATTCTTCTATATATAATTTAATTAATCATTTGTCTGAACTCACCCCTCACACGCTAACTTCCTGATATATATATTTTTTTGATGCTGCAATCATCATAGTAAAGGGAGGATTTGGCACTTTATATTCATCGTCTCTCCATGTTGGTCATTTGATGTAGTGTAGCTGGCATTTCCATAGAAATAGAGGAGGACTAAGCCCAAATGGTTTTTTTATACTCATCATAAGAATCTAGTTTGAAATGGCACAATGACAAAGGTTAAATATTTAATTTGGGTTCAGTAAGACTGTGATGGCCTCCTCTTACAGTAGGCTAGCATCCTTAGCCCCGGGATGCTGTTAAAGGACGAGTTTAGGAGTCGCTGGCAAGGCAGTCGCCATTTTAGATTTTTCATTCTTTCACCTTCATTACAGCGTTGGTACTCATTTATCCAGACTGATACAGCATTTGAAGCTTCTACTTTCTGCACAGAGGGCCTAGTGTGCATAAACCATACGTCAAACACTGGTTTTTCGACTCCCATAATATTTTTTGGGGGGGGTGTCACGGTTTCCAGGGGAATTAGCGATGCTGCAGGCATTTTCAATGGTTCCCAGGCTTGTGAAAGAACCATTAGTTTTGTCACAGCTGTGCCATCAGAGATAATGACAATGACTGCTGCTATGCCTTGTTGAAAGGCATGTGGGGACTTTGGACAGACAAGGACTAATTCATCTTGTTTTATCAGGCAGGATGTTACAGATTATTTGAAGAAAACGCATCATACACATTTCCGACCTATATCATTGCAATACCATGAATATGTTTATGGTCAACAAATGCATGTTTATTAACTTCTCCGTATGATAGAAAGCAAGCTCCTTGAGTCACTGAAATTCTAGACTCAACTGTTTGTCTACAATGCACAGATGGAGACCCTATGATGGGGGCAGAGATGTGTAGGCAACAGCTTTAGAGGGCTACAAAAATCAATTTGTTGCAATTATTTGCCAATATATGTGCAACGACCTTTTATTAAAAAAGTGAAATTACTGTAAAAACCTATTTACATTGAGGCTGTAACACAAGCAGGGTGGTAACTTCATTTGCCAACATAACTTGTGCTTGATTGTCCAATGCAGATACATGGTGACAATTAGATGACATTGGGTCGTTACCAAACTACAAGACATTGTGAATCCGTGAGTAAGCCTTGCATGCAAATGTGACATTCTAGACCTTGAGAGAGTGCAGTCATAGGAAGGAACTTGTTGATTGAAACCGGTTGACCTTGTTGATTTGTGAAACAACCTAATTAAGCAGAAATAGTGCCTTTATTAGAAATGTAGCGTCAGTCCTTTACCTAATTTCTACTGCTTGAATGCGTTAACTGGATATTTTCCTGTGGCTATAGTCCTTTTGAACATGACTCTTAAAAGTAATCTGGGTTGGACATTGTTCGGATAGTTTTGAACAGCTGACCTATACATAACTAAAATATAAACGCAACATGTAAAGTGTTCAATATATACAAAAAAACGTATTTCTCTCAAATTTTGTGCACAAATTTGGTTACATCCCTGTTAGTGAGCATTTCTCCTTTGCCATGATAATCCATCCACCTGACAGCTGTGGCATACTGTATCAAGAAGCTGATTAATTAGTATGATCATTACACAGGTTCACCTTGTGCTGGGGACAATGAAAGGCCACTCTAAAAGGTGCAGTTTTGTCACACAATAAAATGCCACAGATGTGTCAAGTTTTGAGGGAGCGTGCAATTGGCATGTTGATTGCTGGAATGTTCACCAGAGCTATTGCTAGAGAATTGAATGTTCATTTCTCTACCATAAGGCGCCTCCAACATCGTTTTAGAGAATTTGGCACTATGTCCAACTGGCCTCACAATTGCAGACCACGTGTCACCACGCCAGCCCAGGACCTCCACATCCGGCTTCTTCACCTGCGGGGTCATCTGGGACCAACCACCCGGACAGCTGATGAAACGGAGGAGTATTTCTGTCTGTAATAAATCCCTTTTGTGGGTAAAAACTCATTCTGATTGGCTGGGCCTGGTACCCCAGTGGATGTGTCTGGCTCCCAAGAGGGTGGGCCTATGGCCCAGGCCCACCCATTGCTGCGCCTCTGCCCAGTCATGTGAAATCCATAAAATAGAGCCTAATGAATTATATTTAAATATGCTTATTTACTTATTTAAACTGTAAATCAGTAAAATCGTTGAAATTGTTGCATGTTGCATTTATATTTTTTTCATACAGTACCAGTCAACAGTTTGGACACACCTAGTCATTCAAGGGCTTTCCTTATTTTTACAATTTTCTACATCATAGAATAATATTGAAGACATCAAAACTTTGAAATAATACAAAACAAATTATATTTGAGATTCTTCAATGTAGCCACCCTTTGCCTTGATGACAGCTTTGCACCTCTTAGCATTCTCTCAACCAGCTTCATGAGGTAGTCATCTGGAATGCATTTCAAGTAACAGGTGTGCCTTGCTAAAAGTTCATTTGTGGAATTTTTTTCCTTAATGCGCTTGAGCCAATAGTTGTGTTGTGACAAGGTAGGGGTGGTATACAGAACATAACCCTATTTGGTAAAAGACCAAGAACAGTTCAAATATGCAAATAGAAACGACAGTCCATCATTACTTTAAGACATGAACGTCAGTCAACCCAGAACTTTTCAATAATTTTTAAGGTTCCTTCAAGTGTAGTCACAAAAACCATCAAGCGCTATGATGAAACTGGCACTCATGAGGACCACCACAGGAAGGAAGACCCAGAGTTACCTCTGCTACAGAGGATAAGTTCATTAGAGTTACAAACCTCAGAAATTACAGCCCAAATAATTGCTTCACAGAGTTCAAGTAACAGACACATCTCAACATCAACTGTTCAGAGGAGACTGCGTGAATCAGACCTTCACAGTTGAATTGCTGCAACCACTACTAAAGGACACCAATAATAAGAAGAGACTTGCTTGGGCCAAGAAACACGAACAATGGACATTAGACCAGTTTAAATCTGTCCTCTGAGAATTTTGGTTCCAACCGCCGTGTCTTTGTGAGATGCAGAGCAGTGAACGGATGATCTCCGCATGTGTGGTTCCCACTGTGAAGCATGGAGGAGGAGGTGTGATGGTGCTTTGCTGGTGACACTGTCAGTGATTTATTTAGAATTCAAGGCACATTTAACCAGCATGGCTACCACAGCATTCTGCAGCGATACGCCATCCCATCTAGTTTGTGCTAAGTGGGACTATCATTTGTTTTTCAACAGAACTATGACCCAAAACACACCTCCAGGCTGTGTAAGGGCTATTTGACCAAGAAGGAGAGTGATGGATTGTTGCATCAGATGACCTGGCCTCCACAATCACCCGACTACAACCCAATGTAGATGGTTTGGGATGATTTGGACCGCAGAGTGAACAAAAAGAATTCAACAAGTGATCAGCATATGTGGGAACTCCTTCAAGACTGTTGTAAAAACATTCCAGGTGAAGCTGGTTGAGAGAATGCCAAGAAAGTGCAAAGCTTGTCATCTAGGCAAAGGGTGGCAACTTTGAAGAATGTAAAAAATAAAATACATTTTGATTTGTTTAACACTTTTTTGCTTATTACATGATTCCATATCTATTATTTCATAGTTTTTATGTCCTCAGTATTATTCTACAATGTAGAAAATTGTAGAAATAAAGAAAAACCCTTGAATGAGTAGGTGTGTCCAAACTTTTCACTGGTACTGTACATTTTTTCTTTATCCAGAGTGACATACGCTCTGTAATTTCCTGGTTTCTAAAATTCTAATGGTTGGCTTAATTTCAGTTTATGTGACAAAACAACCAAGTATTGTGTTGAGAATCATTGTACCATCTAAACCTCTGTGAAATAAATTTTCAATAACAAAAAATATTGTGTTTACAAAAATGCAAAAACAAAACTTTAGAATGGGAAACATAGAAAGAGCGCACATAGAACATATCTACTGCTTCTTTTTGGTTCCAAGTATAACTATTTTTGGTTCCAGGTAGAACCCTCGTAGAAAGGGTTCTATATGGAACCCAATAGGGTTCTACATGGAACAGAAATGGTTCTATCTGAAACCAAAAAGGGTTCTTCAAAGGGTTCTCCTATGGGAACAGCCAAAATAAACTTTCTTTCTAATAGTGTATGGCTAAAACTGTCTCTTAACTCACCAGAAGACAACAACCACTAAATTCTCCCAGTCCTATATCTATTTCCATGTGGCAATGTTGATACTTTTGAATGCTGACCATTTTTAGAATGTATGATGACTGCATCATCATGCGTATTACCTGTACGCCTTAAGTGTGCTAGCGAAGTCTTGGAGCCTTGTCGTTTAAGCACCTCAATTTCAACCAATGAGACGACTTTGACCATGTGACATTTCACAATTCCCTGTGGTTATTTCAGAAACCACAATCCATTTAAAGCCTATTAAATATGAACGCTATATGAATGCAACAGTAGCATTCCTCCACCACACATCCTCTGCAAACCACTTCACTCATATGGCAATGTAAAGTACACTACACAATGGAGTGAATGATTGACAGAGTCATTTTAAATGCCTCAAATTTCTCCTCTGAACCATTCCAATTATCATATACCGTACATCCCAAATGGTAGGAAACCACTTCAAAATGACAATATCATCCCTAAACTGTGCCAAACAGCCACTTAATTCAAATGCATATTTTCTGAATTCCAAACCATGTAGACTTTTTTCTATTCTGCCCCTGGTCTCCATAACCTGTACAGAAAAAACACATAATTTCACAAGTGGAAAATCACATGATTTCGCATGAAATTTCACGTGAAATCATGTGAAAATGTGTTTTTGGAACACTTCACACGTGATCACGTTTTCACATATGTAGTTTCATGTTATCACATTTTTGCTTTACATGTTGTCACGTTATCACATTAACTTCACATAAGATCACGTGATCACAAGAAAACATATTTTTTTTTAAGTACATTTCACGCGTTCATTTCAAGATATCTGCTGACTCTGGACGCTTTTAAATGCAAATGGCCTTATTGGTTATATATGTATGAGAGGGGTCTTTTAAATGGATTATATTAAGTGGATCTCCAACTTAATGCCCAACCAAGGGAAATAACTAGACAGGGAACTATATTTGAAGTCACAAAACTCTCCATTACTTTGTATAGGAGATGGGGTGGCTGTCACAAACTCAAAATAAAAGATTCTGCTGTCACATAGAGCCAGCTGTCTGCTAAATAATGTATGTTTTTGGCTCTCAACTTTGCATCCATCTGTCTAATCAATGTTTTCAATGGAAAGTGTATACCTATAAATAGGATCGTATTTGAGTGATTACACAATTTAGTCTAAAATGGTGTGGAAAGCTATGCTTCTTGCCTCTTCTAAGAATTGTAGATGTTTCTATTCATTCAAATGTTTTTCTTTCTAAAACAGTGTATGTGTTCTATGTGTCTCTTCCAAAATCACTGACAAAACGCAAAGTATTTAGTATACACGTAAAAAGCACCAGCAATAAACTACATGTATAGCCTTCTTTGTTTTATACTAAGTTTGGTTAAGTCTGTCTTGAAGAGTGCCTTAGTAGAATAAATACGAATATAAAATAGCAAGAGGTAAAGATTCAATGGACGTTTGTGAGTGTTAAACTCCGGAGTAAATATAGATGTAGGCCGACCAGTATATTTAGGAAAAAGACAAACTGTATTCTAGTTCTTTAGCCTTTAGAGTCCTCCTAACTAGTCAGATATGAAGAGGTTTTCCTGACCTCTCCTTTAGAGTCCTCCTAACTAGTCAGATATGAAGAGGTTTTCCTGACCTCTCCTTTAGAGGCCTCCTAACTAGTCAGATATGAAGAGGTTCTCTTGACCTCTCCTTTAGAGTCCTCCTAACTAGTCAGATATGAAGAGGTTCTCTTGACCTCTCCTTTAGAGGCCTCCTAACTAGTCAGATATGAAGAGGTTCTCTTGACCTCTCCTTTAGAGTCCTCCTAACTAGTCAGATATGAAGAGGTTCTCTTGACCTCTCCTTTAGAGGCCTCCTAACTAGTCAGATATGAAGAGGTTCTCTTGACCTCTCCTTTAGAGTCCTCCTAACTAGTCAGATATGAAGAGGTTTTCCTGACCTCTCCTTTAGAGTCCTCCTTACTTGTCGGATATGAGAAATCTGCGTTTCCCATTTAGGCAGTGTGCTAGTACTTCTTGCGTGACGTCAGAATTTGAGAAAGGAAATGAGGTTGAGAAACAAGTGTGATGAATCCAGACTCATTTCTGATAGCTATTAATAGCTATTACACTACACTACAGTACTAGCTAATCTCTTGTGTTTTGAACAGTTGATTACATTTTACAACCTGCCTGGAACACTGTTAGAATCAGATTAGACACATTAGAGTATTTTTTGTTTTTGCAGAATAGCGGTTTTGTCAGTAATGTCATGGATATAAGCAACTGCATTAGTGAGTAGTCAGGAAAATTTGGTCACTTTCAGTAGCATATTGGCTAATATCAGCACTATACATCAAAACATTTAATAAGAAACATATGTAGAGATCCTCCTCCTCACAAGTTGCGGGCCTTTCCAAAAAATACAGCATAACAACATATATGCATGAAATTGTAGATTTTAACTGAAAATGTGATCATCTCATCAATTCTGATTGCACTGCAGAAAATAGCTCAGCGTCCTGAAATCATTTATTTGGTAAAATGGGAAGAGAACGCTGCAGACATCTGATTTGAATGGAGGAAGTAATTGAGCTAAATTTAGAGTCCATTAAAAACTCATGCACTTAACAGCTTTAGCTGTTCTGCAATACGTAGTCAGTGACAGAATCATAATCTGACATCACACCCACACAACATTCTGGTGACTAAATCTTAATCAGTCTCATCAAGAAGTTCTCACTTCAAGACTGAACTAGAGAGAGATGTGAGAAGCAACAGATGAGGCCCTGAATGGTGCTCTGGATACTGTACATTTACATCAATGTGTTTACTCCTGCTGCATCCCTTAATTGCAATTTCAGCCATCAGCATTGTACTCATTGTACCATGTGTTGGGCTTACCTGTGTACGCAAATAGAAATGAATAATTTAATTAGCTGTGAATGGAACTTCAGATCCTTGTCTCTATATGAAAGAGCATAGATCTACCTCTCTCTCTCTCTCTCTCTCTCTCTCTCTCTCTCTCTCTCTCTCGCTCTCTCTCTCTCTCTCGCTCTCTCTCTCTCTCTCTCTCTTGCTCTCTAAAATCTGCTAAGTATCAAAGAGTAAGAGTCATTAAACATGATAAAAATACATATTGTGGTGCTTCTGGACAATTCTTTGACACCTTCAGGAGAGAACTGAGGACAACTGCAGTGTTTCACAATAGAATAGAACAGGCATTGTTAGTGCTATGTTGTCCATGCAGGCAGCACAGATGTATTGACAGTAATTGGAGCCAGAGATCTGAGGGTATGAGAATCGCAGAAAGAAAAGCTTCAGGAGAGGCTTTACGTAACACTTCAAGAAAATGCCAGCAACCTAATCAAAATTCTCTAAAGGGCAGAAATATTGCCAAAAATAGGAGTTGCCAGCTGCTTGGTATTTGACATTTACCTTTTGAAGGTGGATTTTTACTAGCCTCGCAAGCCGCTGATCTTGCGAGCTTACATGAATGTTCGCCACAGCGAACATTCATGTAAGCTCACAGGATCAGCAGCTTGCAAGGCTAGGATTTTACTGGACTATTGCAAGTTTCTCCTCAACTTTTTAAGGTGTTTCAAATATTCTACTACCCTCTTAAAACATTGTACTCCGTGAACATACTTTCTTGTGTAAGTACTTTAGAAATACCACATCTAGTCGTTTGATCGGACTAGTGTGAAGTGAAGTTCCTTTCAGTGTGCTGAGACGTGCATCACAGGTAATCTGAGAAACAGTGGCAATAGCGGTTAAACTGGAAGGTGGTTCTGATTGGCTTCTCCAGAGATACCATCACTACATTATTCAGTTTTCTACCTCCCTATTTCCTGCCTTTGCTCCTGAAAATGTTCAATAGAAACCTACCTGTAGTACTAATGTGAGCTGTGAGATGTGACTATTTGATACCTACATTGACCCATTTATGCAGTCAAATGACCTAGTGGCCTCATAGGTGGAATGTTTATCATTTCATAATTAATCAACTTTATTTTAAATAATCCACAGAAAATCTGGTGTTTCTATATCAAACTGTTTTGTTATATTTCAGTCTTCTGTGATGTATATTAAGTGTAATATTGGGACGCAAACCCAAAATGTAATACATTTCAACTCTATGTCTGACATGGTACAGTTGTCTTCTTTTTTTAAGACCATAACCATGTGTGTGAGGTGTTTACTTTTGTTTCAAAGTGCATTTGTTTAAGACTACCAAGAAACACTGTGTGACCCTGATTTAGCCCACTGCGGTAAGAGGTTAAAAGAGGAAAAAGTTGGCCCATTTCCTGGGGCCAGTTCAGAAAGCTTTACTCTTACCCAATGAGAGTACTATCCTGGAACTGGAATGTATTGAAACAGTGATGAATGCCCAGATTTCGTTAGATTTTCTGTTGTCTATTTCTCACAGTAAAAACGTGGATAAGGACACCCACCTATTGGCATGTTTGCAGTCAGAAATGGAAAAATAAAATCCACCTCAATCTGGCTCACATCCATCATTGGAACAATCCAACTATGGCCACACTTCAATGACTAAGATCCCGAGCCTGGTTTGAGACACCAGGCTATTGGATACATCTCAATACTTCTGTTTGATATTGGTAGGACATTTTTGATATGAAAACAAAATAAAAAAATACAACTGTCCTTTAGATCTGGTTCTAATGTTCACCAGTAACCAGAATAGATCCTACGCCAATTTTTGTGTCAGTCACAGTACATTTGGTCCAGACATATTCCACACTTTTTGTGACTTTATTCCATGCAAAAAATAACCAAGCACTTTTTCTCATTACTACTTGTATCATTTTGTTGTCATTTGTCTCATAAAAGCAACAATTTACATTAACTTTAGCTAAGAAGTCATGGAGCGTAAAGGGTACGTCAGCTGTGGAAAAATTTGCAGACCCCCTACTGTGATGCACCTAGATCTATCAACAGTCAGGATGTGGTTTGTCTCCAGGGTATTCACTTAAAGTGTTTAAATGAATGTTTTTCTCGTATTTGAGCATCATTATTCCAAGAGTGAGCCCGGATGTCTTGTTTCAAGCCGGCTTGTGAGAAAAAGGTGCAACTGGTATGGATTGGATTACCATCAAAGTCATGTTCCTCCTCTGGTTTTACATTTTATTTATGTGACAGATTCATTTTGTAATGAAATGTTATTGATATTTGTTGAGGACAATTCTATATGCATATGTTGGAAACTTATGGTGATTTGCACAACACTATTTCTCCTTCTGAATCTATCAAGTTGTGAATCATAGCAGCTTGCATTGCTTTCAGGGTCATATACTTTAAAATGTATATTTTTGTAGCTACATTATGCCTCTACAATTGTCTAACGCTGAAGATAGCTTTATTCAGTCAGTCTCAAGCACTAGTAAAGCAGCAATCAGCAGTTGAAACAATAGCAGTGTATCCCTGCCTCTGTTTTGGTTAAAAGCTGCGGGATAGGGCTTAGGAAATGTCACTCCCAAATTCATAGACAGAGCTATTGATGCAAGGACGGACCATCCATCATATCAAAATGATAGTTTAATCATATTTTGAGGCTATATACTGTAGTGTTTATTTACATTTACTTTGTTGACAAACATTGGAGTAAACCAAGCTTACATTTTGAGTTCTGATGGGGTGCGACAGTTGAACTTAGCTCATTAGGCATTTCTAAGTTATATTCTTCAAGAATCAATGGGTACATCATTCATTTATAAGTCAAACAATGGATGTAGTGTAGCAACTGCAGATTGCCACTGTACTCTGATCAGGGAGATGGTCATGATCTCATTGTTGGATGCTTGTGTAACCACACATGTAGACATGCGTCAGAGGTGCTTTGGTGGTGACAGAGACAATGTTGAATGTACAGTATTCCTGTATAAAAAATGAATTGATCCACACAGAAAAGATATCAAAGGGCAGAGAATCCCCCACATGTAATAATCCTGAGGGCCAAGGAGTGGCATCAAAAGGAGTGACAGGACAAATCCTGGCTAAGCCTGGTTTATGTGTTTCCTACAGGTTGTATCTGTCACCGGCTCCCTTTCAGGCCACAAAATACTACCTGAATTGTTCTATTTTATACAGGGGTTCTGTTTAGTTGGCTTTATGGTGTAGAAAAATGTCCTTCATTTTCTACCTTGAATGGTTAATATTTATATAGGATAAGCAGCAATAATGCATGTTGCTGCTGCCAAAGCCACAGCTTTAGTTGGTCCTGTACAAATGAATGATCCTACAACTTAGGAAAAAGGCGATATCTTCATTGTTGTTCCCAAAAAGTCCTGCTACATTTGTCTTAGCTACTTAGCTAATCTGGCAGCAGCTAATCATAATGTGACAGCAGGCAATACTTTTTGTTAATACTTCTTGTTCCAACTTGGTTTGAAATTCATAAAATGAGGTGGATTGTTAGTTTGCACAGTATAGGTGGTTTGTTCTTGAATTGTGGTGGCATTTGTGTCCCTGCCTTTGCAAACATGAAAAACACTTGAAAATGACAGTTACACATATTACATTTGAAAGAAAATGATTAGTTACACAACCTTTTAGTATGTCATACATTTGAGGATTCCATTGATAATTTGGTGTAAATACAAATAGTCACTTCATGTTACTTAATTGAAATGAAGGGAAATAACAGTTTGAGCAAAATGGTTAATCATATCACTTTAGTGGTTGATTTTTAAAGGGTTGATGACTTTACACGGAACCCAAACCGGCTGCGCAAGTGCGCCATTGTGCGCCATCGTGCATATATTTATTTTGTCCCCATACACCAAACGGGATCACGACATGCAGGTTAAAATATCAAAACAAACTGAACCAATTACATTAATTTGGGGACAGGTCGAAAAGTATTAAATATTTATGGCAATTTAGCTAGTTAGCTTGCACTTGCTAGCTAATTTGTCCTATTTAGCTAGCTTGCTATTGCTAGCTAATTTGTCCTGGGATATAAACATTGAGTTGTTATTTTACCTGAAATGCACAAGGTCCTCTACTTCGACAATTAATCCACACAGAAAACGGTCAACCGAATCGTTTCTAGTCATCTTTCCTCCTTCCAGGCTTTTTCATCCTTGAACTTATATTGTGATTGGCATCTAAACTTTCATAGTATTACTACAACAACCGGCAACACAGTTCGTCTTTCAATCACCCACGTGGGTATAACCAATGAGGAGATGGCACGCGGGTACTTGATTCTATAAACCAATGAGGAGATGGGAGAGGCAGGACTTGCAGCGCGATCTGCATCAGAAATAGAAAGGACTTCTATTTTAGCTCTTGGCATCGCAGACGCTCATTAATGCGCGCGAGCAGTGTGGGTGCAATAATTGAATAACATAGATTTCTAAATTTATTTTGCAACGCTCGCGCATGCGACGCGGGCGGTGTAGTCAGGGTATTAGCTTTCAGCATTTGTGGCCTCCATTTCAGAAAATCCAAATTTTTTACCAAAAATGTCTCATTGGTGTTACCATCATTGGCGTTCTCTCTCATACTGGTGGCACAATGTTATCATAATGGTAAAAAAATATGTAAAGTCGTTAAGCTACCATATTCATTGATTTAGAATGGAAATATTTACCAAAATACATTTAAATCTAGAAAAATTAAGTTCATTTTTCAAAGAATACAATGACCTAATGCCACCGTAATTCAAGAATGACCCAGGCCGTTGCCCAGGAGGTACCAATATGGCTGCCAGGGCATTATGGGATCCTGTCTACGCAAATTTTTTAAGAATGTTTGACTGACTTTGACACCAAGTCTGTATGACTGAGATTTGTCTGTCCCTGATACAACTTCCATGGATGCAGTCCATAGTAATTGGGCAAGAAGTTCAAGAAATCCCCTTCATATAAAGTTTATTGTTGACAGATTTCTGCTGTGGTTTTCTGCTCCGTTACTGGAAGTAGAGAATATAATGACAACATAGTCCGAATGAGTAGTATGGAGCTTGTGAACCTTTGGCCCTCTTGTTTCACAGTACACAGCACTCTACTGTGGAGCCGCATAAGAGCCCCCGGCAGCCGACCCAGCCAGAGACTGTGTTCACCACAATCTAATGAGCTGTCAGGGCAGAATTTATGGTTTAACACGGGCAATTTCTAAATTAAATTCACAGCTGCATGTAAATCGTCACGGCATTAAATACAAAGCGTGAGCTGGTTTATTACAAATGGCTGGAGAGAGGGTTGGCCAAAATATTGGCTGACATTTGTAACAACGCCATTGGATGCCAGGAGTCATTGATAAATGTTTTTGGTGTAAAACTGTTGTCAAATGTACCTACTGCTTATTGAATACATTATAATGTTTTTATGCCTTGTCTATGTTTTTTTATGTGTTGAATGGAGACTTTAGAGCAAACTATTTTTTTTACTTAAAATAATTCCATAAGTAGTGCAACTGCAGGATGACCCTCTGAGTTCCATACCTCATTGCTTGGTGTGGGAAAAAAAGGTTGTGATCAGGAGAGAAAAAAAAAAACACATTACCAGCCATTCTTTTTAACGTGGATGTACAATATGGAGTAGCATGGAAGTACCTTGGAGCCGCTTTACAACCGCGTAGCCAGTTCCAGCCCCCGGGACTATTTGTACATGCAGAGTTTGTGTAGAAAGTAAATAGAGATACCAATATGATACAGCCACGCAGAATCATTCCACCTTGGGAACTGACATGGCAAACTAAAGGCTCCCTCTATTTCCTCTGATAAACATTGGAGTGCTATGAAACACCTTCCCTTATGAATCAAGTACATTTACATAATCCTGACTGAGACCTTGAAGGGCAATGTGTGTTGTTACTGTATATGAATCAATAAAAATAACACCAAGTATAAATCACTTTGAGCTGAATCCTAATGTATGAATTTGTGTAACTCATTCAGTGGTGTAAATAGGAGATTTACATATAAAGTCTTGTTATACACACATATCTCACGTTCCTGTTCACACCTTTTTATCTGTAAAATGATTGATCTCAGGTTGTGTTTGCTGAATTGCAGGTGTTCCAGGCGCAAAAGCCCAGGGCACTTGAATACAAACAAAACCATACCTTTCCATAAAATATTAGTTTGAATCTCAACCGTTTAGAATGCAGACAAGGGTAGTTTACATTTTGTGCTGTTTGAATTTTTCAATGCACAGTGATTGAATTAGATCCTTAGAACATTATGTGATAAAAGGGCTAACATCTGTCTGTTTCATGGCCTCAAGGCCAAAAGGGAAGATTACCTTAGCAGTTGATTTGCTACCCATGCAGTGATCTCACTGCCAAAGGTTGTTCATTATTCCCACATTGGAGAGATAGTTGTGTATGCAAGCAACATGCCTTTTATTAATGTCAGTAGTCAGTTCCCAGATACGGACATCAACTTGTGTAGACTCAGGCAATGCTGCGTTTACTCCTGGGCTGTTGTACACCAAGCAGCGTCTGACAGCCTTGTTTCATACTTAATTGGACTCCTATCACAGCAATTTACAGGAGATGAACTACTTCCTGTCTGTCTGGATACCACACTACAATGAGGAATAATTCTGCTTGGTGAGTGTTTCCTTTGGCCTTTCAGCTATGATTTTCGAGATGTGTGTGGATAGGTGAATGGCCCTCAAAAGGCAAATATGAAATGTCTCCACAACTCTTCCAGAAGGGAGATGGAGAGGGAAAGGGCCCACTTGCAATAGGAAGAGAGACAGTAGGCTACAGTGGGCTGTTCAGCTAATCTCCTTGAAATGATTAATACCATTATGTCGAGTGAGAAGGCTGATATCCATGTGGTTCTGGATTGTGCATTGTGAGTATGTGTGTGTGTGTGTGTGTGTGTGTGTGTGTGTGTGTGTGTGTAGTGTAGCGAGGTCTGAATACAGTAGTAGTGGAGGACAGTAGGTGGTGGAGGAGGTGCACCTAATCCAATTCCCCAGAGGCGATCACAATCATTTTAATAACCTGACCTGAATGAGGTTGAAAATTGAAAGCACGCGAATAGTGCCATAAGCCATAGAAGCATACCTGAATGCTTCACATTTCATCGTCTACCGTATATTCTTGTAAACAAAGGGATATGGGTTTCTATTAACTGTTGATTAGAGGCCACATCAACAGAATGAGGGCTGTGTAGGGAAGGGCAAGTATACAGATGTAGTATCTTTGAGCCAGTTTGCTACAGCAGGAAAATAATCCTGCAGCAACAGGAAATGTGAATTATTATGTGGATTATAATTAATGGCCATTTTTGTATGGGTTGATACATTTTTCGCTAGGGCAAATCAAGTCTGAATTTTGAAGGTGGAAATTGCATACTTTAGAAGCCTTTTTTAAAACTCAGATACACTACAAATTTGCATTTTCTGCTGTGCAGGAAATTTCTCAGCAACAAAAGAGTGATAAAATTAAGATCCTACATCTGTACTAATCATGTTGTCTAAGGACACATTCTAACAGGATTTTAAAATTGTTTTCGAATGACTATTATGAATAATAACTATTAAGGTAAATTATGTACAACAGCCCATCCTCATGTTTGCAACATTGCAATTACTAGCACATTGTTCCTTAGGGTATCTCTGTGTAATAACTGTCTTAGAGGGTAAATCTATCAATTTGCACGCCAGCACTTTCATTTTGTAAAAAAATTGATTAAAAAAACAATCAGGTTCAAGTAGGCATGAAGGAGAGGGAACCACATGACCCCCACTCAATGTGTGCTGTTTTCAACAGGGAAGAGAAAGACATGACCCCCACTCAATGTGTGCTGTTTTCAACAGGGAAGAGAAAGACATGACCCCCTTTCAAAGTGTGCTGTTTTCAACAGGGAAGAAAAAGACATGACCCCCACTCAATGTGTGCTGTTTTCAACAGGGAAGAGAAAGACATGACCCCCTTAAAGTGTGCTGTTTTCAACAGGGAAGAAAAATACATGACCCCCCCTCAAAGTGTGCTGTTTTCAACAGGGAAGAAAAAGACATGACCCCCACTCAATGTGTGCTGTTTTCAACAGGGAAGAGAAAGACATGACCCCCTTTCAAAGTGTGCTGTTTTCAACAGGGAAGAAAAAGACATGACCCCCACTCAATGTGTGCTGTTTTCAACAGGGAAGAGAAAGACATGACCCCCTTTCAAAGTGTGCTGTTTTCAACAGGGAAGAAAAAGACATGACCCCCACTCAATGTGTGCTGTTTTCAACAGGGAAGAGAAAGACATGACCCCCTTTCAAAGTGTGCTGTTTTCAACAGGGAAGAAAAAGACATGACCCCCACTCAATGTGTGCTGTTTTCAACAGGGAAGAGAAAGACATGACCCCCTTTCAAAGTGTGCTGTTTTCAACAGGGAAGAAAAATACATGACCCCCCCTCAAAGTGTGCTGTTTTCAACAGGGAAGAGACACACATGACCCCCCCTTAAAGTGTGCTGTTTTCAACAGGGAAGAGACACACATGACCCCCCCCCCCCCCTCAAAATGTGCTGTTTTCAACAGGGAAGAGACACACATGACCCCCCCTCAAAGTGTGCTGTTTTCAACAGGGAAGAGACACACATGACCCCCACTCAAAGTGTGGTGTTTTCAACAGGGAAGGGATTTTGAAACATGTATTAACACATAGACAACTCAAACTGAGTGGTGGTAAAGGCCCTGGAGCTTACTATGGCTATCTTGGACATTTGAATCAATATAGAGCTCTCTATCAAAGGTTGTGAGCTTGAGAGAAAAGGGACAGGATGATTGTGTTGCTTTCTTGTCTTTGCCAAATGCACCATACTCTCTATACAATGGTACCAAGCTGAGAGAGTATTTGGAAAAAAGAAACAAGATTCAAGATTGACGTCGAGCAGACAGCCATGTTTTGTTTGACATTTCTAATTTGGTTTTGAAGGAGATATTCAGCTTTGGTCAATCTTTCCAACATGTGATTTGTTTGTAGTACTTGTAAAGCTTTTGTTTTGATATTTCTGATATACTGCCCCACAATAATAGTAATAATATATGCCATTTAGCAGACACCTTTATCCAAAGCAACTTAGTCATGCAGCCATATATTTTGTATGTGTGGCCCTGGGAATCAAACCCACAATGCCGTGTTCTACCAACTAAGCCATACAGGACCACATTTGTTATGTATCTTCGTACCGATGGAAAATAATAATACAACGTGAACATGATTAATAGAGTATAGATTTCCTTTAATAATTTACCATGAACTGAAAATGTAATTCATTAAATATGTCTAAGAATAGATTTGAGGCGAATAACTTGACAATATTACTTACCGCTGACTGAAATTGGCGATAGTAAAATCTAAGTCAGTCTTGTAACCACTTTGAATGCAAACCTGTTTAAGATCCAACCCTTTCATCCAAGAGAGGTAGATTATTCAATGACAGTGATTTTACATTAGAATTGGTCTGTTCTCTTTTGTTATAGATCTGTTTAACTTCTGCCCATGCTGGCTTAAATGTAACATTGAAAGACTATACGTATTGTCATTGTCCTAGAACAGTGGCCACCAACCTTTTCTGAGTCAAGATCACTTTTGCATTCAAAAAGAAAGCTGAGATCTACTGCTCAGATTATTTTTTTTAAATGAACCTCACGTAAACAGTTTTGTAGGAATGAGGTTTGGGCACTAGGCCTAATACATTATCACAGCATATTGGCTATATGATTGCCCTGCCAATATTGTTCATCAGTCCATATTATAGTTCAAAACTCAACAATCATTTGCCTTTTTATTTTACTGGACTGATAGTACCTGCATCTGATGGTCAACGAGGTCAAATCACGACGTCGGTGATCTTCAGGTCGAAAAGTCGGAGCTCTAGAAAGATGCCCGAGTTTCCGACTTGGAATTCTGAGTTGGATGACGGTTCAAAACTATTTTTCCCAACCGCCTATCACGGTCCCTGCTCTCTCCTTCTTTTCCTCCGGTGAGACTGACCAGAGAGAGGGGACACCGTCTTCCACCTGGTCCCTCCTTCCTTTCTTCTGGTGAGACTGACCAGAGGGGACACCGTCTTCCACCTCATGGTCCCTGGTCCCTCCTTCCTTTCCTCTGGTGAGACTGACCAGAGAGAGGGGACACCGTCTTCCACCTGGTCCCTCCTTCCTTTCCTCCGGTGAGACTGATCAGAGAGAGGGGACACCGTCTTCCACCTGCTCTCTCCTTCCTTTCCTCCGGTGATACTGATCAGAGAGAGGGGACACCGTCTTCCACCTGCTCTCTCCTTCCTTTCCTCTGGTGAGACTGACCAGAGAGAGGGGACACCGTCTTCCACCTGCTCTCTCCTTCCTTTCTTCTGGTGAGACTGACCAGAGAGAGGGGACACCGTCTTCCACCTCATGGAGAAACTCGAGTCGCACCGCATCTGCCTCATGCACAAACTCATGTTGTTCCTATGACCAGAGAATGTTAAATATTGCTTAATATTAAAATAGACACGATGAGCTGCTAATAATAATAAAACGCAGGGCTATCGATACCTGGCTACTCATTCATTGCAGCTGCAGCCCGAGGGGAAGTACGGAGAAGCGCGTTTTGTAATAGTGTTGAATAAAAACTTGGCTGTGGCCATGGTCATGGAAACGCTGTAGCCACAGTGATTTGAGCTATCCGATTGGGCAGCGCAGTAGGTGCCCTCGATTTAGTCACAGATTTTCCCGGTCTGCCGGGTAGGCAGAGTTTGTCTCATGGGAACACTTTGCTTACCTGGTGCGCAGGACTTTTGAATCAAGTGCACCTGCCGGCAACAGCTCAACACAATTTAAAAAAAGAGCCGCAAGCCTTTATCGTTTGTTGGCTTTTCAACAGAAATATTATTTGGTGATCGACTAGGAAGGCCTTGAAGATTGACGGTTGGCGACCACTGTCCTAGGAGTACTCTCCACCCCTTGGGCCTTTTAGATGACCTACAGTAAATCAATCCTTCTGGATGGTCCACCGCCTTCTAAGCTTATTGCAATTTCATAATTGCTTGTCTTACTTTTTGCAAAGAAATCATCCCCTTTTTCAAATTCCTTTCCTGTGATGAGACATGTCAGGGAGGGCATTTGCTTTGACAATCAAAAATCACAAGCTGTGAAAGAAGTTTGCCTCAATTCCCATGGAGTAGATTTACTCTGATGATATTCCAAATGGGCTTGTGACTATTTTCAGTGCTGTCATTGCCTCTGGACTGAAAACCAGGAGAAAAAGCACAGTAAATTTTATTTTGGGGCTTTCAGTCTACTGAACATTGTAATGGGAAACATCTAAATTCATCAGTCCTGCTGTTAAGTCAACGGTTAGTAGAAACAGATGATTTGATTCCCTTGGTAATGGCAACCTAAAGACCCACCTGACAGCCCCAAGCAGTGTCATGTTCTTTTATAGGATTCCAGTTTTCTTCAAGTGTCACTTCCCACTGGGCACCGACATAAATTCAATGTCTATTCCACTTAAGTTCAACGTAATTCCGTTGAAATGACATGGAAACAATGTTGATTCAACCAGTGTGTGCCCAGTGTTTGGGTTTTACCTGCACAAGTCATGTTTAATACCTGCTGTTTACAGCTGCCCTTTGTTGCAAATGTAGGTTTTTATATAGTACTTTTATTTATTTACACTCAATAAAGGACTACTTCAAGTTTAATATGGAGTCATATTGTCTAGTTTCACTAATACTATGGAATAAAAAATACAATGAAATTCAGACTGACTTTTCAGGTGAATTGTCTGAGGTATTAAGTTAATTGGGGTCTAATCCACATTTGACAATAAAGTGTTCAGGCGAGAGTGGAGGAACGTGGTGTTAATTACAGATTTGGTTCTTCTATAAAGATCAAAGAGATACTGTACTGTTTAAAAAACATCTAACCAAGCTTGCAATAATGAGTCGTTTTTACACTCCTATCTGCCCTTTTGTAGAAGACAGAGAGGGCCCTGGTCATTCAAATTTGCACAATACAGCACATTCCAATTAAGCTTAACACATCTGTTGGGTTTAGAGGGGGAAAGCTTCAAAATGATCCTCCTAAAGGGGAGTTTAGTATGGGCAACCTGTCTTCTTCAGGAATGAATGGCAGTATAGAACATTGTGATACACTGATAGCAGGATTATATAACAGGCTTCTGTTGTGGTTGGGCTACATATACATTTGTTAAAGGACGTCTATAGTAGACTTTCACAACATCATGGACATTTCACATCTCCACCCTGAGTGTTGCAGTAATATGTTTTTAGCGTGCCATTTGTGGCACTGCTTTGGAATGTCATTTAAAGCATGCTTTGAACGGAAATTATCAACAATTCAGCAGCTCAGAATAACCCATAACCCCCCTGGCCACCCCGGAGCTTAGTCAATATTATTTTTGTTCCATACCGTGAGCAATTATTGAATTATATAAACCAACAAACTAATACCATGTTCAATGCGTGTCACTTGGTCTTGTGTAACATGGTTCTCAGTCAGCTCCACTGATTGACAGATTGTGCCACAGATCACTCTGGTGCTATAGCTCACCGCCAACTACATCCTCTCTCCTGTCACGGCGAGGGATCAGTGTCACGCCGCCACCCATCTCATATTCAGTGGGAGAAAACGCTGAGGTTCCTGCGATTTTCAGCTGAACGCCTGACTGTCTCTGAACATAAGCCTGACTTAATTGGCTGGACTGCCACCTCTCCCACATCTCCTGCTGCAGTATACTGCTCCCTCTTTTATTCGGTCTGCACTGTGTGCACTGCTGGTACTAGAGTAAACGGAACTGCTTTGGTGCCTCTCAGACGGTTGTTTTCCAATAACACTGCTTGATGAGACTCCTGCCATTGAGAAGTTGGAGGGTCCCACTCATTCCCTTGCAGTCTTGTCACCCCACATGAGCTCGCTTTATTCTGCTCTTTTACTTTCAGTCTCCACACAACTAATCTGCTCCTCTTGAGTTTCAGAGACTGTGTGTCTCCACACAACTAATCTGTTCATCTTGAGTTTCAGAGACTGTTTGTCTCCCCACAACTAATCTGCTCCTCTTGAGTTTCAGGGACTGTGTCTCCCCACAACTAATCTGCTCCTCTTGAGTTTCAGAGACTGTGTGTCTCCCCACAACTAATCTGCTCCTCTTGAGTTTCAGAGACTGTTTGCTGAATCCTCAACTCAGTGTTGATGTGGGATTATTCAGGGAGATAATGTCAAAAGCTATACTTATACCATGTCAAGTTCAAACTGCCATTTGGCACTCCAGGTATGCTCAATCAACATATTTTAAAGAAAATAAATACCATTTGAACCCAGGTCTGATAAAATCTGATTCTCCACTTTGTTAATTTAATTAAATCACAGTAGCTTAGAGAAGTGAGATTGATGAAATGTTGAGAAATCAGGTGACAGACACATTGATACAGAGCGTTTCACACTGAAAACGGACTCTAATTGATGCTTGTAACCTCTGTAACCTTTCTAAGGTACTTAATGTGCTTGGGTAGCTACATAAAGAAAGCCACTGTGAAATATGCATTCATGAGGAGATACATGAGGCAGTATTAGCAGGGAACCCGCAAATTGAATTGAGTTGCACTGATCAGCTCTGTAATCGAGAGAGATAAATGTCAGAAGGAAATCTGGGAATTGTCCAATGATTAATGATGTTCAACTTCCTCCTGCTGTTGTGAAATCCCAGATGCTCTTCTGATGAATATCTAAATTATACTGTATATATTTACAATACTTAACTTTTCTTAAAACCTGTACAATTCCATGCATTATAGACCATTTTCAATACCTTGTAGATGTTAGTAGAACAGTGTATTTGCTCTTTCAAAGGAAGTTTCTACGTGTAATTTACGAAAGCAAAACCTCCACTGTTGAGCAAAATGAATAGTGCTTTCAGGCACAACTCCTAAAACAACACTCATATCATACAAGGACTGAATGAGTAGTGATGGAGAATGACATTTCTGCACTGAAAGCATATTCACATTGAGAACAATTATACAATTATACGTGGTGAGATTATTAGATGATAGATATAAAAGGGGGTGGTTGCTTTGCCAACCTCACAGAGGAAGGATTTGATTGTTGACTGCCAGAGTAACAATTTCAGTTGAGCGATTTTAATGAACATTCCAAAATGTTACGGTGAAATATCGAACAGCTATTTTTGTAAGGATTAAGTTTGCCGACAACACAACGGTGGTAGGCCTGATCACCGACAACGATGAGACAGCCTATAGGGAGGAGAACAGAGACCTGGAAGAGTGGTGCCAGGACAACAACCTCTCCCTCAACGTGATCAAGACAAAGGAGTTGATCGTGGACTACAGGAAAAGGAGGGCCGAGCATGCCCCCATTCTCATTGACGGGCTGTAATGGAGTAGGTTGAGATTTCCTTGGTATGCACATCACCAACAAACACCAACAAACAGTTGTGAAGAGGGCACGACAACACCTATTCCCCCTCAGGAGACTGAAAAGATATACAGCCGCACCATCGAGAGCATCCTGACTGGTTAAATCATCGCCTGGTATGGCAACTGCTCTGCCTCCGACCGCATGGCTCTACAGAGGGTAGTCCGTATGGCACTGAGGCCAAACTTCCTGCCATCCAGGACCTCTATACCAGGCGGTGTCAGAGGAAGGCCCTAAAAATTGCCAAAGGCTCCAGCCACCCTAGTCATAGACCGTTCTCTCTGCTACCACACGGCAAGTGGTACCGAAGCGCCAAGTCTATGACCAAAAGGCTTCTGAACAGCTTCTACCCCCAAGCCATAAGACTCCTGAACAGCTAATCAAATGGCTACCCGGACTATTTGTATTGACCCCACCCTCTGTTTTTTATGCTGCTAGTACTTGCAGTTTATCATCTATTATCTATGCAATGTCACTTTACCCCTACCTGCATGTACATATTACCTCAATTACCTTGACTAGCTGTACCTCTGACTCGGTACCGGTATCCCCTGTATAAAGCCTCGTTATTGTTATTTTATTGTTGCTCTTTTATTTTTTAATGCATTGTTGGTTAAGGGCATTTCAAGGCATGTTGTATTTGCCGCTTGTGACAAATACAATTTGGTTTGATTTGATTACTGTGGCTTTTTAGCAACAATATTCAAACTGAAAACGACTTTCCTCCTAAATATAGTAGAACGTCTACATGACCACTTGATTATTTTTAGTGGCAGTTTAGACCGAAAACAGACATTTACGTTCGACGCACATTACGGTACCTTCTCAGACTGTAAGCTAATGTTAGCGAATGGTCGCGGCTAACACAAAACAAATGGAATATGTTACGTTCGTAAACAATTTTCCTTGTTGCACGCACCTCAGGTCTTTGATTCAGAAACTGAAAAGGATAGTCACATGAAAGAAGACACATAATGAAAGGGAATTTTATAGGAACGATAAGCAAGCAGTTATACCAACGGGGTGGGGGTAGCTGGGTTAGAGGGTTTAGATTAAATTTTCAGTTTGAAGTACAACGAAAAAATATCCTACTTTTGCAGAGAGCAAGATCAAGGATTTAGAGCCACACCAGATTGTCATGTGTGTTTAGAGCTAATATGGTAAATTAAGGAGATGGGGTTATTTACTTTCGATTGGAGGGTAGATGATTCAATGATCTTCTTCCTCCTAATAAAGTCTGCTATTGAAGCTACATTAGTTTAAACCAGCAGACAGATGAGCAGAACTGCAATGTTTTTATTTATGAAACATTACTCCCTTTCACAGAAAAAGCGGAGGCGTACAATGATTTTGCTGGTGGTTTATCCCTAAAAACGAAAATATGTAAAATCAGTACCAAGCTCACCCGGTGGTGCTGGAGAATGTGGGCCACAGACAGACAGACTTATGCAGGCCATGTGTGTGATTCAGGCATGACTCACTCTACTACCACCATGCTGTGTTGTGTGGCTCTGTAGGACACTATACATGTAGGACCTTAATTTTACCACTATTGTCACAGCAAAATAATCCTGCTGCAACAGGATTTTTATGTTTAGTCCATAATGTTGCTTGATGGTTAGACTATTACAGAGCATTCGGAAAGTTTTCAGACCCCTTCACTTTTTCTACATTTTGTTTTGTTTCGTTACAGCTTTATTCTAAAATGTATTGTTTTTTCCCACTCATCAATTTACACACAATACCCCATAATGATGAAGCAAAAACAGATTTTCAGAAAGTTGTGAAAATTTAAACAAAATGTAAAACTGAAATATCACATTTACATAAGTATTTAGACCCTTTACTCAGTACTTTGTTGAAGCATAGTTGGCAGCGATTACAGCCTGGAGTCTTCTTGGGTAGGACGCTATAAGCTTGACACACCTGTATTTGGGGAGTTTCTCCCATTCTTCTCTGCAGATCCTCTCAAGCTCTGTCAGGTTGGATAGCTGAAAATAGCTGCACAGCTCTTTTCAGGTCTCTCCAGAGATGTTTGAGCGGGTTCAAGTCCGGGTTCTGGCTGCGCCAGTCAAAGACATTCAGCGACTTGTCCCGAAGACATTCCTGCGTTGTCTTGACTGTGTGCTTACGGTTGTTACCCTGTTGGAAGGTGAATCTTTAGGTGCCTTTTGGCAAACTCCAAGTGGACTGTCATGCGCCTTTTACTGAGGACTCTACCATATCAAATCAAATTGTATTTGTCACATACACATGGTTAGCAGATGTTAATTCGAGTGTAGCGAAATGCTTGTGCTTCTAGTTCTGACAATGCAGTAATAACCAACGAGTAATCTAACCTTACAATTTCACAACAACTACCTTATACACACAAGTGTAAAGGAATGAAGAATATGTACATAAAAATATATGAATGAGTGATGGTACAGAACGGCATAGGCAAGATGCAGTAGATGGTATAGAGTACAGTATATACATATGAGATGAGTAATGTAGGGTATATAAATATATAAAAGTGGCATTGTTTAAAGTGTCTAGGGATATATGTATTACATCAAGATGGCAAGATGCAGTAGATGGTATAGAGTACAGTATATACATATGAGATGAGTAATGTAGGGTATGTAAACATTATATGAAGTAGCATTGTTTAAAGTGGCTAGTGATACATTTTTCATCCATTTTTACATTATTAAAGTGGCTGGAGTTGAGTCAGTATGTTGGCAGCAGCCACTCAATATTAGTGGTGGCTGTTTAACTGTCTGATGGCCTTGAGATGGAAGCTGTTTTTCAGTCTCTCTGTCCCTGCTTTGATGCACCTGTACTGACCTCACCTTCTGGATGATAGCGGGGTGAATAGGCAGTGGCTCGGGTGGTTGTTGTCCTTGATGATATTTATGGCCTTCCTGTGACATCGGGTGGTGTAGGTGTCCTGTCCTGGAGGGCAGGTAGTTTGCCCCCGGTGATGCTTTGTGCCATAAAGGCCTGATTGGTGGCATGCTGCAGAGATTATTGTCCTTCTGGAAGGTTCTCCCATCTCCACAGAGAAACTCTGGAGCTCTGACAGAGTGACCATCAGGTTCTTGGTCACCTCCCTGACCAAGGCCCTTCTCCTCCGATTGCTCAGTTTGGCCCGCCAGCCAGCTCTAGGAAGAGTCTTGGTGGCTCCAAAGTTTTTCCATTTAAGAATGATGGAGGCCACTGTGTTCTTGGGGAACTTCGATGCTGCAGAAATTTTTTTGTACCCTTCCCCAGATCTGTGCCTAGACACAATCCTGTCTCGGAGCTCTACGGACAATTCCTTTGACCTCATGGCTTGGTTTTTGCTCTGACATGCACTGTCAACTGTGGGACTTTATATAGACAGTTGTGCGCCTTTCCAAATCATGACTAATCAATTGAATTTACCACAGATGGACTCCAATCAAGTTGTAGAAACATCTCAAGGATGATAAATGGAAACAGGATGCACCTGAGCTTTTTCAAGTCTAAAGCAAATAGTCTGAATACTTATGTAAATAAGGTATTTCTGTTTTTGATTTTTAATACGTTTGCAAAAATAAAATAAAAACTGTTTTCACTTCGTCATTATGTGGTATTGTGTGTAGATTGATGAGACTTTGTATTTATTTAATCCGTTTTAGAATAAGGCTGTAACGTAACAACATTTCAATTACGAATACATTCTAGCTGGCCAAATGAAGGCTAGAAGAAAAGTGCAATAATGTTAAAATAATTGTGTGTTAGTGTGGGTTTTCTGTGAATTTATGTAAATCCCAAAGCTCATCTACATATTCTAAGCAACAAAAGAGAGATCAAATTCAGATCCTACGTCTGTAGGTGACCCGACCTATTGATGTCTATCTGAATCCAAGCGATAAGGAAGCAAGTCAGAAGGGGGGCCATGGCCATGGACGGTCTCCCAGTCTGTCGTGAGAGCTGCTTCACACACAGAAGAGGATCTTGGACGAGTGGTATATGTTCCACATGGTTACTACGATACTGCACTCTAGCCATGCAGAGAGGACTGAGAGAATGACAGGGATGTGAGATGAAAAAAGTCTGGAGAAGAGGGACATGGAGTTGATGGATGTTCTGGCACCGACTTACTGTAGGTGACAGTCAAATGTAATTTTGAAACAGATAAGGGGGAGTTAAAGCAGGTCACACCACCCACAGGGATCTGGGAATAATGTCATTTTTCAAACATCATAGGCTTGAAATTACACATATAGGATACAGTTGCCATAGAAATATCCTTTACGTGGTTTCATTGTAAGGTTTTCATTCTGTAATGTTGTGTGATTCATTACTTTATCAGATGTGAAGCCATAAAACATTTTAACCATTGAATATAGACATGCAGAGTAGAAGAGCTGAACTAAAATAGCCACATTAGTTCCTGCAGTATACAGAGTATGTCACAGGTGTAGTTTTGTATTATAGTAAATGGATAAGACATTCAATGTTTTGGGGAAAATCTAAATATCAGTGGCATTGAGATAGAGCACCATGTAACACAGTACCTCGTCTGGAAAAAATGTGATGTTTAAATGGACCTTGTAGAATTAAATGAATCTTCGGAAGGGTAAACTTCAGCTGAAATATCCCTACTTCACCAGACCTGGGGTGATTTTCAAGAAGGATTTGTAGCTAAAGTGGCACTTTAGGGCATATATACTGTATGGAGAGTATACAATTGTAAAATCTGTTTCTCAAGGGTGTCTCAATTACCAACACACCCTTGAAAAATGTGTAGTCAGTTAAATGCAGAACTATTAAGAGTCAATTTGGAGACAGATGAAGACTAAAGTGCAAGATTTGCAATGTAAAGGGTCTGAAAAACTAATCAAACATTGGGAATGTACATTTACATTGATAAACCACCTAAGACCTCTTTAGAGTAATGAGTGACAAGAACAACTGTAAACTTAAAGTATGGTGCATGAACTGTTAATAAATCACTTTCGTAGACAAACATGAATAGAAACCAATAGTGTCTGTCGTACTAGCTTCACTGTGTATGGATGGGCATGCATCTTCTTCTGTTTCAACCAAACAGCGGATATTTTATCCGATTTTCAGTTGTCTTTTCCTTTGTATTGTCCAAAATTATGCTCAAGTCATGCACAAACAAGGCAAACAAAAGTCCCAAAGCCTATTGGCATCTGGCATGTGTTTTAGAGGGCAATGTTCCTGATGTTAATGTGAATAAGTGCAAGACTGTGTGTGTGTGTGTGTGTGTGTGTGTGTGTGTGTGTGTCTATATCAGAGAGAGGGAGATTGAATCGGGGGGGGGGGGGGGGGGGGGGGGACTGTACACATTAGGGTTTAACCAGCAAATTCATCAAATCAAACAGTGAAAACTAGAATGGTTTAAGGATGGGGGAAAAACGGGCCACTCTTAGGAGCTTCTGGTGCTAACAGCCTCTGAATCTGCTGCAGATTACTGACATATTTTCCCACTCACTGTGTGGCTGTAGATGGTTTTCTGCTGCAGAGGAGGAGACAGAAATGAAGGCAAATCCGCATTTATGCATGTTTCCAGATAAAGGACTGTGTTCTGTTTTTTTTCTTCCATCTCTCCTCTCTCCACTAGCTCCTGTAGCAGATAAGAAAAGATGCTTGTTCTTGCTCTTTATAACCAACAAGAGTTTGAGTTAATGAGGTTACATTTTGACAAAGTGGCTGTAGCTTTAATGCCTCTTGCTAGGCACAACTCCTTTTAGCTCCTAGCGCTAGTTAGTTGCGAGGACTAATTTAGCTCTGGTTGTTGTGTTTCTTGGCATGTATGTTAGCTGTCCCTTTGCACCGCGGGAAGCATTTGATTAATGTGTTTAGGAAATGCACTCCAAACTCTGACAAGCCAGCCATCTTTTGCGTATTACGCACTGTAAATAAGCTGTCATAAATGGGATTGAGAAAAACATGACTGGTTGTTCATGGAGCCGGATGTGTCCCCATCTCTCATTGAAACTCTACGATAATAATCTCCAAAGGAGCAGCCTGGAAGAACCTAATAGTGACATGGGTATACCTTTGAGAATCTTTACATTATTGTTTCATACTGATGTACATATGCTATTTTCGTGCAGCCATTGTTTTCTTCATCCCCAAAGCTTTCTTGCTTTGACTGAGCAGACTGTCAGGCAACACCCAGGCATAGACGTTTTGGATCATGTCCAAAGTACTGGAGTGCAGAAAGAATGGCTGTGCATCTCCTACTGTAGCTGGCAACTATGTACAGACTGTAACCGCAGGGCCCATGTTTTTCTGTCTGGTCTTGTCACCCGAGGTAATTCACGGTGCTAGTGTAGGCAACATACTGAATAACCACTGCTATAATGAGTAGAACAGGCTGCAGTAAGCGCAGTAAAGAGACATATTGGTTAGAGTTATCATACAGCCATGTTTTCAGCTCACCGTCTTCTTCTAGTCACTACGGATGGAATACAGTGGCATCACCATCTACACTCCATCATGGTTATTATTGCCCTTTTCCATGCCAGAATGGCCGTGGCCTTTTTGTCAATTTAGTGGTTGCCACTTTAAATTAAATTAAATCGATTTGTCACTTGCTTCGTAAAACAACAGGTGTAGATTAACAGTGAAATTCTTACTTACCGGTCCTTTTACAACAATGCAGAGTTATAGATAAAGCCATATGAATTAGAACATGAAACATCTCTCAGAGCTTCAGAGAGAGGATGTCCTTGTCCTCCGCACTGACTCATTTCTCTGGTGCCTCTCACTCACACTCACTAACATCGTCTTGACAAGCAGTGTCAGGGAGGAATGACTCACGTTAATCTTAAAGCTAAGCGACACTAAAATCTCAGGCTTCGTGTATGAGGGAGAGTGAGTACTGAGCAGCGGCGTGAGTCTGCCTTACCTCACATAACGCCTCCAACGATCTGTCCTAACACTTTAATCAAACTCACTGCCTGGATGTGACATGCCAACGTCTGCTCCTGGCCATAGGCCTGCTGGTATGAGTTTATGAAGTCCTACTTCTTCTTCCGAACTGCACCTCGTTGGAGGAAGTGGTTAAAATCCAGTCCGTCTTTAAGGTCAAATTCAGCAATTTGTGTCTCAGTAGCAAATCATTTCTGGGTAACAATTAAGTACCTTACTGTGATTTTTTTTTATCTCAATTCAAATGGTCTAAAATGTAAAAAAAGATGCTTCCACTAATGTAATTGTCTGCATCATTTCCAATCCCCCATATATACTTTATAATGTATTTTCCTTTTTTATTTTCCACTAACCCTACCATCCCTCCCCTAATTGGAGTAAACTAATGGACAACAACTCTTACTGTACATGCTGACCTCACCACTTGCGTTACGTGTGCTCGCGTTGCAAAATACACTTACACATACATGTTATTCAATCATTGCATTGCGCGCGTCAGCGAGTGTGCATAGCCAGGCGCCAAAATAGAACTTGATTCTATTTGTGACGCTTGATGCGCTACAAGTCCCGCCTCTCACATCTCCTCATTGGTTTTAGGAGCATAATACCCACGTGGGTGATTGAAAGATGAACTGAGGTCCACACTCCAATCCAGTCGGTAGTGGTAATGTACCTGAAAGTTGGTTGCCAACCGCCATATAAAGTCCAAAGAAGGAGAAGAAGCGAGGAGAGATTACTAGAAACAAACTCGGTTGACCCTTTTATCTGTGGATTTTATTGTCGGAGTAGAGGACCTTGTGCATTTCAGGTAAAATAACAACTCAATATTTATATCCCAGGACAAAGTTAGATAGCAACAGCAAGATAGTTAACTAAATTGTCATAAATGTTTAATGTTTTTGACCTCTCCCCAAATTAATATAGTTGGTTCAGAGTAATATTTCAACCTGTGTCCTGATCGCGTCTGGGGTTTGTGGACAAAATCAACATGCGCGTGATGGCGCAGGTGGACTAGTTAGGCTTTTACTACCAGCTTATAGATTCTATATACATATTACAGACACAGTATAGTTCATAATAGTTATCTTTTGTTTGCTTTAGGTCCCAAAAATTGCTTCTTAGCAAAGAGCAATTTCTCAAGTGTGGAGGGGAAAACTGAAAACTAGCTGTTATTGGCAGAAAGGAACTCTCTTTCTTATTGGTCTATTAACACATGCACAACCTATTGATTTGACCAGGCAGGCCAAAGCTCTATCCCACCAAAACAGGATGAAATTTCAGGCAGTCTTTTCAAATAGATCTTACACTAAAATGGCATTATCATAATTTTAACAGGTTTTAAACTGTTATTCCAACCTCATAGTGTGGAAATATATAATAAACACATGAAATCACGTTTTTGACTGCACTGGGCCTTTAAGGTTGATTGTGTTTCAATATCAAACGGGCTGTTGACTCCCAGATTCTGTGATGCTAGGAACACTGTGCACTATAGAAGCAAGCTTCTTATGACATATATATTGTATTAGTATGCATGTATTAGTATGCATATGAATTCCCACAGATCTTGGGAAGACTTTTGATTAGAGGCACCTTTTTAACTTTGGCGTGTGTTTATACAGAGTACAGGTGTAGAATACAATTAATTGGACATTTTTGTAGAGGTTAGTATATTTTTCTTAAGGGAAAATCAAGTCTGGAATTTCAAAGTGGGAATTACAAACTTCAGATGCCTTTTTAAACCTCAAATACACTAAGTTTTAAATGTACTGCATTGCAGGAACATTCTCCTGCAACAGGGTGATCAAACTAAGATCCTACATCTGTACAGAGTTCTCTTTCACAGACCGCTCTTCTGCTCAGTTCAGCACTCACCACTGTCACCAGTGGGAAGGTACTGTACTGTAAGCCAGCACTAAAGGGCTTGTCCCAGATCCGTATGGCATTAGGACTTGATTGAGGTCCCACTATCTCTTCTCAGCCTGTATTCATGTGCCATCTGTTTTATGAATTAAGCAAACCCTTACAACAATGACACAGAGTCCCCAAAGACAAAATTCCATATGAGCTGCGGTTGCCTTTTGAAATAATGATCATAAAGACGGCAGTAAAAGACTGACAATATTATAGTCATAAAAGGCACAATAAAGTTTTCAACACCAATGTCACATACAGTATACAGTGGGGCAAAAAAAGTATTTAGTCAGCCACCAATTGTGCAAGTTCTCCCACTTAAAAAGATGAGAGAGGCCTGTAATTTTCATCATAGGTACACTTCAACTATGACAGACAAAATTATAATAAAACAAATCCAGAAAATCACATTGTAGGATTTTTTATGAATTAAATATGGTGCAAAATAATTATTTGGTCAATAACAAAAGTTTATCTCAATACTTTGTTATATACCCTTTGTTGGCAATGACAGAGGTCAAATGTTTTCTGTAAGTCTTCACAAGGTTTTCACACACTGTTCCTGGTATTTTGGCCCATTCCTCCATGCAGATCTCCTCTAGAGCAGTGATGTTTTGGGGCTGTTGCTGGGCAACACGGACTTTCAACTCCCTCCAAAGATTTTCTATGTGGTTGAGATCTGGAGATTGGCTAGGCCACTCCGGGACCTTGAAATGCTTCTTACGAAGCCACTCATTCATTGCCCGGGCAGTGTGTTTGGGATCATTGTCATGCTGAAAGACCCAGCCGCGTTTCATCTTCAATACCCTTGCTGATGGAAGGAGGTTTTCACTCAAAATCTCACGATACATGGCCCTATTCATTCTTTCTTTTACACGGATCAGTTGTCCTGGTCCCTTTGCAGAAAAACAGCCCCAAATCATGATGTTTCCACCCCCATGCTTCACAGTAGGTATGGTGTTCTTTGGATGCAACTCAGCATTCTTTGTCCTCCAAACACGACGAGTTGAGTTTTTACCAAAAAGTTATATTTTGGTTTCATCTGACCATATGACATTCTCCCAATCTTCTTCTGGATCATCCAAATGCTCCCTAGAAAACTTCAGACGGGCCTGGACATGTACTTGCTTAAGCAGGGGGACACGTCTGGCACTGCAGGATTTGAGTCCCTGGCGGCGTAGTGTGTTACTGATGGTAGGCTTTGTTATTTTGGTCCCAGCCCTCTGCAGGTCATTCACTATGTCCCCCTGTGTGGTTCTGGGATTTTTGCTCACCGTTCTTGTGATAATTTTGACCCCACGGGGTGAGATCTTGCGTGGAGCCCCAGATCGAGGGAGATTATCAGTGGTCTTGTATGTCTTCCATTTCCTAATAATTTCTCCCACAGTTGATTTCTTCAAACCAAGCTGCTTACCTATTGCAGATGCAGTCTTCCCAGCCTGGTGCAGGTCTACAATTTTGTTTCTGGTGTCCTTTGACAGCTCTTTGGTCTTGGCCATAGTGGAGCTTGGAGTGTGACTGTTTGAGGTTGTGGACAGGTGTCTTTTATACTGATAACAAGTTCAAAAATACAGGTAACGAGTGGAGGACAGAGGAGCCTCTTAAAGAAGAAGTTACAGGTCTGTGAGAGCCAGAAATCTTGCTTGTTTGTAGGTGACCAAATACTTATTTTCCACCATAATTTGCAAATAAATTCATTAAAAATCCTACAATGTGAATTTTTTCCCTCATTTTGTCTGTCATAGTTGAAGTGAAAATTACAGGCCTCTCTCATCTTTTTAAGTGGGAGAACATGCACAATTGGTGGCTGACTAAATGCTTTTTTGCCCCACTGTATGTAAGCGGACACAAAGGTTCACCAGCACTATGCTCTATGGTAAGTGTATTTTCAACACTCATATACACCAATAAAGCATAGGGAAGGCTAATCAACACAAATTCACTACTCACTACTTGCGATTTTGTAGGTTACCCACTTAAAACAGTCCCACAAAAGGATGGGTCTCTGTGAACTTCTTTTTGTTTTGGAGGATTATTTTTCCTGGCATTGAGGGATTGTGCTCGCCTGTGTGCATGCAGTATGCATACTGTATAGGTAGGTATAAAGTGTCCTTAACTGTCATGTGTTGAAAAAGAGCCATGGTGATGTTAATCGAAATTGACATTCAGAGGACATGAACACTGAGAGAAAATATGCATGCAAATGAAGTCTCACGCTGTAACCCTTTTCATACTGTATCCAAATGAAGAATTATACAAACCTTCACCTGCTACTGGATTTACTCATGTCTATGGGCCACTGAGTAGCCAATGCGTCAGGCAAACAGAACCGTCAGAGTGACCAATGGATGACGGAGAATTCAACATGATTTGTTTGATCAATGCATATTTCAATATCATAATGTGTCAAGCTTTCGGTTACAGTAAACTTGTCATTAAAATGTTTAAATGTGCATTGATTTAAGTGTAATTCATTGAATGTGTACTTACTTTTAGTGTATTTCCTGTAATCACTGCACGGTTCTGTAGAGATCAGTAAAAAAATATGAGGTGCAGTCTTATGCTTAACTGAAGTGGACTAACAAAACTGTATTTATCCCGCCTTTAGGAGAACAATAACAGCTGTGAAATGTCACAGTTTGTTAGGTGTAGGCACAACTGCATGGTGGGGTAGCCTAGTTCCTAAAAAAAGATAGCAGACATGCACAACAGGGTGAATTAACCCCTCTTTGTGCAGCGGGCAAGCACTTGTACTGTGTACTTCCATAGTAAGTGGTAAAACTACAACTGTAAAAATATAATGTCACTCTAGATCATGGTGAGGACAGAGGAGTGGAGGGAAAAACTTCAACTTGCTATCACAGACTCGGCTAGAGGGTAGATGTATAAAAGAGAACAACAGTACAGTGTAAAAGAGAATGACAGTAAAGTATACAAGAGAACAACAGTTGTGTTATGTTGTGATGTGCTGTGTTATGTTGTGATGTGTTGTGTTGTGTTATGTTGTGTTACGTTGTGATATGATGTGTTGTGTTACATTGTGATGTGTTGTGATGTGTTACATTGTGATGTGATGTGTTACATTGTCAAATAATGTGTTACGTTGTGATTTGATGTGATGTGTTACGTTGTGATGTGTTGTTACGTTGTGTTGTGATGTGTGGTACATTGTGATGTGTTGTGATTTGTTGTTACGTTGTGATGTGATGCATTACGTTGTAATTTGATAGGTTGTATTATGTTGTGATGTGCTACGTTATGTTGTGATGTGCTACGTTATGTTGTGATGTGCTACGTTATGTTGTGATGTGCTACGTTGTAATTTGATGTGTTGTGTTATGTTGTGTTGTGATGTGCTACGTTATGTTGTGATGTGTTGTGTTATGTTGTGTTGTGATGTGCTACGTTATGTTGTGATGTGTTACGTTGTAATTTGATGTGTTGTGTTATGTTGTGATGTGCTACGTTATGTTGTGATGTGCTACGTTATGTTGTGATGTGTTACGTTGTGATGTGATGTGCTACGTTGTAATTTGATGTGTTGTGTTATGTTGTGATGTGTTACGTTATGTTGTGATGTGTTACGTTATGTTGTGATGTATTACATTATGTTGTGATGTGTTACGTTATGTTGTGATGTGTTACGTTATGTTGTGATGTGTTACATTATGTTGTGATGTGTTACGTTATGTTGTGATGTGTTACGTTATGTTGTGATGTGCTACGTTATGTTGTGATGTGTTACGTTATGTTGTGATGTGCTACGTTATGTTGTGATGTGCTACGTTATGTTGTGATGTGTTACGTTATGTTGTGATGTGCTACGTTATGTTGTGATGTGCTACGTTATGTTGTGATGTGTTACGTTGTGATGTGATGTGTTACGTTATGTTGTGATGTGCTACGTTATGTTGTGATGTGCTACGTTATGTTGTGATGTGTTGTGTTGTGTTGTGATGTGTTGTGTTGTGTTGTGATGTGTTGTGTTGTGATGTGTTGTGTTATGTTGTGATGTGTTACGTTATGTTGTGATGTGTTGTGTTGTGTTGTGATGTGTTACGTTATGTTGTGATGTGTTACGTTGTGATTTGATGTGTTGTGTTATGTTGTGATGTGTTACGTTATGTTGTGATGTGCTACGTTATGTTGTGATGTGTTATGTTATGTTGTGATGTGCTACGTTATGTTGTGATGTGTTATGTTATGTTGTGATGTGTTGTGTTGTGTTGTGATGTGTTGTGTTGTGATGTGTTGTGTTATGTTGTGATGTGTTACGTTATGTTGTGATGTGTTACGTTGTGATTTGATGTGTTGTGTTATGTTGTGATGTGTTACGTTATGTTGTGATGTGCTACGTTATGTTGTGATGTGTTATGTTATGTTGTGATGTGCTACGTTATGTTGTGATGTGTTATGTTGTGATGTGTTACGTTGTAATTTGATGTGTTGTGTTATGTTGTGATGTGTTACATTATGTTGTGATGTGTTGTGTTACATTATGTTGTGATGTGTTACGTTATGTTGTGATGTGTTACGTTATGTTGTGATGTGTTGTGTTGTGTTGTGATGTGTTGTGTTGTGTTGTGATGTGTTGTGTTGTGATGTGTTGTGTTATGTTGTGATGTGTTACGTTATGTTGTGATGTGTTGTGTTGTGTTGTGATGTGTTACGTTATGTTGTGATGTGTTACGTTGTAATTTGATGTGTTGTGTTATGTTGTGATGTGTTACATTATGTTGTGATGTGTTGTGTTACATTATGTTGTGATGTGTTACGTTATGTTGTGATGTGTTACGTTGTGATGTGCTACGTTATGTTGTGATGTGTTACGTTGTAATTTGATGTGTTGTGTTATGTTGTGACGTGTTACGTTATGTTGTGATGTGCTACGTTATGTTGTGATGTGCTACGTTACATTGTGTTGTATTACATTGTGATGTGTTATGTTGTGATGTGTTACATTATGTTGTGATGTGTTGTGTTACATTATGTTGTGATGTGTTACGTTACATTGTGTTGTATTACATTGTGATGTGTTATGTTGTGATGTGTTACATTATGTTGTGATGTGTTGTGTTACATTATGTTGTGATGTGTTACGTTATGTTGTGATGTGTTACGTTGTGATGTGCTACGTTATGTTGTGATGTGCTACGTTATGTTGTGATGTGTTACGTTGTAATTTGATGTGTTGTGTTATGTTGTGATGTGTTGTGTTACATTGTGTTGTATTACATTGTGATGTGTTGTAATGTGTTGTCTTAAGTTGTGATGTGTTACGTTGTGATGTGATGCGTTGTGTTGTGATGCATTGTTACGTTGTGATGTGATGTGTTGCGTTGTGTTACATTGTGATGTGATGTGTGTTGTGTGCTTCCACTGCTCTCTTTCATGAGCGTTATCACCCTCCAGGTACTGTATGTGATTAGCAATGGGCTGCAGCTGCCACCATTGAGTCATCAGCTCTGTCTGTGGTGCTGAATAGTGAGGGGGAGAGTGGTGGATGCTGTCCATGGTGCTACAGCTCTCAGCTGAGCCACACAGGCCTTTTGGGATGATGAGCGCAAAGTCCCCTGAATTGAAGGGATAGAGGGACTGAGACCATGAAATGCAACATTAATCATTGAAATTACCAGCAAACTTTGTCTAGTCTGTAGACTAGAGCCAAATTATCATTGAGCTCAGGGGGCTAGAATTAGTATGGAAAGACAAGTCATTGACTATCCAGTCCTCACTCATAATGTCTTAGCCAACATGCTACAGGCATACCCTGTTTGTAAGTTCAAATCTAAATAAATGTCAGATAATGATCGCCAAGGTGTTAAGAAACAAATACAGTAATAAAATTGATAAAACAACAACTAAAATAGATATCTCTGCTTATGTCATGCGGAGTGGAACAGGTGAACCCAAGAGCAGACTCAGACAAAGATACTGGGAGGAGGTAACCAAGGTATTTATTGAAACACAGGGGGGAAGATTGGGTGCAGGCCAGGAGAAGCTCGGACGGGATGCCGGAAACCAGGTGCGGAGGCTGAGGCTGGAGCGAGAGGTGTAAGGACAGGGTAAGCAGGTCCGGAGGGGAATCCAAGGGAGCGTAGAGTGGGGAATCCAGGACAGAGTAGCAGGACTGATGAGAAGTCGGACTGGAGACAGGGACCAGAGTCAAAGTGGGCAAGACTGTAGCGGAGAGGAAAACAGCGCCAGGCAGGGGAAACCAGGCACAACAGGAACAAATGGCTAGAAACATGGACTGACTGAGCAGGGATTACGATCTGCCAGTGTGCAAGTGGCAGGACTGAGTATATGTAGAGGTCTTGATTATGGAACAGGTTGCAGCTGGTGGGGATCTGCTCTGACTCCAGCACATCTGATTCCACACACACACACACACACACACACACACACACACACACACACACACACACACACACACACACACACACACACACACACACACACACACACACACACACACACACACACACAGAGAGGGAGAGGGAGAGAGCACTGGGGGAGTGGCAGCAGGTCAAGGAGACACAGGATGAGCACTAGAGGGCTAGAGGGCGTGGCAGGAGCAGATGTGACAGCTTAAAGTTTACTGGGCGACACCGTAAGGTTCCAATACATTTAAGTGTATTGATCTTAATTTGCTGACAACTTCCTGACCCAAACTACTCTGGCCTCAAAGGGCTCAATAGCTATATGAAATTAAAACTTAGAACCCTTTACGGAAAAACTACATGAATTTCACGTGATCAAGTGAAGTATTCCAAAAACACGTTTTCATGTGATCTCATGTGAAGTTAATTTGATAATATGTGACAACATGTAAAGCAACTTGTGATAACATGAAACTACACGAGACAATGTGAAGTGTTCCACAATCATGTAATTTTCCACATGTGAAACCATGTGGTTTTTCTGTAAGGGAATGGATAATACAATTATTTGAATATGAACATGTATGGATTGGATTTATTGGTGGGCATGTTGTGTCACTTTTATATGACTGATCCACAATGAATATTACACTGGCCTGTACTATTCATTCCTTTCTACAGCAGATAAACTCTAAGACAGTCATGGGATTTATAGGAAGGTTCAAAGGTCTATGTAAACAACAACAAAAACAACAATTTGCTGATGTAGACAAATGAGATGAATAACGATTCGCACAGGCAAGCAATGCTTTAACCACTATGGGTAAAATTACCTTGGCTAATGTTTGTAGACAAACACAGAAATGTGCTGAGTCATGCCTACACCAACGTACAACAATACTGTCATTTCTCATATCTTTGTGTCTCTTTCACATGCATATTGAAAAGGCTCTCAACCTTTTTCTTAGATATATATATTTTTTAAATGTACTTGGCTACTTTACCCATGACTTCCTTAAGTATGGGGTTTGTACAGTTTCTTCTAGTAAACGTGTAGACTATAACTGCATTATTCCTGGTCACTCTTGTCCCTGTGTTACCATTGTCTATATTATGTCATTGCAGGAATGTATTGCACACCCTCTGTTCCTCAAATGTTTAAATTTGCCGTAAATTACTAGCCTCCTCTGGAGCGCTTTCTCTCCCGTTAACGTGTCTCAAGGGGCGACGCCGACAAGCTGTGATATTTACTGGCTGACAAACCCACGTACTGTATTAATACAAATACACAGCATGCATAGCAACAACCCCTTTCAAATGCATGGTCCTGCCCAACATAAAGCATTTAAACTCTCCCTGTGACAAATGTGCACTGCAGCTCAGATTAGCATAGCTGATACATGTGTTTTCCCTTATTAATAATGAAGGGGATCAAAATAGAAGAGAGATGGGGGTTTGTATGCACAATGATGGAGAAACACGTCAACAAACCACTTAGGCTATGCTCACTCCAACACATCGGGTAGAGTTGAGAAAAATCCAATCTTGGTACCAGATACATTTAGGCAAACTGTTTAGACACATGTTGTGAGGCGCCATATAGTCTATGTGATTTCTTTCATGTAGACTGAGATATTTTTTCATTGTGACTGTCGTCTGCGGATTATCTCAAATCATACCAGCAAGATTCAAAATGGATGAAAATTATTGCCACTGGAACTGCCCTTGGTAATCAGTGAAACGCGAATGTTTAGGCATTTAGTCAATGGTCTTGAATAAGCATGCAGTTTGACAGATTTCTAGATATACAGTCAGTCACATTTCAAATGAGCTAGCAAGCCTTCAGACATGGACAGCTGAAGCTGAAGCTGATCCTGTTCACACAATCCTGTTCATTTTGGGCTTGACTGAAAACCATCACATGTACTTTCAGGTTTCAGTACTCTTTTCATAGATGAGATTTCTAGCAAACCCAAAATTTTTTTTTACCTTCACAGCAGCACAGATACAGTTACTACAGGGAGATATATACAGCTGCATCATTGTTACCATCAACCACATTGTTTTGTGTTTTTATTTGTATTTTTATCAGTAATCTTTTTGAAGTATTGTGCAGTAGCAAGGCCAGTATGGTGTTCATTTGTAAATAAATTAAAAAATAAATCTCTCTCTCTCTATATATATATATATCTGGAAGCAATCATTCCCAGTTTAGAGGCAGCGGACATTAATGCAATTAGCCAGCCTGGCAGTTGTTACACTTGGGTTCAGCATGTTTAATGGTTTTATTCACTTTAATGACAAGATATTTGTGTGGATGTAGCTCTGTGAAATGATGATGTCTTTGGTGGGAGGTGAGTGATGGGGTTCTAGTTCATTACATCAGATAGAGGCTGAAGTGAATACATCAATCAGATGGACAGATGGCATGCTGGGATTTATTATTACCTTGTGCAGGTTACTTAGTGTGTATATGGCAGTACTTCAGACAAACAGAGGGGTTTACTCCCATTGTTTTGGCAGCAGATAAGATCTTGCCTAGTCTAACATGGAGGAGGAACGCGCTTTGAAAATCAAAATACTGTTGTGATAAGACGGCCATTGACAGCAGACAGCCAATAGAATTAGGAAGTTTCATTAGGCCTGGAACGTTAAGAATTGGCATGCAGGAGTCAATGTGCAGGATTCATTTTAGACAGGGCTGGTTTCAATTCACTAATCCATATCTTCAGAAACATTATTCCAGGGTGTTAGTTATAGGGTATTATACAACGGGTGGGTCTAATGCTGAATGCTGATTGGTTAAAAGCGCAATCCAGCCGGTGTCTATTCCACAAGTTACCACCGGCTAAATCTATTATGTTAAAATGCTTATTTACTCTGTTCCATCTGACTGCACAATCCCCTGTCTCATCAGCCCTGGCAGGGAAGTTATAAACTTCGTCTCCACTATAAAAAGCATCTTGACTTTGTCTCACATTTCTTTTAGACTACCATTTAGTTTTCAACAGAGGAGATTTGTATAAACATTGCTGTCTGTCTCTCCGACATTTGCAAGATTGTTTCAATATTCAAATTTGATCTCCAACTGTCCCATAGTAATAAACGTGTAGGGGTCGGCAGTCTGACGAGAGAGAGAGAGGTAGGCAGCGTTTCTCAGCCAGTCAAAATCATAAATCAACTGGCCTCATTTTTATGGATATATACAAAGAAAAAAGGTCAAATGAAATGATTGTGTTAGCTGTGTTGTTGGCTAGCTCCTCTAAACAACAGTGTCCTGACGAGAGAGCACATATTCTATGCCAGTCGGAATCGTGCCTCATTAGCTCATTGTTATGGATGTATCCAAATAAATGTCACTACAAAACAGCTTAAACAAATGCAGCTACTGTTGTTATTCTGTCTGCACTGTTTGACGTGACTGTAAGTTAGCCATAGTTGGCTAGCTAGCAAGGGATAAGAACGTTGCCAGCCAGTATGGCAATGGAACATTTAGAACGAACATCCATAGATACAGAACAAAAAGACTGAATGGCTGGGTTGAGTCTCTGGCAACCGAACAAGTAGAACAAACAACCAGCCGGCTTGGGTAGCAACCCTAGATTTGTTTCGGGACTATATCTTGTGGAAGAATGAAATGGTATGAATAAATTCATCAATATAATGTTTTTAATTAAAATATGTCAATCATTATTTGAATATGTTGGTAACCTTTTGGATAAAAGTGATAATGCCCTCAAAGCAGGTGTTTGTAGCATATATTGGCAAGGTTTGCGGGTCCTCGACTTCGTATCTGACCTAACAACACCTGTGCCTATATATCCTCAAAGCACCTGCTTCTCGGGCATTATCACTTAATTATGATGTAGCTGGCTCTATAAAACCAATTATTCCAGGGTGTTAGTTATAGGGTACTGGGATGTGGCTGGCTCTATAAAACCAATTATTCCAGGGTGTTAGTTATGGGGTAATGTGATGTGGCTGGCTCTATAAAACCAATTATTCCAGGGTGTTAGTTATAGGGTACTGGGATGTGGCTGGCTCTATAAAACCAATTATTCCATGGTGTTAGTTATAGGGTACTGTGATGTGGCTGGCTCTATAAAACTCTATTAGTTTCACCCTTGGTGAATTTGCAGTTTGAATGTCTACAGGTATGCATGCACACGCACTGAAACACACTCACACACACACACATATAGTACTTATCAGCATTGATGTCACTTGTAAGCATGCAGGCATCTTGTGTCTGATTATGTCCCAGTCCTAGTAATTAACACAGAGCAGCGTGCTGGTCAGAGCACGCTGGTTTTCAGGGTATTAATGGGTAATAAAATAAATCATTCAATTCGCCTGTGACTGTGGGGCAGACTGCCTTCCCGCTGCGAGACGGCTGGAATGAAAGAAACAAGTGTATGCCTGTGTAGATATTTGCCGAAAGGTTGACATGGGGGACACAAGCTATTCTCGCCCCAGGTAGGATGCTGATGACTGAAACACAATGTTTTTCAATTAAATCTACTGCCTACCTAGGGGATTGTTGCAGAGGAATTGGAGGGGACTTTGGCACAATGACAGGGTCTGGTTTTCTTAGTCTTATTAGAGGTATTTCATTAGCCTACTGATTAGGCAGGAAGAAGAGCCATTCACAATTATAACACCAGGCATAGCCCAAGACGATACTGTGACTCAAGTTAAATGTTGCCAAATAGAGAGCTATTCTGTTGGGCTTTGACACGCAAGTTTGTTCAGATAATTCTATTGTAACTATCGTTCTACCAGTTGGATAGTTATAGGCCTACAGTGCATTTAGAAAGTATTCAGACCCTTGACTTTTTCCTCATTCTGTTACATTACAGCCTTATTCTAAAATATATATATTTTTAAATCCTCATCAATCTACACACAATACCCCATAATGCAAAAAAAATAAATACCTTATTTACAGTTGAAGTTGGAAGTTTACATACACTTAGGTTGGAGTCATTAAAACTAGTTTTTCAACCACTCCACAAATGTCTTGTTAACAAACTATAGATTTGGCAAGTCTGTTAGGACATCTACTTTGTGCATGACACAAAATTCCAGAAAATTATGTCATGGCTTTGGAAGCTTCTGATAGGCTAATTGATATAATTTTAGTCATTTGGAGATGTACCTGTGGATGTGCGGCGGCAGGGTAGCGGTTAGAGCGTTGGACTAGTAACCGGAATGTTGCAAGTTCAAACCCCCGAGCTGACAAGGTACAAATCTGTCGTTCTGCCCCTGAACAGGCAGTTAACCCACTGTTCCTAGGCCTTCATTGAAAATAAGAATTTGTTCTTAACTGACTTGCCTAGTTAAATAAAGGTAAAATAAAATAAAATGTATTTCAAACACAGTGCCTCTTTGCTTGACATCATGGGGAAATCAAAAGAAATCAGCCAAGACCTCAGGAAAAAATTGGAGACCTCCACAAGTCTGGTTCATCCTTGGGATCAATTTCCAAATGGCTGATTGTACAAACAATAGTACGCAAGTATAAACACCATGGGACCACGCAGCCGTCATATCGCTCAGGAAGGAGACGTGTTTTGTCTCCTAGAGGTGAACGTACTTTGGTGTGAAAAGTGCAAATGAATCCCAGAACAATAGCAAAGGACCTTGTGAAGATGCTGGAGGAAACAGGTACAAAAGTATCTATATCCACAGTAAAACGAGTCCTATATCGACAACCTGAAAGGCGGCTCAGCAAGGTAAAGCCATTGCTCCAAAACCGGCAAAAAAAATCCAGACAACGGTTTGCTACTGCACATGGGGACAAAGATCATACTTTTTGGTTAAGTGTCTTCTTGTCTGATGAAACAAAAATAGAACTGTTTGGCCATAATGACCATTGTTATGTTTGGAGGAAAAAGGGTGAGGCTTGCAAGCCAAAGAACACCATCCCAACTGTGAAGCATGGGTGTGGCAGCATCATGTTGTGGGGGTGCTTTGCTGCAGGAGGGACTGGTGCATTTCACAAAATAGATGGCATCATGAGGAATCAAGACATCAGTCAGGAAATTAAAGCTTGGTAGCAAATGGGTCTTCCAAATGAACCATGACCCCAAGCATACTTCCAAAGTTGTGGCAAAATGGCTTAAGGACAACAAAGTCAAGGTATTGGAGTGGCCATCACAAAGCCCTGACTTCAATCCTATAGAACATTTGTGGGCAGAACTGGAAAAGCGTGTGCGAGCAAAGAGGCCTACAAACCTGACTCAGTTACACCAGCTATGTCAGGAGGAATGGGCCAAAATTCACCCAACTTATTGTGGGAAGCTTGTGGAAGGCTACCTGAAACGTTTGACCCAAGTTAAACAATTAGTATTGCTACCAAATACTAATTGAGTGTATGTAAACTTCTGACCCAATGGGATGAAAGAAATAAAAGCTGAAATAAATAATTCTCTCTACTATTATTCTGACATTTCACATTCTTAAAGTAAAGTGGTGATCCTAACTGACCTAAGACGGGGAATTTTTACTAGGATTTAAATGTCAGGAATTGTGAAAAACTGAGTTTAAATGTATTTGGCTAAGGTGTATGTAAACTTCCGACTTCAACTGTAAGTATTAACACACTTTACATTGAGACTCGAAATTGAGCTCAGGCGCCTCCTGATCTCATTGATCATCCTTGAGATGTTTTTACAACTTGATTGGAATCCACTAGTGGTAAATTCAATTGATTGGACATGATTTGGAAAGGCACACACCTGTCTATATAAGGTCCCAAAGTTTACAGTGCATGTCAGTGGAAAAACCAAGCCATGAAGTCGAAGGAATTGGCCGTAGAGCTCTGAGATAGGATTGTGTCGAGGCACAGATCTTGGGAAGGGTACCAAAACATTTCTGCAGCATTGAAGGTCCCCAAGAACACAGTGGCCTCCATCATTATTAAATGGAAGAAGTTTGGAACCACCAAGACCCTTCCTAGAGCTGGCCGCCTGGCCAAACTGAGCAATCGGGGGAGAAGGGCCTTCGTCTGGGAGGTGACCAAGAACCCGATGTTCACTCTGACAGAGCTCCAGATTTCCTCTGTGGATATGGGAGAACCTTCCAGAATGACAACCATCTCTGCAGAGTGGCCAGACTGAGGCCTCGCCTCAGTAAAAGGCACATGACAGCTCGCTTGGAGTTTGCCAAAATGTACCTAAAGGACTCTCAGACCATGAGAAAGAAGGTTGAACTCTTTGGCCTGAATGCCACGTGTCACATCTGGAGGAAACCTGGCACAATCCCTACGGTGAAGCATGGTTGTGACAGCATCATGCTGGGAAGATGTTTTTCATCGGCAAGGGACTAGGAAACTAGTCAGGATGGAGGGAAAGATGAACGTACCAAAGTACAGAGAGCTCCTTGTTGAAAACCTTCTCCAGAGCGCTCAGGACCTCCAACTGGGGCGAAGGTTCACTTTCCAACAGGACAACGACCCTAAGCACACAGCCAAGACAACGCATGAATGTCCTTGACTGGCGCAGCCAGAGCCAGGACTTGAACCCGATCGAACATCTCTGGAGAGACCTGAAAATAGCTGCGCAGTGACACTCCCCATCCAACCTGGCTGTAACGTAAAACAAAATAGGGAGACAGTCAAGGGGTCTGAATAATTTCCGAATGCACTGTATCTATATTCTGTTTCTCACAGTCAACGTTGTGTTGGAAAATCATTACATTTGTATTGAAAATACATTTTTATCTCATTATTTCATTTGATCACCCTGTTGCTACAGTATTATTTTTGTTGTTGTGAGAAACTGGTTAAATTAAGGTCCTACATCTGTATGCTAAATCCTTTGATCTGGAAATTAGTTACCCCACAGACTGACAAACATACCTGCACCCGAGTCTCAGGGTGCTCTGTAAAGCCCAACATAAGGGTCACCAGATTTCAGTTCAGACACATGGTTACTTGAATGCAACAGATGCTAACACAATTAGCCACCGCTCGCAGTTGTGCCACTTTGGCAGTGCAACTCCCGCAGTTTTATGAAGACCATGCTCTAAAGCGGACAACAGCTGTGGAGGCTCTGTCAGTAAATGGTGTTAGCTCTTTAATGCGTGAAAAGAGCCCTTCAACCAAACCACATTTCCGAGTCCCCATAGACTGAGACAATATGGATGGAGGAGAGGGGCCTTCCAGAAGGGGGGCATGAGAGGATACCACCAGCCAGGCAGGGAGAGCATGCCCTTGAACAGCTATCTTCATTTCCCACTGCCAGCTGCAGCCAGGGTTGTAATTAATGGCGCACAGAATTAGCTGGATTGAGGATACAATTCCTTCGACCCTGTTCGACAGGGAGAGAGTTCCTCTAAATCACACAATGCACAAGATAGGTCTGAGAGAGAGAGAGAGAGATGCCAGTGTAATGATGCATACTGAAATGCAGGGCAATCTGCAGTACATATGTTTGGTTTTTGTTTACCTAACATATTGTGGGCTATGCTTTCCAACAGTTACCTGACCTTTCGAAAACCCAAGTTTTGATAACGCTGAATAAATTGATTAGGCCTAATTCTAAATGAAATAGCTAAATTGTAAAATGGTGAGTTGAGTAATTGAATATTTCACCCAAAAATCTATATTAAAGAGATGTTCCGTTATTTAAAACCACCCCGTTGTTTTTTAAACGTCCCGTTTTGACTCGACTTGTCAATGTATACATTCATAATAAACTAGCTACAGTCCTCATGAGGCACAGAATTACATTATAACCTGACATAATTTGTACAGGGATGGGCAATACCAGTCCTCGGGGTCCGGAGTGGTGTCACACTTTCCCCCCATCCCTAGCAAACACAGCTGATTAAACTAATTATATTCTAAACTCAAGATCATGATTAGTTGATTATTGGAGTCTGCTGTGTTTGCTGGGGCTGGGGCAAAAGTGACACCAATTAGGCCCCTGAGGACTGGAGTTGCCCATCCCTGATTTAGTACATGAAATTACGTGCTCATTCCTGTCATGTCGTGAAGTTTAAAAACATCTGACATTAGAAGTTATATCTAGTAGACCTCGGTAGTAGATTACATTTATCTCTTTCAATGCATTTCTCTGCAAACCAGAAAATGTTGTGCGCTAAAGAGGGCATTGTAGCCACGCAAATACATTAGAAGATCATTGTTAACCTCATCAGAAACACTATGCTCACAACCTGCATCCCCTGAATGGTGCTGCTGGTGTATTTTGTTAGAATTTTGGAATATATTGTGCAATGGGCTATAAGGTTTTTACAAAGGCACGCATCCATCCACGTTTGTGAATTGTGACAGAACACACAACTTTGATGCGCTCGAGAAATGTATACTGCAAAGTTTCACCCACTTTTTAGATAAAGTACAAAAATATTGACCTTTATGTTGTGTCAACCATCCAATCCAAATCAAATAATTCCGTATGTCCACCTTTTGTCTTTAGAAACTTTCACTCACATATTCCATGATATGGGGTCATCTAATGTAGGCAACACTGTATCTGTTGATTGCCAGCAATCATCATTCATATAATCGATACATGGCTTTCAAGAAGTAGGATAATTGATGCAAACATATATAAGTATACATTTTCTGTTGTGTAAAATTGCACATTATCACATTCGTTTGCACTTTTGCGATATTAGTCAGATGACACCATATACACTACAACGGGAGCCTGCAAAAACCAAACTTGATGGACAATGTTGATTAGCTGGTGGAATGATTTCCAAAGAGGTCTCAAGATTAAAGTGGGAGGTGAGATCAGGTCAGCGTAGTATTGCCCAACGGCAATTGCGGGGTGAGCCCAACATACACACTTCACATGAAAACCAAAGAGTTTTTATTTTCTCTTCTGGCACACGCTACAAAGGCTCAAGAACAATGACGTGATGACATTGTACACAATTGTGCACAATTTTTGGGGACCCTTTTTCGCTCGTGAGTGCTACTTTCAAAACTACTGGCTGAAATTATACGACACTGTTTTTGTCACCAAAGCCCCATATACTACACACAACTGCGACCTGTACGCTCTTGTTGGCTGGACCTCGCTTCATACTCGTCGCCAAATCCACTGGCTCCAGGTCATCTATAAGTCTACGCTAGGTAAAGCCCCGCCTTATCTCAGCTCACTGTTCACCATAGCAGCACCCACCTGTAGCACGCTCTCCAGCAGGTATATCTCACTGGTCACCCCCAAAGCCAATTCCTCCTTTGGCCGCATTTCCTTCCAGTTCTCTGCTGCCAATGATTGGAACGAACTCCAAAAATCACTGAAGCTGGAGACTCATATCTCCCTCACTAGCTTTAAGCACCAGCTGTCAGAGCAGCTCACAGATCACTGCACCTGTACACAGCCCATCTGTAAACAGCCCAGCCAGCCACCTCATCCCCATACTGTATTTATTTATTTATCTTGCTCCTTTGCACCCCAGTATCTCTACTTGCACATTCATCTTCTGCACATCTACCATTCCAGTGTTTAATTCCTATATTGTAATTACTTCGCCATAATGGCCTATTTATTTCCTTACCTCCCTTATCTTACCTCATTTGCACTCACTGTAAATATACTTTTCTTTTTTCTACTGTATTATTGACTGTACGCTTGTTTATTCCATGTGTAACTCTGTGTTGTTGTATGTGTCGAACTGCTGTGCTTTATCTTGGCCAGGTCGCAGTTGTAAATGAGAACTTGTTCTCAACTAGCCTACCTGGTTAAATAAAGGTGAAATAGAAAAATATATTATAAATGTTCCATGTTTTTTTTATTTTCATTATTTTTTAACACTATATTCCCAAAGGTTGTCTAGTCCGGGCGCCGAGAGAGAGAGACACTTTTCCCCACTCCTCATTTCCTGTAACTTGACCAGGGTTGTGGCAGACAGGCTGAGGCTCAAAGACAAATCATCTCAGTCCAGCTGACGTCAGTTAACCTCCAAAACAACTGATGATTGAATGAAAAGCAGTCCCTCTGGGAGCTGTTGCCCTTTGACCCAGGGGATAATAACTAGACTGATTGGTTCTCCTGTCTTTATTCATACTAACTAGCTAGCTACAGAGAGGTGGACGAAGACTGACTGGAACACATTGCTTCACAGACCTTGTCTCTGTCATTTTCCTACCCACACAGATGGACTTTTCTCTGTCATTCTCCTACTCACACAGATGGACTCTTCTCTGTCATTCTCCTACCCACACAGATGGACTCTTCTCTGTCATTCTCCTACCCACACAGATGGACTCTTCACTGTCATTCTCCTACCCACACAGATGGACTCTCCTCTGTCATTCTCCTACTCTACACAGATGGACTCTTCTCTGTCATTCTCCTACCCTACACAGATGGACTCTTCTCTGTCATTCTCCTACCCACACAGATGGACTCTTCTCTGTCATTCTCCTACCCTACACATATGGACTCTTCTCTGTCATTCTCCTACCCACACAGATGGACTCTTCTCTGTCATTCTCCTACCCACACAGATGGACTCTTCTCTGTCATTCTCCTACCCACACAGATGGACTCTTCACTGTCATTCTCCTACCCACACAGATGGACTCTTCTCTGTCATTCTCCTACCCTACACAGATGGACTCTTCTCTGTCATTCTCCTACCCTACACAGATGGACTCTTCTCTGTCATTCTCCTACCCTACACAGATGGACTCTTCTCTGTCATTCTCCTACCCTACACAGATGGACTCTTCTCTGTCATTCTCCTACCCACACAGATGGACTCTTCACTGTCATTCTCCTACCCACACAGATGGACTCTTCTCTGTCATTCTCCTACCCACACAGATGGACTCTTCTCTGTCATTCTCCTACCCTACACAGATGGACTCTTCTCTGTCATTCTCCTACCCTACACAGATGGACTCTTCTCTGTCATTCTCCTACCCTACACAGATGGACTCTTCTCTGTCATTCTCCTACCCTACACAGATGGACTCTTCTCTGTCATTCTCCTAACCACACAGATGGACTCTTCTCTGTCATTCTCCTACCCACACAGATTGGACTCTTCTCTGTCATTCTCCTACCCACACAGATTGGACGCTTTCAATGGTCCTTTTGTGTGGTTGTTTTTTGCTAACATTTTATTTTCATTAATGTGAACTGATCTGCCGTTGTGGCAAGTCAATTGTAGGCCTTTGTTTAATTAAAACATGTATCTAAGATGTTTTCATCCATGTGGCCTCCCAGGAAAATCCCTTCCCCGTGATGGATCTAACCTGGTTGTCGTGGCCAGGGCTTTACATTAAATGTGCCAGTGTATACTGTAGGTCAGAGATAGCCAACCCTGGTCATGTTTTTGATTTACCTGACCTGGAAGACCAGGTGTGTTGAATTTAGGCAATCACTGAACTGATCAATTAGCTCAGTTGGTCAGGTGTGTTGCCTAGTTGGATCAAAAATCCTGCGGTTAAGGGCGACAGGTAGCCTAGCGGTTAACAGCGGCAGGTAGCTTAACGGTTAAGGACAACAGGTAGCCTAGTGGTTAAGGGCAGCAGGTAGCCTAGAGGTTAAGGGTGGCAGGTAGCCTAGCGGTTAAGGGCCTGCAGGTAGCCTAGCGGTTAAGGGCGTCAGGTAGCTTAGCGGTTAAGGGTGTCAGGTAGCCTAGCGGTTAAGGGCTGCAGGTAGCCTAGTGGTTAAGGCCGCTGGTTTGAATCCCAGAGCTGACTAGGTGAAACCCTAATTGCTCCTGTTTGTCACTCTGGATCAGAGTAAATGCTTATTCTTCAATAGTATTTTGCTGATTTGTCTGGAAAACCTAAAGTATTAGGCCTTATGTAAAGATTTATAGGTTTTAACTTAGTCACAAGATGGCACTAATGCCTTTTCAGCTCTCTGACGCTTTTACAGTTAATGAGAATCCATCCTGCCTGGGGAGAAAAAACCCTGTAATGCCAGTTATGCTAATTAGACAATATGGTGTAAGTCTCATCACAGGAAGTAAGGAGGTTGTGACAAATATCCTACTTGTCAAGTTCTACCAGTTTCTGTTCACAGCTTAACGAATTAAGCATGGAACAATCTGATAGATCTGCACAGTGAGTCACTATTTTATCTCCTCTGTCAACAGGGGAAGCTAACACTGCAATTAAATCTTCCTTTAATTATTTAATGTACATATACCCCTTCCAAAAATAATGAATAGGAGGCTCTTACTTAGCCAGGGGAGCAAAGTGCTTTTTTATTTGACCTTTATTTAACTAGGCAAGTCAGTTAAGAACTAATTCTTATTTTCAGATGATGGCCTAGGAACAGTGGGTTAACTGCCTGGTTCAGGGGCAGAATTACAGATTTGCACCTTGTCAGCTTGGGGATTTGAACTTGCAACCTTAAGGTTACTAGTCCAACACTCTAACCACTACAAAGTGTATTTAATTGTCATTTTTTTGTCAACGATCTAACACAAAATACTCTGCAATAACAGAGTGGAAGAAAAAATCTAACATTATATTAAACAAAAACACTAGTATACCTTGATTAGATAAACATTTAACCCCCTGAGAGAATACATGTTAGAATCACCTGCTGTGAAACTTTCTGATTAAGTCTCTAAGAGCTTTCCACACCTGCATTGTGCACCATTTGCCCATTATTCTTTTCAAAATTCTTCAAGCTCTGTCAAATAGTTTGTTGATCATTGCTAGACGACCATTTTCAGGTCTTGTCATAGATTTTCAAGAAGATTTATATCAAAACTGTTACACTCAGGAACATTCACTGTCTTCTTGGTAAGCAACTCCAGTTTTTATTTTTTACCCATCTAACAATAGGTGCCTTTCTTTGCGAGGCATTAGAAAGACTCTCTGGTTTTGTGGTTGAATCTGTTGTTTGAAATTCACTGCTCAATTGTGGGAGCCTACAGATAATTGTGTTTGTGGGGTACAGAGATGAGGTAGTCATTCAAAAATCATGTTAAGAGATATTCTTGCACACATAGTGAGTCCATGCAAGTTATTATGTGACTTGTTAAGCACATTTTTACTCCTGAACTTACAGTATTTACTCTTGCATAGACTTTACAATGCGGTTGAATACTTATTGACTCAAGACATTTCAGCTTTGAAATTTTAATTTGTTTGTAAAAATGTTGAAAAACATTCCACTTTGACATTATGGCACATTGTGTGTAGGCCAGTGACAAAACATCTCAATTGAATCAATTTTAAATTCAGGCCGTAACACAACAACATGGAAAATAGTGGAAAAAGTCAAGGGGTGTGTATACTTTCTGGAGGCACTGTATGTTTAATCAAACCAGTAATTTTCTCAAAAAGGAATAATCGTTAATTCCAGAATTAATAGGCTTATAGGTCCCTGAGGAGAAAAGTAGTTGTCGAACGGGAGCAACTGAAAGGTTTTAAAACCGTTGCCAAGGGCAACGTTGTTGTTGTTTAGAAAATAAGTCCCATTTAAAGGATGCGCCAAACCACTCTGGTGTTTTTCTTTTCATAATCATGCAGTAACTAAGACTTACTATAACTGTGGTATGTGGTTGTCTCACCTAGCTATCTTAAGATGAATGCACTAACTGTGAGTCGCTCTGGATAAGAGCGTCTGCTAAATGACTAAAATGTAAATGTAAAATGTCAACTGCTGTGGAGGAATCCCAAGGGGATGATGGGTAGATGCCTTCTGTTTAGGTCTTTTGTTGACGGGGTGCATGTGTCGAGACGACGCTGCCAATGGGCTGGACTTGAACTGACTCCACGCCCACTCTCTCACCCGGACAGATATACATGGGCAATGGAGTGAGAAAAGCCTGTGTTCAGGCACCATCTGGTCCACGATGGATCCAAGTAAAGATCTCCATGCCACATGAACATTTCATGGAAGAGAACCTCTAGGGGATTCATTCCCAACCTTGGCTTCATCTGAACCCAAATGTCCCTCTTGTATAGCCAAACTGAAATATCACCAGAGAAGTAATCGTCTCTCAGGCCACTGAATAGCACTCGTGTTCCCATTGACCTTACTTGATCATTCTGTTTTTCCCAGTGATAAAGTTGAGTCTAGGGATCACAAAACCTTAAAGGGGTGTTGTTCCATAAAATCTTTGCCAAAATGTAATTCTCTACCTGTGCCTTTGGACACTTCATATTGTTGGTAGCCAAGTGGAGGGTACAGTTAAATCATATTTAATGTTGTTTCCATTCCTCTGAGGTATAGCCTACTTGTATTTTATGTTTACCCTATTAAAGACCTGTCTATGTCTCACCATGCATTCAGCTCTTAGCTACCTCAGACCTGGTTCTTGTAGAATATCTGTTTCTTCTGTTACTTAGATGGGGCATCTGGGGAGAATGTCCTGGTAAATGGTAGGGCTGGAGGTTTGCCTCTTAAAACATGATTCACTTAAGTGTTTCCAATATTGTCTTACATTTTCTTGGAAATCTGTGTTTTCTAAAGATGGAGGCACACTCTCATCTTTGTTTGCAAGTTAACATCTACGAGCCTTGAAAATGCCATGTCTGTTGCTGGCATTATTTAATTATTGAGTCAGATATTTCCATGAAATCTCAAAGAAGAAAAAGGAACCGGTAGTGTAATGATGATACAGAAAGGCATTAGTAGCTTACCTGTTCAGTACCTGTTCAGTACCTGTTCACTGCCAGTAATATCCTATATTTTCACAGACTGCAAAAATGTGCAGGAAATAGTTGATTATTATCACATGTAGGCTACGTTTTTGTTCATTCTGTCCTTAAAGCCGCTGGGTGTCAAATTACTTCCGTAACTACAATTTTTCCTGCTGCGATATCCAATCAATGTCAATATTAAATCATATTTATTAGATACAATTAACACTGCTACTCATGAAACAATGTCTTCTCTATACTGAGAAGTTACCTCATAAAAAAAAGTGCTTCACTTCAATGCTACAATATGCTGTGACATTTTTTGCATCAACGTTTATCACAATTTGGGTGTTGAGTGGATATTTTGGTGTTTCTGCAGAAATAACCTTCTATTGAAACCGAGGTTTATTCAATGCAAACAACTGTAAAGGATCAACAACCAATTTTTTTTTCATGCTGAACCCAGATGTGAATGACATAAATTGCCACAGATAACCCTGAGGGAAATCACATTTGGACCCGCTGTTCATTCAACTTTACAGCGCTCTCTCGGACCATCGTACCTGCCCCCATTTTACACTGCCACGATACGACTGAGTCACAATGAAAGGCGGCCCTGTGTCCTCTGTGTTATTGGATGACACCGCCGTAATCCTCCAGTTAATTAACCTCTGAACCCTGACACCAGACATCTCTCATGCTGACGCTGACTGCTCATTCATACAGCCTCGTTTCTGTTTTAAATGATTTTCCCTGGAAGTGGCTCTCTAATAAGTACTCATACGGCACAGTATGTTTAATTACCCAAACTCTTGAGGGTGGTCAGTGAAAGCAATGTTGAGCAGTGAACATTGTCTGGGTTTTTTCATATGTAAAGTAATAACAGGAGTATGTGAAGGGTAGCTTCCAGCTGTATAGTGGGTGTCAACATGTGATTGTATTCCTATGTGCAGATAATGACGCATACCTTTAAATCTTCTGCCTCTGTGTCAGTTGGACTAAAAATAAAGAGAAAACAGAAGCTTCGCTTTGGTCTCATCATATCTGATTTGATTCTCAAAGTGTGCACTTGTACTGTCTGTGTAAAAAAAAAAAAGCTTTAGAAGGTACAGTACCTTTTTTTTTTAATGATCTGTCTGTCTGGAAGTTTGCTGGCAGTGCTCTGTCATTCAATGCTGGGGCCGAGGATTCACAAAATCTTTGAAAGGCCCTGTGTCACTGGCCTTTTCTGTAAGCCAACTACTTCATCTGGTCACTTATGTAAGAGAAAGGGGCGTCGTGACACACACACACACACACACACACACATTTGTTAAGCACCAGGAACATTTTTGTGCTTCCTTTCCCTTTATAGAATCTGACCAAAGACTGAATTAATTCCTTGAAAAGGACACATTCAAAAGTCTCATTCCTTTTAGAATGGAAGGTTAATGAAAGTAAGATTGCTCTTCCATGACTCACTGTACTGCAACAACAGAGGATTTTCTGCTTCATGTATATCCATAATGAAGGAATAATTCTAGCTGTACTGTACATGTATGTACATATTTTTTAGAATGAAGTGACTAGCCTTAGCTTAAGTTAATCATTGGTGTATATGCATTAACAGTGTAACATGTAAGAAAGTGAGGGCACTGAGATCCTGCCAATCAGTAGTTGCCAGACTCAAAAATAGACTTTCTGTACATGGAGGCAGATGTCAGCATAGCAGTAGGTCCCCAGAGAGAGTCAATGCTTCTGTATTCAAAATACTCTGACCTTCCACATCTTTCCTGTAGGTGCAGTTAAAAGTAGGAGTCCTTACAGAGAGACACTATGTATTGTCAGCTTGTGGAGAAGAGGGAGACTTGACCTGAGACTAAAAGACTGACTGAATATTGATTACAGGGTCTGATTGACACTCTAATCTCCTCCTGTTATCTGTCCTGGAAGTAAAGCCAGGGAGGTGAGGAAGAACTGAACCCTTGAAAATCCTGGGAGGTCTGTGTGTTGACTTATGGGGCCATGCACTCTGGCAGCTGGCCATCCAGTTATCAGTCTCGGGTGGCAGGTGAGCCTGGCGTGAAAGGTAACTCGGGAGCAGCATTGGATTGCCCACTGAGACATGTAGAGGAGGGCAGACCTGACAGGGCATTTTTTTTTTGTAATCCTAGCACATGATGCATACCAGAGGGGGTGAGACTGAATGCTCCTCTCCGCAATGGGCTCAACACTCTTGCCAGAGCTGACCTAGTTCCATTTTAGAAAAACAATACTGGAAGAGCTCCAAACAGCATTACAATTCTGCCAATCCAGGACATGGAGAAGGAGACGATTAGAATGAGATGAATCCATCTCACTCTAATCCAACTTGCTACCGTTCTCGTTTGACTATCAAAACCTACAGGGCAAGACAACTGCCCTTATTCAAATCACACCTCCAGATGTCAAAGGGCAATGTTGTAAGCCAATGCACCACTCTGGCAGCAATTACATCAAAATTAATGAAGCTGTCAAGGCTATATTTAGTAGTATGCCCATGCCATGACTTCCATTTCATTTAGGCCTAATTTGTTCCTTTACCTTCTCCGTCCTCATGAGCTTTCACCGTAGGAGAGAAGTGCAGACCTCTGAAGTCACAGTTAACACTTTTAGTGACAGTGTCATTTTCCTCTGTGAATATCTGCTTGATACGCCATGCTTTAGCATATTAATCAGGCCCATCTGTGCATAGTTCATACCCCCTCATCACCTTTGGACTTTAGGATCAGAACAAGGGGGAAACCATACCATTGAGAGTAATTGATTCAGTATGTCATAAAGTCTGCGATGTTGGTCACCTTTGGTACTTTTGTATTCTACCATCACAAAGCCACCATGGTCTGTGACAACCAACAGACCCTGGGATCATTATAAGGGGCTCAAGGTGTATTAGAATTCCTCATGGTCTAATAGTAGAATCACCAAGGCACATCTAACCATCCCTCTCACTGCAGCGCTGTGCATCATGTTTCTCTGTGGTGTCATAAAGAGTACATTGCAAGATGAAAAATGATGAGCCCGTGATTTAATTTTCCTCACATAATTCCTTTGATTTTCATCTCACGGTCCTTCAGCATTTTGACAAAGCATGACACAGCATTTTGAGGGCACTCAATTCGAAGTATGATATTTGCAATTTGCCTATTCATAAAGGCATAATGGACACACATCAACAATACTGCTACATCAATGATTTGCTATCACTTTATTTTACAGTGCTGTTCCCACTGGTATTCGAAAATATTCTGCTACTTTCTTAACCTGATTCAACACAATAGTTAACTACCTGGGACCAACCAGTGCCCAGGGGTTTTGATTTAGTGAATAGGTACCAATGAAAAAAACATTGTGTAACTGTCATTTTACCATGCAATTTGCTAATAATAAAGTAAATAAAAGGTCATTTCTGTACCGTAAAATAAAGTGCCACCAGTTTTTTAGTTACTGTATTATACTGTCCTATAGTCAATTAATCCAATGTTTATATGCAGGGGTGAAAAGTAGATTTTCTTCACGCTACAGGACCTCCTGCGCGTGTACCAAAAAAAAAAAAATATTGGCAAAAGAGTGGTCCTGTACGTTCTGCCCGGGAAAACCCCGGCTAAACTAGAATATTGTTCTTCAGGGGTCGGCAATAGGTTTGGCTTTGGGCCAATTGATTTCTCAGCTAAAAATCGGAGGAAGAGTGTAACGCTCATTGAAATGGGTAGACCAAGGCGCAGCGTGATTTGGGTTCATCATAATTTATTTAAAATGTGAACCAGCAACAAAACAATAAAGAGAAACAAACGTACAGCCTTGTAGGGCTCAAAAGCAACAATACAAAAACAAGATCCCACAAACAACAGGTGGGAAAAGGCTGCCTAAATATGATCCCCAATCAGAGACAACAATAGGCTGCCTCTGATTGGGAACCATACCAGGCCAACATAGAAATACAAAAACTAGACTACACATAGAAATAATAAACTAGAACACCCCCCAGTCAAGCCCTGACCTACTCCACCATAGAAAATAAAGGCTTTCTATGGCCAGGACGTGACGTTTACTATAGGACAGTATACTATAATACAGTAACTAAATAACTGGTGGCACTTTATTAGTAGCCCAATTCACAAGCCTATGCTACAAATTAAACACAAATTAAACACATCTGACTCACTACCAAGTGCCAAGCTTCCTCTGGAAGCAACATCAGCACAAGAACTGTTTGTCGGGTTCCATAGCCGAGCAACCGCACACAAGCCTAAGATCCCCATGTGCAATGCCAAGTGTCAGCTAGAGGGGTGTAAATCTTGACGCCATTGGGCTCTGGAGCAGTGGAAATGCGTTCTCTGGAGTGATGGATCATGCTTCACCATCTGTCAGCCATATGGACGAATCAGAGTTTGGCGGAAGCCAGGAGAACGCTACCTGCACGAATGCATAGTGCCAACTGTAAAGTTTGGTGGAGGAGGAATAATGGTCCGGGGCTGTTTTTCATGGTTCAGGCTAGGTCCCTTAGGTCCAATGAATTAATATCTTAACGCTACAGCATACAATGACATTCTAGACAATTCTGTGCTTCCAATTTTGTGGCAACAGTTTGGGGAAGACCCTTTCCTGTTTCTGCATAGCATTGCCCCCATGCACAAAGCGAGGTCCATACAGAAATGGTTTGTCAAGATCGGTGTGGAAGAACTTGACTGGCCTGCACAGAGCCCTGACCTCAACCCCATCGAACACCTTTGGGATGAATTGGAACGCAGACTGTGAACCAGGCGTAATCGCCCAACATCAGTGCCCGACCTCACTAATGCTTTTGTGGCTGAATGAAGTCCTCTCAACGTTCTAACATCTAGTGGAAAGCCTTCCCAGAAGAGTGGAGGCTGTTATAGCAGCAAAGGGGAGACCAACACCATATTAATGCCCATGATTTTGGACTGAGATGTTCGACGAGCAGGTGTCCACGTACTTCTGATCATGTACAGTAGTGTAGCCGCCTGGGTTTTAACATCTTCTCTTTTCAGAAAGTGACAAGCTCAATTAATAGGGACAGAATAGCAAAGTACATTTTTTGTGTCCTCGAATATTGAAGGCCACAGCTCAGCTTCGGAATGTAATAGAGATTAATCAATATATCCCATTATGTATCAGAGTAAAGACTTTTCTGGGCATTTTAAAGCTGGTTTCTAGCATAAGGCATCACGGACTTCAGCGTTGTTATAGAACGCTTTATATTATCTAACAATAGGTGTCCTTTTCGCCCTGTTCTTTAAGAAAGGATATGTCATACCCTCATTCAATTTGAGCCCTGGTTTTAACCAAACACATCAAGCCCTCTCAGACTACACAGAGTGCATGGTGACAGTACTGGAGGATTTGGCTGTACCGACAAATCTATGGATAGCATAATTGCGTCTGTCAAACAGGTAGGCCTCCCTCTTATTTTTTGAATAGGAAGAAATAGGCTCCAACAAAGCCCTCCTGTTGTTAGTGAAGTCAAATTAAAACGAAAGCAATTGTTGAAATGAATTACTTTCAGCACAATTTACTGTCCACCTCTGTTTGATTATGCCGTAGCATCTCCAAAGTTGATGTCTGCCCATTTTGCCTTTTTAGTTAACTTTCTCCTGCACTCTCTCTGCTCATTAATAAGTTAATGATTTAAAAAGTGTCTGTCTCATGACATTGTAATATGTTTGGTCTCCAGTCTAGGGGCTACAGAACAACGTCATAGGGTACTACTCTTTCTACCATAGGCTTCATAATTGATGTTAAATAAATTTGATGGAGCTTTGGTGGAGCGCTGCAGCGCTGTGTCTCTCCAACAGCACCCTGGAGGGATGCGCTGAGTGTGGACAAGCTAAATATTTTGCACCCCTGCGTTTGACAAAGTGGGCACTGCTTATCATGGGGCAGCGTCAGCGCTCACCTATATAGCCCCAATTCCACTGGGTGAGAGAAGTTATCATTGTTTTGTGGCAGAATAATGTGACGTATGTGTTTTTGGATGTGCGTCTCGGTGAGTTTAGCTCGGAAAATGCTGCCCTTGACAAATTGCCGCACTAGGTGGCTCCCAAATCCTGCCTAATGGGCAGACCGTCCGTGGGGGCCTAATCCTTCCTAACTGGCGTGCCGGCCATGGGGGCCTAATCCTGCCTAACTGGCGTGCCAGCCGTGGGGGCCTAATTCTGTCTAATGGGTGGGCCGGCCGTGGGGCCTAGTCTTGCCTAATGGGCAGGCTGGCCCTGGGGCCTAATCCTGCCTAACTGGCGTGCCGGCCGTGGGGGCCTAATCCTGCCTAACTGGCGTGCCAGCCGTGGGGGCCTAATTCTGTCTAACGGGTGGGCCGGCCGTGGGGCCTAGTCTTGCCTAATGGGCAGGCTGGCCCTGGGGCCTAATATAATTATACTTAGAATCCTGTTAATTCAATAACATCTCTGTGGGCATAGTCATAAACATGTGTCATCTGACTTTTATTGTAGGATAAACACAAGTCATGATGTTTTCATCTGATTGTCAATCACTTCAAAGGGCTCCTTTACTAGGCTACTAGGCACGTTCATCCACACACAACATATTTCCAGCCTCCAAACAAAATAATGAGACTTCTGTAACACAAAGTTTAATAACATTTGGCGATTGTCATTAGGCCAGAATTAACGCTGCCGCGGCTGCTGTCCGCGCGTGTCTCGGGTTCGGCCACTTATCTCTGCCTTGGCAAAATGTCAGTGTCCTCATTGAACCACATTTAATTTTGGAGCGTAGGATACCACCCATTTTCAAGTCCATTTTTCATGCCTCTGACATGCGGTAATGATAAATAATGGTCTAATATCCTACAGTTTTCTTGACATTTTCTTTTCCTTATTGTGATAGGATCATGTTTTACAGGTACTGCGTACTGCCACGTACTGGACCGTACCACCTTACTTTCACCCCTGGTTATATGAGATCTTTCATGTATTAGGTTTATAGAAGTTGCATTATGTACTTTTGAAAGGATGGGCAGAAAGCCAGCACATGTTCCACCAGAATAAATTATTTACAGCCATATTATCTTAAAACAACCTCAGGTCAGGATTACACAGGATGTCTCTTTTCGTCCTAAACAAATCCTGCAGATAGCCTACCAACCGTGACATCACAGGGTTACCAATTGGGCAATTAATAACCATCAATCAGAATGATCCTCGCTGTCTCCGAGGGGAGACATGTACACAGCAAGATACTAAAGAAAACATGTAGCAACTATGGCAATTCTTCTCAGGAAGAATGACCTTTGCGGCTGTGAGACAGTAGCTAACAGCATGGTAGCAATATCCATAGCAGATGAACATGTGTTCTCTCAGATTCATAACCAATTAAAGAAGGCTCCGGACCTTCTTAATTATCATAGTTTTTTTTTTGTCTGCCATTTCTCCATCTCAGGTATAAAGTGATATTTTAGGAGGGAATATAATTTCCCAGAGTCCATGCAAGTGCCACAGAAAGAAGATTTTGCAGGGCTGCCATTCTCCTTCAGTCCCTTGGAAAGCAATGCTATTAGTTTCCATGGAGACAATGCTCTTGTACATATTAGCATACTATCACAATATCACTTCTATTCTGTTTCGTTGCTATGGTAAAAGTAGTCAATCATGTATGTTTCTTTAGTTTTGTTTCTTTCAGTGGAAGGTCAACGTTTTCCATCTTTCAGTCATGAGTGTCCAACTATTTCCTTGGACTTCCGTATCCTGCACACAAACACCACAGTCCCCTTGAGACTCACACCTCAAGTAACTGCGCCCCTCAAAAAGAAAAAAACAGCCACTCTATTTGAAATTAGGACTGTATTGTGAGGATGAGGCCGAAGTAGCTCATTGTGTTTTTCTCTGGGTAGGGATGATGCCAACTCAATATGATATTCCTTACAACAGATGGAGGCAATATAATTACCATGATGTGACTCCTTCCAGCTTTCACTGTTGGCAATAAGTCTGGACAAGACATGTGTCCTAAAATGTACATTGGACTTATTTGACATAACACTGTCACCAGCTGTAAAAAAAAAACCACTATCAAATTGTTTTGAAGTGGTGTTAAAGTGAAAGCATATGGGTAACTGACAAAATAAAGGAAACACTTGAGTAAATGAAGGATACAAAGTATATTGAAAGCAGGTACTTCACACAGATGTGGTTCCTGAGTTAATTATGCAAAATTAACATCCCATCATGCTTAGGGGTCATGTATAAAAATGCCCAGTTGCCAATTATTATCAGTGACTTTGAAAGAGGGGTCTCAAAGGAGTACAGGGGGTGTAAACGTGTGTGTCTCAGTAACCCGATCTCAACCCAATTGAACAATTATGGGAGATTCTGGAGTGGTGCCTGAGACAGCATTTTTCACTGCCATCATGATTTTTTTTTTTTGGGGGGGGGGGGGGGGGGGTTGCATTCCTCCAATAGAGTTCCAGACACTTGTAGAGTCTATGCCAAGATGCATTAAAGCTGTTCTGGTGGCTGGTGGTGACCCAACGCCCTATTAATATACTTTATATTGGTGTTTCCTTTATTTTGGCATTTACCCATATATACAGTCCCTCGTCAGGCTAAGGTTGTTTATCAAGTATTTTCTTGGAATCACTTGTGACCCCAGTGCCAGAAAAATGAGGTCAAGTTGTTAACAGCATATTATCTTCCAGAAGACCACTTCTCTTAGATGATATTACTGTGACAACGCAAAGGCTAGAGTGGTTTTGGCTTGGACTCTACTCTCCAAGGACTTCACCCCACTTGATTTATCTGTGTGGGTTTCTAGTTAAGTGAGTGTAGTGTCACAGCCTGCATTGATAATTTAATTTGAAAGTCTGTTTGTAGGCGATTGTAGTGTATGGCGTCAAAAGATTGCAGTTCTAGGTTGTGGTGTTAGATGTCTTTAAAAATGTAAGGTGTTGGAGAATCTTGTGCTACTTAACCAATCATTCATCTATTTTACGTAATGCTATCTAGATTGAGATCTGTTGGTTGATGCTTCAAGCATCTGCCGTAGAGTGATCTTAATTAAGAATTCATTTTCATCTTGATTTAATTATCTTAAGTTCAACCTAATTGAGTTTCGATTTGTTCTGTATTTTTCCTTGCTTCCCTTTGTGTCATTGTCCCTGGTGTTTTGTATAGAGAATGAATTTTATGACAGGAGCTGAACATTTTTAAAACCATGGTGTACTATGTATTTAGAAAATTACCTAATGCACACTAGGATTACTTTGATACACAATCCCACTTCATCATAATAGCTACCTGAGCTCAACCCTAGTTTCTGTAGTAAACACAATCTGTTTGTATTCAGACACAACCATGGGTTCAGCAAGATCAGCAAGAGGGCCAAGTGCAGCAATTTTCTATAATAATTTCCCCCCAGGGCATTCTGAGTTTTAGTGTTCAGTTGTTGTTGTTCCCTTGAGATGTGTGTTTCATGGGGTGTGTGGCTCCTCAATGTGCAGCTTCTTGGACCAGCTCCAGGTTTATAATTAATGCTGCCTCCAAATCATCTATGGCGAGACCACCTGAGTCAGACGTATTGAGACGAGGAAGGGGGGGGATAAACAGCCATAGTTCTTTATTAACAGTCAACAGCTTAATGAAATCGTCACAGGTTTGTTCACGGTTTCATGCATCAGCGTATTGTCTAAAGCTATTTCCTGAGGAATATGTCCCACCGAGGCACAAAAGGCAGGTATTTAAATACATTAGCTTAGGGTATCCAGCCTATTGAAAGAACGCATTCGGGTGAAAACGAGTTAAGAGAGCTAGGATGAAAACTACCCCGTGGGATTGATCTTCAAACTTCCACTCTGTGCACTGATCTTTAGAAAAAGCTAGTCTGTACCTACCTTGCTTTAGTAGGCTAAACGTCTCTCTCATAATATAGGCCATGGCCTCTGATTAATTGAATCATGGCCCCCTGACATTTAATGTTTGCTGAAGTGCTATGGACGTTTGTACAGGTTGGTAGAGCTAGACTTCCCCTATGGACTTTACCTTTGTAAGATCCATCTGTCTGAGCCCGAGGAGCCTTTAAATCAGGATGACTGGGGCAGAAAGAACTGCCTTGGTTTGACAATTTACTCCATGTTCTTTCAATGAAGATAGTAGTTTTACTCAACTCAGAGCATACATTCCAGATGAATAAGTAATTGTCAGTTTGATTAGATTTGTAGACTGCATCTGACTGGAATTGAAATGAGGTTGACGACAAGGGCTGGCATGGCTTCACTAACAAGTTCGCTCAGGCAGTATACACAACAGGAGACTGAGGAGCGAAACACATTGGCACATCCCATTTTTAGCTAAATATAACAGTGTGAAGTTTCCGTATACACCCTCTGCAGTGCCAACTAGTTCACAATACAGATCTTAAGATAGCACAGTGCAATCAACACTTCATTAGGAAATGCAGATTATCATAGTTTTTTTTGTGTGTGCAAATGATCATAGGTTTGGCCCTCTTCGCATTGTATATTAGGTCAGTTTACATTTGACAAACATTTGACAAAATGCTGTGATTAAAAAAGATGATCTCGCTGTATGGTGCTGTGCCTAGAGTGGGCTGTGAAAGGGGAGTTAAAGAATCTAAATTAAACAAATACAAAATCATTTCAGAGGACTCAGAATCAAGCCAGGCAGGTATAATAATATCTAATAGGCTGTTGTTGGAATAATAAACTCAATCTGGCTACAGCTGGGTAGTAGTTTCCAAATTATGGAGGCAAAATCAACATCCATGAAAGAAAATCCAATTTACTTTAGTTATCACACTGAATTAGACCACACAGTAGACTGAAAATGTCAGAGCGTACCACATCTAATTCCATCTTAAAATATGAACTTATTGATTCTGTTTATGCATTTGTCAGGAACCATGCATAACGTGTGTTGCACCACTATTAAATTCATTTATATCTAAGGTGCTTTCATATTGGGCCTTGTATACTGTACACATGACATTTCTTTAGTTTGCATGCACTCCTACAAAATAGCACAAATACCTGCGATTTGAAAGGGCAAGGGGATTTCTTAAGCAGGGGATAGATCACATCTCCTATACATACATTTACAGAATCACAAACATGATTGCCGGATGGAATTTAAATACAGCATTCAGTCACACGTTTCCACATTCAAAACACAGGAGTTACATTTTGAATGGAGGAGGATTTTCATGTGTGTGTTCACAGACCAAGACAGTTCACAGTGACCTTGAGCTCTATTGAAGTGAGCTTCAGTCCAACTACCACTGCAATGTAATTACTAGTGAGTTTCATAAGTTCAAGCAGCCTCGCTTTGATCACTACAGAAGCGAGAAATGAAAGAGCTTGTGTTACGAAACCACCTAGCTAGCCTACTGATTTTGCTACACTCGCTAAGTCTAGGGGTCTTAGGCCTACAGTAGCTACAGTTTCTGTAACCTGATTTAATCTGTGCATTTACGTAAACAATCAGACCATGTTGTGTGCATGAGACAGAAAACGCATGGACCATCTCAGTCTGGACTCCTTGGATGGCCAGGCCAAGTAGATTATTATGAGTTCGGTTTCTGGTGACGAAAACAAATCTATACCTCAAAGAAAATGACAAAAAGGCATGCCTAGAGAGATAACACAGTACAACCACTGGTAGGCCGAGAGGCTCCTGTCCACGTCTCTCTCACTGATTGCCTGTCCCTGATTGGCCACACCTGTATGCTTATTAAGGCTTGTCACCTGCCACCTGGGAATGGGTTAGTGGAAGTGGTAGTGTCCTGTCTATTTATGTGCTAACACTAGCCCCTCATATCATAACAACAGCTTCTCCCAAAAATAGTATATTTGGTTCATTTTGTAGCATGACGCACATGCACTTAAAAAAATAAAAATAAAGAGAATAAAGCATACTATCATCATGGTTGGAGAACCCTGTCAATTTACCATGCATGAATCTAGGGAACTTAGTCATATGATCTTGCTCCCTTGTGACGTGCCAAACATTAAATTGTACACAGCGTTAGGCGAAGAGGGAAAGATGCTTGTGTGATTCAGCATCAGCATCACAGTGCCGTGAGTGAGATTAATTGGACTCACGCCAGTCAGTAAGTGTGTTGCTGAGTTTGCTGCAGAGTTTGGGGAGGGAATGTGCACCATGGTTCATTGTGTACATAATGAGCCTCTTACAGTGGTGTCAACCCGTGTTAACAGCGTTCAGATCCTCAGCGCCAGGAAGCTGGTCTTCAGGCACAGAAGGTTTGTGGTGATGGATTGGAGGGGGGCTAGCATCTGCAGATGCTGTTGGAATGGCAGTTTGGATGTCTGAATGGCTCATTAGAAAACAATAGAATCCACAATGTGCCATACGTCTCCCAATCAAAGAGTGGAATTGAGAGAGAGCACATTTTCTGCCAAATAACAGAGAAACATGTTGCTGTTGCTAGGATTTATTTGGTGGAGAGAATAGTACACACTATACACGGAGTGTATAAAACACTAGGAACACCTGCACTCCCATGACATAGACTGACCAGGTGAATCCAGGTGAAAGCTATGATCCCTTATTGATGTCACTTCAATCAGTGTAGATGAAGTGGAGGAGACAGGTTAAAGAAACATGTTTAAGCCTTGAGACAATTTAAACATGAATTGTGTATGTGTGCCATTCAGAGGGTGCACGGGCAAGACAAAATATTTAAGCGCCTTTTGGCAGGGTATGGTGGTAAGTGCCAGGCGCACCAGTTTGAGTGTGTCAAGAACTGCAAACTGGTCCACCACACACAAAGGAAATCCAGACAACTTGACGCAACCGTGGGAAGCATTGGGGTCAACATGGGCCAGCATCCCTGTGGAACGCTTTCGACACCTTGTAGAATCCATGCCCTATCGAATTGAAGCTGTTCTGAGGGAAAAGGGGGGGTTGTTTCAGAGGTTGGTTGTCTCAGAGGTTGGTTGTCTCAGGGGCTGGTTGTCTCAGGGGCTGGTTGTCTCAGGGGTTGGTTGTCTCAGGGGTTGGTTGTTTCAGAGGTTGGTTGTCTCAGAGGTTGGTTGTCTCAGGGGCTGGTTGTCTCAGGGGCTGGTTGTCTCAGGGGTTGGTTGTCTCAGGGGTTGGTTGTCTCAGAGGTTGGTTGTCTCAGGGGTTGGTTGTCTCGGGTTGGTTGTCTCAGGGGTTGGTCATCTCAGGGGCTGGTTGTCTCAGGGGCTGGTTGTCTCAGGGGCTGGTTGTCTCAGGGGTTGGTTGTCTCAGGGGTTGGTTGTCTCAGGGGTTGGTTGTCTCAGGGGCTGGTTGTCTCAGGGGCTGGTTGTCTCAGGGGTTGGTTGTCTCAGGGGTTGGTTGTCACAATGCATATTATTCCCAATCTAGAGGGTGCTGTGTAATATTTTTAAGGTTAAAATGTGTGAATTATTTGAAAGAACTCATCCAACTGGTCAATTCATGTCAGCATGTAAAAACATTGAGGTGAGGGGAATTTGTATTTTTCATAGGTGAAAGTTTAAAAAAAGTTGTCTTAGTATTTTCTCTATAAATGTTTGGAGTATCCATGAATAATTGTGTTTCTTGAAAAGAGGAAAGGGATAGCCACATTCCAAACCCAACGCTTTAGTTGTTAGGTCAATCCATGTGGTACATGGCATCTTAGGGTGTTGTCACACATAGTTCTGAGCTACAGTTCGAATCAGAGTTCAACTATTTGTTATTGTATTTTTTTTTCATATGGTCCGGTTGGTTTCACATTGCAAAATGTCAAACAAACTAAAATGTCTAAACAAAACCACGTGTTCGTGCAAGTAATTTGTTTAGCCTATTGGTGAACAAAATCTCATGTTAACTCCATCTATGATTATCAAGAAGCATAAATTGTGTCCCAAACTTCATATTACTTCCGCTTTGGTTTTCCAACAACATGCGGGAGGAAACAGCACAATATATTCAGTAACCTATATATTCAGTAGCCTATATCTTCATCAGCCGATATATTCAGTAGCCTATATATTCAGTAGCCTATATATTCAGTAGCCTAGCAGCCTATATATTCAGTAGCCTATATATTCAGCAGCCTAGCAGCCTATATATTCAGTAGCCTATATATTCAGCAGCCTATATATTCAGTAGCCTATATATTCAGCAGCCTATATATTCAGTAGCCTATATATTCAGTAGCCTATATATTCAGTAGCCTATATATTCAGTAGCCTATATATTCAGCAGCCTAGCAGCCTATATATTCAGTAGCCTATATATTCAGTAGCCTATATATTCAGTAGCCTATATATTCAGTAGCCTATATATTCAGCAGCCTAGCAGCCTATATATTCAGTAGCCTATATATTCAGCAGCCTATATATTCAGTAGCCTATATATTCAGTAGCCTATATATTCAGCAGCCTATATATTCAGCAGCCTATATATTCAGTAGCCTATATATTCAGTAGCCTATATATTCAGCAGCCTAGCAGCCTATATATTCAGTAGCCTATATATTCAGCAGCCTATATATTCAGCAGCCTATATATTCAGTAGCCTATATATTCAGTAGCCTATATATTCAGTAGCCTATATATTCAGTAGCCTATATATTCAGTAGCCTATATATTCAGTAGCCTATATATTCAGCAGCCTAGCAGCCTATATATTCAGTAGCCTATATATTCAGTAGCCTATATATTCAGTAGCCTATATATTCAGCAGCCTAGCAGCCTATATATTCAGTAGCCTATATATTCAGTAGCCTATATATTCAGTAGCCTATATATTCAGCAGCCTAGCAGCCTATATATTCAGTAGCCTATATATTCAGTAGCCTATATATTCAGTAGCCTATATATTCAGTAGCCTATATATTCAGCAGCCTAGCAGCCTATATATTCAGTAGCCTATATATTCAGCAGCCTATATATTCAGTAGCCTATATATTCAGTAGCCTATATATTCAGCAGCCTATATATTCAGCAGCCTATATATTCAGTAGCCTATATATTCAGTAGCCTATATATTCAGCAGCCTAGCAGCCTATATATTCAGTAGCCTATATATTCAGCAGCCTATATATTCAGCAGCCTATATATTCAGTAGCCTATATATTCAGTAGCCTATATATTCAGTAGCCTATATATTCAGTAGCCTATATATTCAGTAGCCTATATATTCAGCAGCCTAGCAGCCTATATATTCAGTAGCCTATATATTCAGTAGCCTATATATTCAGTAGCCTATATATTCAGCAGCCTAGCAGCCTATATATTCAGTAGCCTATATATTCAGTAGCCTATATATTCAGTAGCCTATATATTCAGCAGCCTATATATTCAGTAGCCTATATATTCAGTAGCCTATATATTCAGTAGCCTATATATTCAGTAGCCTATATATTCAGCAGCCTATATCCCAAGTTTTGACAATCTCCCCTAATCTCATCGAATGCGCTCATAAATGCACTGCTACTCAGAGAATGTTTCAGATATACAGTATCAAGTTATGGTAGGCTACTGTGTGCATTTCATAAAATGCTCTCAGTCAAACAACTGCTAATACTGCATGCCTCTGGTTCTTTTCCTATGTTTGGTCAGGACTGTGTTCTCACCTCCAGCAAACCGTACCACGGTACAAATGGATCGAGACCACCCTTTTTAAACGAACCACGTGAGTTGTTTGGTGCGCTCCCGAGTGCAGAGAGTGTTCACACCAGTCCAAACGTTTGTCGCATGGAATGTGGGGTTGGTTGTCTCTATCAACGTCATTATAACCATTGTCACTTTTACTATACAATAAATCCCAAGGACTTTCATGCTGCTGCTGTGAAGACCTAATTTCCCAGTAAACATGAACACTTTTGGCCGGCAACAAATGTGTTGGGAATATGTAGTATGGAGAGCGTTGGGAAGATGTGTTTGGAGAGCTTTGCACATTGGGAAGACTGTAGAATTTAGAATGTAGGCATTCTACACACATCTGTAAGACATCTTGCCAATTAGCAAACAATGTCTAAACTGCATCTTCTCAATGCATCATATACTATATATATGTCTGTTGGTCAGCGGTATCTCTGCTATGTGGGTTTGTTGCCTCTCTCACGCACATTTTTTTCTGTCACACACCCACACATGTACACGTGTGTGCAAACACACATACTGTACACACACACACAAATGTACTCAAAATGTAATATGTTGTTCTCAAGGCATAAAGTACTGAATTTTGTCAGGAATACCGTTCCATATAAGAAAGTCTGTTTCCAAGACTGTGTGCTGTATTGCTTCATTTCCTATTACAACAGGAAGAAGCTACTTGCAAACATTGTGACAACCAACCCCATACTGTGTGACGTCCAACCCTGCAATGGGATACAAGTGGACAGAGTATGTTTGATTGCTTATAATCCATGTTGGAATAAGATATGAGGAATAAAAAGTGTCCCTATTTCAACCCAAGACCTTGGTCTTTCTATTAATGTTGAGAGATATACTGGTGCTGAGAAAATACACACGGGAGTAAAAAGTGTGACAACCAACCCGGGTCTCTCCTGGTCATTTGGATGTAATGACTTCTGTCCATGTTGATCATTCCACCAGTTATTTGTACAGTAGGCCTACTGCTTTCTACTGAATTGTGAAACAAATACACAGATTTCTAGAAATCCATTCCCAGGTTGATGCTCACACAGCGTGCCATAAAACTAAATTATTGAAGAAATCCATGTGCTCCCAGCTCTCCAGCAACGTTGAACTTTTCAGCCATTCCCATCAGTGAGTGACCGTGCTATGCTTTGAGGCATAAGCCGTGCTGTTCTGCTTGGAGTAACTGTCTGAGAGGATCTCCTCACTGGGTGAGCAGCCAGAGGCTGACTGTCCAGGTAAGTGCTTGGCAAAAGGCACTTGTCATGTGCAGTCGTGCTCTATACCACGCAATTTTCTAAAGGTCTTTGACACGTGTTTGCTGTTCTCAGATCGCATTACTGCTGGTGGGTTCCTACATTAAGTCACATCTTAAAGTAAATTGTCAAGTCTCTCCCCGTCTGCTTTTTAAGTGAATAAACAACTTGACTTTAGGAATGGGCTGTATTTAAGTTTCTAGATGTGTTAGATATGACTAGCAACAGGTTAATAAAAAAATAAAAACAATCAAGATATTTGCCCAGTTCCATCAGTATGGAAGATTATGTGGTAACACTTCATTTTGTGTCTCTCTGGTTTTACTTTGTCAATTTTAACATATTGTTGTTTTCAGAGAAGGAAATACAAAGCATCACATTTCTGTTTTACCCATGGCTAAGCAACAATTGTATTTGATATCTTGGCACATCGAGATAAAAAAAGCAAATGTAATGCTTGTGTCTAGTTTTTAATCACAGATATAGCCGTTTTACGGTAATACCAATGTCCACATTCTCTCTAGAGAAAGAAAGGCAGACTTAGGTGAAATAGTGTGGTCTGTCAAGAGTTGGGAAAAGCTCCTTGTTAAAGGAAGGGGAAAACTGTAGCATAGGACTCCCTCTGTTTAAGCATGAATGCAGAGGTGCTAGAGCCTTTAGGACTAGTTCAGCTTCAGAGTTTCTATTCCCTATCAGATTTTTATTTAGCTAGGCAAGTCAGTTAAGAACAAATTCTTATTTACAATGACAGCCAAGGAACAGTGGGTTTATTGCCTTGTCCAGGGGCAGAACAACAGATTTTTCTCCTTGTCAGCTTGGGGATTTGATCTTTCAACCTTTCAGTTACTGGCCCAACGCTCTACCCGCTAGGCTACCTGCCACCCCAAAATGGCAGGTAGATAAATGTGAAAAATCCTGCAGCCTTGGCACACACTAGCTGTCTGACAAATCAGACTCATAAGTCACTGCCGTTGGATTAATGTTCATGTCCATAAAGTTCAAACACTTCTTAATGAATGCAGAATATCTGATAAAGGTATTTTATGCTTGAAGACATTCCAAAACTATGGAAAGCAACAACAAAAAATAATTGAATTGCACCCTCTCATCTGTCAATGCTTTCTGACCATGAATTCCCATTGGACGAGGTGGTGAGGAGTTCATGTGTCACACCCCCATGCATGCACACACTTTTTTTTGCCAGGCAGTGAGCCATTAATGTCTGAACAATAGAGTAATGATATGATACTTTTGGATGGCTCCCAAAGGTAGACTTCACTTTGTAAGAGAAAACAAACTGACTCAGAAGTCACACTTAAATGTCAGAGGCCAAGTCAGAACTGGTCAGGTCACAATTTAATGTCTCAAAAACAACTCCACATGCTTAGTGCACTGTGAAGAATGCCACATCAATGGTCAAAAGTCGCTCTCCACTACTGATTGTCATCATTACCAGTGAAGAATTGCGAACATCGCTATTGGAAAGGCTAAGACAGTCTTTAGCAACTTCTCAAGCCTTAATAATTAGACTTCTGCTACTGCTCTGGTCTCCAACCCTGTTATCTTTGACAATGTGGGAACATTGAGCCCAAATTCTGTTTACCAGATGTTAGCATTTGACATTGACAAGAAGAGGACTCCAATATGAACCTGTTGATCTCTGAAGAAAATATAATTTTTAAGATGAGGAATTCTATGCAAGCAACCTTCAGTGAAAGAAAAAGGCACATTATTTTGCCATCAATCTCCACAGATAAAATAACACATTCAAAAACACTCTTTGTTTAGTATAAACTGCTGAAATACTGATACAGTGCTTCTCAGGAGCACATATAGCCCCAGTCAGGATTTTCTGATGCTGGCCATTACGTACAGTATAGGGAGCTAAATGTAATGCATGCATGAGGTAATGGCAACTCTTACAGCTCTGTTGAACTGTATGAACACATAATGAATGTGGTTGAACAGTTGATGACCCCTTCGTTAATGGTGGACAAATGCATGGCCCACTGTTGGCAGCTCAAAATGTTGTTGGTGTGCGCGATGGACCACACTCTGGGCTTAGAGTTGGAGCAGATGGCTGGAAAGATGTATAGTACATTCTCACTGGGCACAGATGTCAGTTTAACGTCTAGTTTTGATTTATATTTGGTTGAGTTGCCAACATATGTGAATTTTTACGTGAAATCAACAATATCATGTCACCATGTCACTGGATTTAGGTTAAAAGTTGGGTGAAAAATCGACAAAAATGCCCTTAGGACTTTTTGCAAATCCAATTAGTTTTCCACGTTGATAAAATGTCATCGCATAGATTTTTTGGGGGAAATTACATGGAAACAACGTTGATTCAACCAGTTGTTGTCCAGTGGGTTATTAAAGATGTTCACTTGAAGTTGGTTATGGAGCTCCATAAGATACTCCCTTGTGTTAAATTTGTACTGAGGATGCTCTGAAGTTGTAACGCGACGTGGCTTGCTACTTGGCTATCTCTTTAAGATGTTTTCCATCCAGGTTCGCTTTATCTTTCAGAATTCCAATAGCATATTGGTTTTCTATCAGTTAGTGACATCATTCCATTGTTTCTCCTTCATGTTGCCCTGAAAGGGACAAGCAGTTTTATATTTCTGATTTGTGGAGGATATTGGAATGTCTGCCTCAGCTATCTCCGATAGACCTGTGACGGAACACTTCATTTTCTAGCGTTGTCAAGGTGCAGCGTTTGAGTGCAATCTGATCTGGGCTCAAACAACCTCTCTCATTTCACCACAGAAAGCATCCCCTGAATGTCAACCCCCTTATACATACATTTCTACCTTGAAAGGCTTAGAATTGCCATTTAATCTTAGCTTATTTTGTCTGAATGGCACACTCTGAACAATGCCTGTGTTCCAACACAATGGCACATACACATACAGTATATACAGTGCCTTCAGAAAGTATTCAGACCTCTTGCCTTTCTCCACATTTTGTTAGGTTACCGCCTTATTATAAAATGTTAAATTGTTTTTTCCCCTCATCAATCTACACACAATACCCCATAATGACAAAGCAAAAGCTGTTTTTTTACAATGTTTGCAAATTTATTAAAAATAAAAAGAGAAATCACATTTACACAAGTATTCAGACCCTTTACTCAGTACTTTGTTGAAGCACCTTTGGCAGAAGTTACAGCCTCGAGTCTTCTTGGGTATGACTACAAGCGTGGTACACCTGTATTTGGGGAGTTTCTCCAATTCTTTTCTGCAGATCCTCTCAAGTTCTGTCAGGTTGGATGGGGAGCGTTGCTGCACAGCTATTTTCAGGTCTCTCCAGAGATGTTTGATCGGGTGCAAGTCCGGGCTCTGGCTGGGCCGCTCAAGGACATTCAGAGACTTGTCCCAAAGCCATTCCTGAGTTGTCTTGGCTGTGTGCTTGCGGTCATTGTCCTTTGGAAGGTGACCTTCGCCCCAGTCTGAGGTCCTGAGCGCTCTGGAGCAGGTTTTCATCAAGGACCTCTCTGTATTTTTTCTCCCATCTCCACAGAGGAAATCTGGAGCCCTGTCAGAGTAACCATCGGGTTCTTGGTCTCCTCCCTGACCAAGGCCTTTCTCCCCCGATTGCTCAGTTTGGCCAGGCGGCCAGCTCTAGGAAGTGTCTTGGTGGTTCCAAACTTCTTCCATTTAAGAATGATGGAGGCCACTGTGTTCTTGGGGACCTCAACACAATCCTGTCTCGGTTTGATTTGATGATTTGATTTGAGCTCTATGGACAATTCCTTTGACCTCATAGCTTGGTTTTTGCTCTGACATACACTGTCAACTGAGGGACCTTATGTAGACAGGTGTGTGCCTTTCCAAATCATGTACAATCAATTTAATTTGTCAAGGGGTCTGAATACTTTCTAAGGCATAGATTTTGCCATGTAGGTCATGGTTAACACAAGTAAACACTGTTTGTGCAGGATGTTTATTAAGTGAATTGTATCTATTCACCTTCTGTATAAGCTAAGCATGTGTTGTTAGCGTTTACATTTACATCACTAGCATCCCATCATCTGGACAGGCGCTCAGTGTTTACCCACCTTTTTTTAACCACTTGATCCCTGCATACACTATTCTATATTATTTTGGTTAGTGTGAAAATAACGGGTATACTCCTCTCAACTGTAGATGCTTCCAGTTTACAGTTTTCCTACTAGGTAAACAACGTCAACAGTACTGGTGAATGCCATAACAATTTGAGCCAGTTTTCTACAGCAGGAAATAATCATAAACATAAACATGAAATGTGAATTATTATGTGGATTATATTAAATGGACATTTTTGTAGGGGTTGCAAAAAAAATGTCATAAGGGAAAATCTAAGCTGAAATTTCAAAGTGGAAATTACAAACTTCACAAGGCTTTTTAAACCTCAAATACACTACACTTTTGTATATGTCGTGCATTGCAGAAAAGTTATCCTGCAACAGGGTGATCAAATTAAGATCCTACACCTGTAGCTGCAAGGTAAAGGCAGTGATCTGTTTATGGTTCCAGTAGTGGTTGTATGACAACTCTGCAAATCAAATCGGAGCGAGCATTGATGTATGGCTTATTTTGAGCTCAGCTATGTACAATGTGAATGGCCCACATGGCCTTGCCAGATTGTGGATTATGGGAAATCAAAGACATGGAACCATATCTTTGATGTAGCCTCACATCCCCCTGTTAAACAGTGAGAGTGTCTTGAGGGCCTGTGTGAAAGGAGGGTCCACAGCAGCCGACTGCAACCTCACAGTGGGATGACAGACAAGTAATACCAAGGCGGCGTCAGGATACTCGAGGGTAAATGGAAGCTATTGAGCGATCTTGGAGGGAGGGAGGGGTATTTGCCAAGGTTAGTAGATTTGGTGGTCTGTAAACCAATATTAGACAGGCTAGTGCTGCAGAGTGATATCTCTCCAGATGTGACCTATGCAAGATGGAAGGGCAAAGGATCAGAATTGTGTTTGCGGATTGAATCCCACTCGGATTGATTTGCTTTGCAGAGGGTTAAGGGACGATGGCAGTCGGTTGGCAGTCTGTTGGTGGACTGGTTTATTTAACAGGGTGTCATGGTGGATTTGACCTAGCAACTAGAGACGAGCAGCATGTCACATCAGGGATGAGCATCATACCACATCAGGGAAACAAACGTGAATCCTGATACGCTACACCCTAAAACACAAACCTAAAAAGGAAATATGTTTTTATTATGCATGAGAAAGAAAGGTTTCCATGTGATACTGGAATTCTAAAAATGATAGTCAACATAAACATACTACTCTCTGCTAGACTCTTGCCTTAAAACTATAGTATACCGTGCCAGTCTGGCGAGACACAGTGAAGACTGTAAACCAAACAGCGGAGAGCATGGGCATATGGGAAATGGCTGAAAACGGATGACAACAAGAGATTAATTGCTGACAAAATCAGTAAATCAAGGGGGAGAAGTCCAAAGGGAAGTGGAACGGCAGCTGTACTGCACATCTCAATGGTGGGCAACCTGATGCACTTGGCAGGTGGTTGGTCTATTCTCAGTTTTCTACATCACAATGTGTGAACAATATAGCAGTGGGAAAAAAAGTGCTTCCGATGTAGGATCTTAATTTGAACCAGTTTGCTACAGCAGGAAAATATTCCTGCAGCAACAGGAAATGTGAATTATTATGTGGATTATAATTCATTTTATTTTGTATTTTTTTATTTCACCTTTATTTAACCAGGTAGGCTAGTTGAGAACAAGTTCTCATTTGCAACTGCGACCTGGCCAAGATAAAGCGTAGCAATTCGACACATACAACAACACAGAGTTACACATGGAATAAACAAAACATACAGTCAATAATACAGTAGAACAAAAGAAAACAAAAAGTCTATATACAGTGAGTGCAAATGAGGTAAGTTAGGAAATAAATAGGCCATGGTGGCGAAGTAATTACAATATAGCAATTAAACACTGGAATGGTAGATCGGCAGAAGATGAATGTGCAGGTAGAGATACTGGGGTGCAAAAAAGCAAAATAAATACATAAATAAATAAATACCAGTATGTGGATGAGGTAGGTAGATAGATGGGGCTGTTTACAGATGGGCTATGTACAGGTGCAGTGATCTGTAAGCTGCTCTGACAGCTGGTGCTTAAAGCTAGTGAGGGAGATGTGAGTCTCCAGCTTCAGAGATTTTTGTAATTCGTTCCAGTCATGGGCAGCAGAGAACTGGAAGGAAAGACGACCAAAGGAGGAATTGGCTTTGGGGGTGACCAGTGAGATATACCTGCTGGAGCGCCTGCTACGGGTGGGTGCTGCTATGGTGACCAGAGAGCTGGGATAAGGCGGGGCTTTACCTAGCAGAGACTTGTAGATAACCTGTAGCCAGTGTATTTGGCGACGAGTATGAAGCGAGGGCCAACCAACGAGAGCGTACAGGTTGCAATGGTGGGTAGTGTATGGGGCTTTGGTGACAAAACGGATGGCACTGTGATAGACTACATCCAGTTTGTTGAGTAGACTGTTGGAGGCTATTTTATAGATGACATTACCAAAGTCGAGGACACCAGAGGAACAGAGGAGAAGTAGGATAAGGGTACGGCTAAAGACTATACGAATTGGCCGTCTAGCACGTTCAGAACAGAGAGTAAATGGAGCAGGTTTCTAGGCACGATAGTATAGATTCAAGGCATAGTGTACAGACAAAGGTAAGGTAGGTACATTGGAGGTAAACCTAGGCATTGAGTAATGAAGAGAGAGATATAGTCTCTAGAGATGTTTAAACCAGGTGATGTCATCGCATATGTAGGAGGTGGAACAACATGGTTGGTTAAGGCATATTAAGCAGGGCTAGAGGCTCTACAGTGAAATAAGACAGTAATCACTAACCAGGACAGTAATGGACAAGGCATATTGATATTAGAGAGGCATGCGTAGCCAAGTGAACATATGGGTCCAGTGAGTGGTTGGGCTGGCTGGGGACACAGTGATTCAGACATTTAGCAGGCCGGTGCTAACAAGCTAACAGTTAGTAGGCCGGGGCTAAACAAGCTAGCAGTTAGCAGGCCGTTAGCAAGCAAGCAGTTAGCATGGGTTAGCAGTTACAGACCGGGCAGGTAAGCTAGCAGTTAGCAGGCCGGGGCAGGCAGCTAGCAGTTAGTAGACCGGGGCAAGCTAGCAGTTAGCAGGCCGGGTTAGCAAGCAGTTAGCAGGGGCTAGCAGTTAGCAGACCGGGTTAGCAAGCAAGCAGCAAGCATTGTTATGCTGAAACAGGAAAGGGCCTTCCCCGAACTGTTGCCACAAAATTGGAAGCACAGAATTGTCTAGAATGTCATTGTATGCTGTAGCATTAAGATTTCTCTTCACTGGACCTAAGGGGCCTAGCCTGTCTGCTGTTGCAAACCATGAAAAACAGCCCCAGACCATTATTCCTACTCCACCAAACTTTACAATTGACACTATGCATTGGGGCAGGTAGCGTTCTCCTGGCATCCGCTAAACCCAGATTTTTCCATCAGACCGCCAGATGGTAAAGCGTGATTCATCACTCCAGAGAACGTGTTTCCACTGCTCCAGTTGTGACCTTTCCAAAAAAAAAAGTCAGTTCCACACGCAAAGGTCTGGTGGTTGGATGTGCTCTCATGCTGGTTTCAATAGTCTGAAGTAGTGGTACATGTCTTGGCTTATTCATTATTCTAGCATTAACCCAAGCATATCCAGGGTGTTATATAACAAACTCCTTAACACGGTTTTAACAGTACTAGGCTACATGGCTTATGTGTAGAAAAACACATGAAGATTTAAATGGTCTCTCTCAACATGCTGTTGACTCTCTTGACATCATTTTGGGGAGTCTGCATTATTATCGTCCATACTTCCTCAAATGTAACATATTAACATACTTTTATGACTGTATACTATTTGATCATAACTGTAAACTAAAACTTGAATGTTTTATTAATCAATGAACAAATTTTCATTGGCATTGATTACAGACGTCTCTGGCTAAAATTGCTTTAGTGCAAGATGTTGTGACGTAAGTGACAACCCCAACTGTTGTTAAATTTAGTGTACATCTGGCGAGGTCTTCATTATACCCTGATTGAACGGTCATGAGGCAGTTTAATGGAAGAAGTAGAACATTCTCATCAATCTCAACTTTTCACAATTCAGATGTAGGATGTTAATTTGATCACCCATGTTGCAGGAGTAAACTTATAGTGTATTTGAGGTTTAAAAAAGCTTCTGAAGTTTGTAATTCCCACTTACAAATTTCTGACTCGATCTTCCCTTACCAAAAATGAATCAACCCTTACCAAAATGTCCCTTAATTACAATCCACATAATAATTAACATTTCCTGTTGCTCCAGGATTTTTTTTGTCTGCTGTTGCAAACTGTCTCAAATTAAGATCATACATGTGTACTGCACATCTATCTCCATGACAACGGTGAAATACAGCCTAACAGCTGTGGGGAGGAGAGAGACTGCAGGAGAGTGCAGCTTTTATTTAGAAGTTTTGCCTCCCGGCCTAGTCGGTGTCACCTCTAAATACAAAGTCTTTAGTTGCATGGTGGAAGTCCTTTTTTCAGGAAACCCCTTGTTGATTTACGTTATAACCCCAGATTCTGCAATTTCGAGATAAGAGTTCTAAGGCAGAATTAGTAATGCTGTGAAAGGAGCATAACGCTGCAGTCACCAAAAGGCTTCCACCTCTTTTTGTCTCTGTGTGCGGCGGTCATAAATACAATGTTAAGGCAGGCCAGGGGCCGTCATGTCCAATTAGCTACAAAACAACCTTCCTTACTGATCCTTCCCTATCTCCTTAACATTCTCAATCTATACAGTGTGTTAAAGGGATACTTTGAGATTCTGGCAGTCAAGCTGTTTTTCCAGCTAGCATATACTCCCATACCTGTAGACGTCCAGTCATTGCGTTAATACTAGTTAGCATTGGCTCACAAAACTATGTCTAACTTCCTTCATACCGCACGCAGAGACATAAAAATGGTATCCATGAGTTAATCTGAAAAAATTGCTTAATTGCCAGAGTCTCGCAGTATCCCTTTAAGCAAACTAGTGTGGGGGCAGTAGGATATGAATGCTTCCCAAGGGTACGCACCAGTCAGTTACAGGGTACTGGAGTGTGTCCATATAATACAGCTTAATGTTGAAATAATTGGCAATGTATTAGAGACAAATGTAAGAGTATTAACTTGAGTCACCTTAAATGGCTTTTTGAAGTTTCCCTGATTGACACAATGTGAATCTGAATGACTATTGGGGCCCCACGTTAATTGAGTTGGAATATGTTGATATTCAGAGAACCGTGTCGTGTGTTAATGATTTCTTATCTGCAAAATTCTTTCAGATGGAAATACTAGGTGTTTCTTTTTGCAGTAATGTTCAGAAAATAATAATTATTGAAGAAAATATATAGAAGTCAAAAAATATTGACACTAATTTGCGATAAAGAAACTGTGATGTGTATTTATCTATTCATTTGAATATAAAAGCGACTAGTTTCTTTTCAAGTTTTGCAGTGATGACACAGCCACGTATTCATCAGAAAATACATAAATCGGCACAAACATTCCTCCTCCCCCCGTTAACAATGCTCAGCAAATATACCAAATATATAGTTTATCAGTAGCCTAGGCCTAGGTTGGAACATTGAATTCCCCTCACAACTTTGTTGCTGCATCTTCCAGGTTATTGCCATTTGAAAACTATGATGACATTTTTTTCCATTCACTGTAATTGTATTACTAGGATTGGAAAGCATATCAAATGGTTGATCAGAGTTTATAGAAATATAATTGAAAAAACACACTAGACCAGACTGCTGGTCTCAAGTCATTGATGACTCATTGTCAAAAAAAAAAAAACTTTGAAAAGGGAACTGTGCTTCACCTATAGGAAAAGGATTTTGAAAGCCATAGGTTTAAATGGGTTACCAGAACCCAAGGACACTGTTTTTTCAACTGGGCATAGCAGAGCTTTATCTTTGAGGTTTTTCTGAGATAGGATTCCTGCATTTGTATGGAAGACAGGGTGTAGCATGACATTAAAAGCTAGACGGACGATCTTGAAAGATTCTATCCTCAGACCACAACAGGAGAGTAACTGTAAATCTAAGGCGAGAGGCTTCATCTGATGTTTTCCCAGGGTAGCTTCAAGGACACTATTTGTCATTATGTTTCCATATGAAGCCTGAGGAGAAAAAAGTGGTTATAAACATGACATTAAACTGAACTAAACTCTGAGGGCTTTCAAATGATGTTTCAGACACCTCGGCCAACCTTACCCATAAATATCAGAGGTGCGTCAATAGATACAAGATTTTTAGATGACAAATAGTAGGGGTATACCTGAAAACATAAATACAAGTCATTCAACCCATGTCCTTTTTCCTGTTGGTGTACCTGAAAACATAAATACAAGTAATTCAATCCATGTCCACTTTCCTGTTGGTATACCTAAAAACACGAATAGAAGTCATTGAATCCATGTCCTTGTGATTTACTATTGACAAACCAAGATTGTACAACATGTCGTGGTTGATTTACTCAAGTTGCATCATGATGATGAAAGTTCCTGAAAGTCCAATAGGTCGTTATCAATAAAGGATTACAGGACTGTGCAGAGCGTTCAATTTGGCTGCTGGGGGGCAAGGACAACTATGTGCAGTTTACAAGGGATTGTTAAATAAATGTTATAACTATTCGGTTTTAATATCATCACCTCTTGAAGTCAGAACTACACATTTCTGATTATTACACATTTAGCTCTATCATCAGAGTGGTACATCAAGTAACCGAATGCTTTTCGTGATCAGTAAAACATCAACTGATCATGTCGTTTCAGATATGTGAGGGTATCCTCAAGTAGCCCATCAATTTGGCATGTAGCTAGCCAACTAGCTAAGCAAACAACGTGTCATTTAGCTTGCCTCATCAGGGATTAGGCTTTTGGAAAGAGCTTGACATCTGCAAGTTGTCCGTCGGACTTCTGTCAGCACCACTATAGATGACAAGTGAATCAAACAATATTTGGATATGGCCATCTAGTTTGTCCCCTGGAAGTTAGCTTGTAAAGTAGCCATATTGATGTGATCTGTTATTATCTAGCTGGCTAAATTGACATGGTCCATCAATCAATGTAGCCTATCATGTCTGTCAGCAGCAATCGTGATTGAACACTATTAAAAACAATGTTGAAAAGGGGATACTTTTAGTTAACTTCTCTAGGTAGGGCTACGTTGGTTGGAGAACATAAGTACTTGCCACTATGTTCAGACAACTATACAAAGTTTCTACCGGTAGCTTGCAAAGTTAACATTACATCGGCAAATGGACCCTTCTGCTGCTTGACAGGGAATTAAAGTCAACAAAGGATGGGAAATGAATCAAAACCACTCATACTTGCAAGGTATAGTTAACTTTTATTTGATATCACTTAAATATCAAATTGATTGTGAGGCTACTCCTACGTATCTGAAATGACATGATCAATGGATGTTTACTGATGATGAAAAGCATGTAGTTAGTTGCATGCTGTATAACTCTGATGATAGAGCTAAATGTGTGCAGTTGTTTTGCATGGAATAATCCAACTTTGTTTTCTGACTTTACTCTTCAAGAGATGATGACATTGCAACCAAATAATTAACATTTATTTAACAATCCTTTGAAAACGGCACGCAGTTGTCAATGATGTTAGTGGAACTGGTGGTCTCCTTGCCCACCAGCAGGCAAATCGAACACTCTGCACCTTATTGCGCATTTTACTGATCACAACCTATATCTTGAAAACTTAACTGCTGTCATGCAAAACATTTTGGGACTGTATCAACAATGGAATAATGATACAAAATACCAAAATATAGTTTTTTAGTGATGATTAAGATGATTTACTTTCCTTCTCAAACACCTGGTTTAAAATATTGACTTTGTTGTACTAGGAATGCATACTGTAGTTACGGTTAGTATTTGAGGTGTAACATTATTCTACAATGCATATGAGAGTTCACAGTACATACAGTTACATAGAGCTACTCTCAGTTTGCTGTGAAACCACTGCAAATCAAGTGCTGATTTTACTATAGTGGTTTCATTCTCTGTTCTGCTCCGATAACCTTTTAAGACTATACAAAACCCTCCCTTTAATACATAAGACATTGCTTGATGCGTTCATAATGAAAACAAATAGTTCCCTCTGTTGTCGTGTTACACACGGTTGTTTTTATGGGACAAGTGGTTCTTTATGTCCCTTAAGACATCACATTATGTAAAGGAGAATGGATTTCTGCATGAGGTACTGTATGTCTTTATTATGTACTGGACTCCCCTTTTAACAACACCTGAAGTTAAGTATTTTTTACATTTTTTACCAAATACCCATTGTCACTGTACTGTAGGCTACCTGAGCCCCATTGTCCCTGAGACATTCTTAGCAGTACGTTCAGTAAATTGTAAAAAATCATATTTGACTGGTGCTGATCCCTCCATCAGTAATCAGCCACATAATTAATCACGAACATAGAATAATTACTCAGAGATCTGTAATGATCTGCACTTCATTTAACTAAGTATAATACACCTCCATTGATTAATTACCGCTTGTTATATAATGAATTATGATAGACATTTTGGGAGTCTGCAGTTTCTTAGCAGGAGCAAGACTCACTGTGCCTTCCAGGTATTACTTACCACATGTGACTCTTGCTACAGTGTGCAGGTTTTTTCTGGATCAATAAGGGGCTTATGTGGTGGGTGTAGTAGGGGGTGGGGCATGGGGTGTGGCAATGGGCAGGGTCAGCCCGAATTTCAGAGATCATTCTAGAGGACCCAATCTTGGCGGTGTAGATAATTTTTTTGCATTTTTAACCCAATTTTCTTCTACAAATTTGTCTGTGGAGCTGAGCAAAAATGTTGCAGTTTTAAAGCAAATATTCATAGTTTCTATGTTTTTTGCCATGGCTAATGCTAAAACATAATAACAAAATCAATACTGCTAAATTCATTGTTTTGGGAATTTTGAATTCTCCCTGATTGTCTAGCTTTTATTTAGGTGATTGTTAGTTCTCAAAGATTATATTGTTACAAAATATATAGGTCCATTATATTTTCTACATACTTTATATCTGTTATATACTTTACATATCTTAGTCGTTTAAGTTTACACTGGAAGTGTTTTCAAATTCCTAAAATTATGTCTATATATACAGTGCCTTCGGAAAGTATTCAGACCCCTTGACTTTTTACACATTTTGTTACGTTACAGCCTTATTGCAACATGTTTTCAATCGTTTTTTTCCCTCATCAATCAACACATAATGACAAAGCAAAAACAGGTTTTTAGAAATGTTTGCTAATTTATAAACAAACAACAATTGAAATTTGACATTAACATAAGTATTCAGACCCTGTACTTTGTTGAAGCACTTTTGACAGCAATTACAGCATTGAGTCTTCTTGAGTATGATGCTACAAGATTGGCACACCTCTATTTGGGGAGTTCCTCTCATTCATCTCTGCAGATCCTCTCAAGTTCTGTCAGGTTGGATGGGGAGCATTGCTGCACAGCTATTTTCAGGTCTCTCCAGAGATGTTAGATCGGGTTCAAGTCTGTGCTCTGACTTGGTCTTTTACGAAATAGGGCTAGCTCCTGTATACCACTCATACTTTGTCACAACACAACTGATTGGCTCAAACGCATTAAGAATGAAATAAATTCTACAAATGAACTTTTAACAAGGCACATCTGTTAATTGAATTGCATTCCAGGTGACTACCTCATGAAACTGGTTGAGAGAATGCCAAGAGTGTGCAAAGCCGTCATCAAGGCAAAGGGTGGCTACTTTGAAGAATCTCAAATATTTAGTATATTTAGATTAGTTTAACACTTTTTTGGTTACTACCTGGATTCAATTTGTGTTATTTCATAGTTTTGATGTCTTCACTATTGTTCTACAATGTAGAAAATAGTCAAAATAAAGAAAAACCCTTGAATGAGTAGGTGTGTCCAAACTTTTGACTGGTACTGTATATAGTGTATCTGCAGTCTTGGAACAATAACGACAGACCGGTAAATGGAGGTTGGCTTTGATGTTCTGTACCTGCTGTTTGAAGTATCTCCTGTCCTCCTCATCCACCAGCACCAGGTTGAGGAAGTACCGCACAGAGAACTTCTTGTTGACATCCCTCATGGTGTCTGTCAGGTCGTAGCCAGCCAAAAATTGGACTCTCCTAAGAGCGAAAGAACAGGCATGAAGAGGATTGTGAAACAAGTTCCATGGCAAGAGGAGACAGATGTACACTAGTCCTGAAAACATTATGCTGCTTTAGTGGGGTGGAATAACAAAATATAATAGATAAAATGAAATAAAAATCATAATATTGGGACAAAACAACACCATATTGTGCTGTTTCCGTCTCTGTAGTTGGGCTAGGCCCTGCAAAGGAATGTCACATGACCAAATACATACATTTCACACTGTTCTTAAAGCGAACGCAGAGATTACAGGGAAGGTTTAGGTTTTCACAACATTTGAAATCTGAAGAAACTGGAACATTCAATAATTTTAAATACATTTTTTATTTAAAAGCGTAACATCTTATGCCATTTTAAGTGAACTATCCATTGAAGTAAACGTCATCTCACCTATTCCAGTCATCTCCTTCTTTATCCAATGAAGTTCCTTGTGCTGGATTTTGATTCTCACCAGAAGGAAATAGATTTTACCCACAATGACATCTTTCAAGTGGTATCTGAGAAGACAGTGGAGGTCAAGTCAATTTATATATTTATAATAATGTATAACTTCTATAATCATTTATTTAATTTATGATTTCTAAATTCTGAATCTGAAACAGATTTTTACATGTATTTGCTACTGTGCTATGGTTTGAATGCATAAATGTCGTATAGTGGTATATATAAACTCAGCAAAAAAAGAAACGTCTCTTCTTCAGGACCCTGTCTTTTAAAGATAATTCGTAAAAATCCAAATAACTTCACATATCTTCACCGTAAAGGGTTTAAACACTGTTTCCCATGCTTGTTCAATGAACCATAAACAATTCATGAACATGCACTTGTAGAATGGTCGTTAAGACACTAACAGCTTACAGACAGTGGGCAATTAAGGTCACAGTTATGAAAACTTAGGACACTAAAGAGGCCTTTCTACTGACTGCATAAGAGTCAGTAGAAAGAGGGAACTTGCAGGTGCCTTGGTGGAAGAGTGGGGTAACATCTCACAGCAAGAACTGGCAAATCTGGTGCAGTCCATGAGGAGGAGGTGCACTGCAGTACTTAATGCAGCTGGTGGCCACACAAGATACTGACTGTTACTTTTGATATTGACCTCCCCTTTGTTCAGGGACACATTATTCAATTTCTGTTAGTCACACGTCTGTGGAACTTGTTCAGTTTATGTCTCAGTTGATGAATCTTGTTATGTTCATACAAATATGTACACATCTTAAGTTTGCTGAAAATAAACTCAGTTGACAGTGAGAGGATAATTCTTTTTTTGCTGAGTTTACATCTTGCATACATTACATGGCCATACATTTAGTCTGTGTGGAATGTTATCAATGGTCAGGGCATGTGTTTACTGTAATTTCATTTTAACATGTATTATTTAATCTTTATTTAAGAGGAGGTCATGAGAACCGTACCAGCATACAACACCATGTGCATGAGACGTTTTTTATTTTCACGGTGACATTTCAAAGGATTTCCGATACTTCAGTTTGTGACCACTATTGTGCATCACGGCTTGAAATAGAAATGGCATAGGCTTTTGTAGTTATACTAACCTTGGCTTGACTAAAGATAAACAACATTTTGGAGACTATATCTTATACATTTGAGCCAACCTCCACAGCAACCACTTTTGAAAGATACAACCTCACCTTAGCTTTGCCTAAAGGAACAAAGAAAGAATCCACGTTCAAAGAAATCAGTGATGAATCTGTTTTGCCCTTTGAGGTGTTCCTTTTAATCACTTAACAATTAGTCTCTTTGCCCTTTCACTCACCTCATGCACACTTACTGTTAATTCATCACTGCTTCTGTTTCGTCACACCAGCGGGTCCCCTCTCCCACTCTGACATTAAAGCCTTCCACTAAACCCTTTAGAACCACATTCGGTTTCCCGCATCCACAACACGGGTGAAGGTCTGTCTCAATCCGATCCAGCTTCTCAGCACTACCCTCATATCTCCGCTCACATTCTGTTGGCATTTATTCCCCACACAAAATCCAATCAGAATCAGTTGGCCTCGAGTCCTGGCACTGGTTCTATCGTGCCACAACTGCAACTCTCTCTTATCTTGCCATGTGTCCCTTTCACAATGCCTGTCGTTGTGGCAACTGTGTCACTTCCAATGGTCTTTGTGGAACCTACAGCCCGTCCCAGACATTTATCCACTGACCTACTGATCCAAGGCATTTGACCTTCTGTTAACATGTAAATGAGAAATGTAGTTTGATGATACTCCAAAAAAAATCATATTTGATTTATTTTGAAACTTGTCATTATCCCTTATGTTGTGCTGTGGAGGCATGTACTGATTATGGTTGACTTCATTTCTGTCAGTTGGATTTTTCAGTGGGCAGATCAGGTCAACAACTGTGGCTCATCATGATTTTACCTAGTTGTGGTTTATCTCTACTTGAGTGAGTGAGAGTTCATTGAACTGTGTGCAGTGACCTTTTTAGTGGTTGTTTGTGTTTGAAAAGGTGGTTTTGGATCTCTGTTTGGCCTCTGTGAATACAGGTAACAATTTAGATCCTGAGAATGCTTAAGCATGTTGTTATTTTCCCAGAGATAAAATTAGAGTCCTGAGAGGGAATTACAAAGAAATAATGCAATCCATCTCCCTTTCTCTCTGTCGGTCACAAAAACTCAGAGTTTGTTTGTTTACGTCAGTCATGCATTATTGAGCAGCCTCTTTAAACATTACCACTCTCCTGTCATGAGAACCAGCATCTTCTCTGTTCCAGGGTTGAAGTACAGGTGTAGGATCTTAATTTGACCTATATTGTCATAGCAAAATAATCCTGCAGCAACAGGAATTGAATGTTTAGTCCATAATGTTGCTTGACCGGTGGTTAGGGTATTAGCTGGCCAAAAGTAGGTTACATTAGAAGTGTAATATTACTAATATAACTGTTAGTGTGGGTTTTCAGTGAATTTATGTACATCAAAAAACGAATCTGCATTTTCTGTGGCACAGGGAAAAGTCTCAGCAACAAAAGAGTGATCAAATTAAGACTGTACATTTGTAGCAGGCTTAGTTCCAACGAACAAACATGTTTACCTACACTTTGGTTACAAAATGCATCATAAATTAATGCATTGGTTCATTTCATGCAGTAGATTGATGTGTGTGAGAACTTTCATGAGCGAATGAGAAAACTAGAATCATACTCATTGGAAAGGGATCCTTTTTCCTCCATATTTTCAAATGTTGTATATACTAAGTTTCAGAGTTATATTTGCAATGCAAATATCCTTCAATAATAAATAGATATATTATTGTGTGAGTCTTTTTAATAACATGGGAAATTGATTGAAAAGGTAGCCCATTTATTAAACATTCATTTGAATTCTACCATGATATTAATAAACTTGGTATTTTAGTCAGTGGAGTCTCACATTGCATAATTTTCCGTGCAGAATTATACAGAAATGTGGCTGATGTAACCATGGAAACATAGGATTAAAACAGTCTCTGCTGCAACTTTATTCTTGTGTGGCAGAAGCTAAGTTTAATGCAACTCTGGAAGCTAATTCAATACCGCACATGAACACCAACGGCTCAGTTTTGACAGCTTAAATAAGTGGTGTCAAATGAAAACATAATACACCCAACACTTTTACTTCGAAACCTCTAATTCTGTGACATGTAGGGTGATTTTCATTTCTGCAGGTTTAGAAGGGTGTGGGTACAAGCCCTCTGATTCAGACATGTATAACTCACATTCTAAACCTGTTTTAAAATGAATGATGTGCTTAAAGTGATAAGGTGCATTTTTTTTGTACCCTGTCAAAATATCAGCCTTTTCATCCACTTAATTAGGGGATAAATAAGCCAATAAATGACATATCACCAAGAACATTTTTGAGCCATACAACACACTAATTTGGTACTTTATTTATATATACAGTGGCTTGCGAAAGTATTCGGCCCCCTTGAACTTTGCGACCTTTTGCCACATTTCAGGCTTCAAACATAAAGAACTGTATTTTTTTGTGAAGAATCAACAACAAGTGGGACACAATCATGAAGTGGAACGACATTTATTGGATATTTCAAACTTTTTTAACAAATCAAAAACTGAAAAATTGGGCGTGCAAAATTATTCAGCCCCCTTAAGTTAATACTTTGTAGCGCCACCTTTTGCTGCGATTACAGCTGTAAGTCGCTTGGGGTATGTCTCTATCAGTTTTGCACATCGAGAGACTGAATTTTTTTCTCATTCCTCCTTGCAAAACAGCTCGAGCTCAGTGAGGTTGGATGGAGAGCATTTGTGAACAGCAGTTTTCAGTTCTTTCCACAGATTCTCGATTGGATTCAGGTCTGGACTTTGACTTGGCCATTCTAACACCTGGATATGTTTATTTTTGAACCATTCCATTGTAGATTTTGCTTTATGTTTTGGATCGTTGTCTTGTTGGAAGACAAATCTCCATCCCAGTCTCAGGTCTTTTGCAGACTCCATCAGGTTTTCTTCCAGAATGGTCCTGTATTTGGCTCCATTCATCTTCCCATCAATTTTAACCATCTTCCCTGTCCCTGCTGAAGAAAAGCAGGCCCAAACCATGATGCTGCCACCACCATGTTTGACAGTGGGGATGGTGTGTTCAGCTGTGTTGCTTTTACGCCAAACATAACGTTTTGCATTGTTGCCAAAAAGTTCAATTTTGGTTTCATCTGACCAGAGCACCTTCTTCCACATGTTTGGTGTGTCTCCCAGGTGGCTTGTGGCAAACTTTAAACAACACTTTTTATGGATATCTTTAAGAAATGGCTTTCTTCTTGCCACTCTTCCATAAAGGCCAGATTTGTGCAATATACGACTGATTGTTGTCCTATGGACAGAGTCTCCCACCTCAGCTGTAGATCTCTGCAGTTCATCCAGAGTGATCATGGGCCTCTTGGCTGCATCTCTGATCAGTCTTCTCCTTGTATGAGCTGAAAGTTTAGAGGGACGGCCAGGTCTTGGTAGATTTGCAGTGGTCTGATACTCCTTCCATTTCAATATTATCGCTTGCACAGTGCTCCTTGGGATGTTTAAAGCTTGGGAAATATTTTTGTATCCAAATCCGGCTTTAAACTTCTTCACAACAGTATCTCGGACCTGCCTGGTTTGTTCCTTGTTCTTCATGATGCTCTCTGCGCTTTTAACGGACCTCTGAGACTATCACAGTGCAGGTGCATTTATACGGAGACTTGATTACACACAGGTGGATTGTATTTATCATCATTAGTCATTTAGGTCAACATTGGATCATTCAGAGATCCTCACTGAACTTCTGGAGAGAGTTTGCTGCACTGAAAGTAAAGGGGCTGAATAATTTTGCACGCCCAATTTTTCAGTTTTTGATTTGTTAAAAAAGTTTGAAATATCCAATAAATGTCGTTCCACTTCATGATTGTGTCCCACTTGTTGTTGATTCTTCACAAAAAAATACAGTTTTATATCTTTATGTTTGAAGCCTGAAATGTGGCAAAAGGTCGCAAAGTTCAAGGGGGCCGAATACTTTTGCAAGGCACTGTATATAAATACTATGAGGTTGGAATAATACTGAGAATCAGTCAGTCAAACTCCCCCCAAAACTATCATGATAACTGATGCTTAATTACATAATACAGAAACTCATTTGCACTAAGAAATACACTTGAGTCAGTCCCATGCATTGGCAGTTCAACCAAACGTGAGGTAATGGGAGGTTTAGGAACCTGAAAAATGCAGCGCTAATGTACCAGTGAATTTCTGAAGGACAGGGCAATTAACAGACTTCAAGGGGAATACAGTCGTTTATTGAGGGAGGGAGCGGCACAGTTGATCATTCCGTTCTCCCAATGATAAAGGGCTAAATTGATCGGCGTGTCTCGCAGTGTATCACCTACAGACATTGTGCTGAAGGCCTCTTTACTCTTGACTAATATGCCTTTGTTACCTAATTCAGAAGCTTTTATATCTTCCTTATACATTAGAGGCCTAGTGGGTGAAATTGAACCTATTCTAAAATGTCACAAGCCATACTGTAAAAGGTTGAAAATTCCATCCATGGCATTTTTCACCCCATATGTTTCAATAAGAACTTTGAACATAGCAATCTAAGATTGGATTTTGAACCTCTAATGCTTTTAACTCAAAGTAAAATAGTAAAGGAAAAGGGCTATATCAATCTTGCAATTGATTTATTTCCAATAAGGAGTTGTATTTTATTTTTTGCCTTGGGCATGCATGTTACACCTAAACACTCAGGGCCGACTCTACTAATAAGCCACATAAGCGGCCACTTAAGCGGCCACTGCTGCTAGTGGCTCCGCTGCTGCTAGTGGCCCCAGCGGCTAGTGGCCTCCAGCTGCTAGTGGCCTCCAGCTGCTAGTGGCCTCCAGCTGCTAGTGGCCCTGCTGCTGCTAGTGGCCCCGCTGCTGCTAGTGGCCCCACTGCTGCTAGTGGCCCCGCTGCTGCTAGTGGCCCCGCTGCTGCTAGTGGCCTCCAGCTGCTAGTGGCCTCCAGCTGCTAGTGGCCTCCAGCTGCTAGTGGCCCTGCTGCTGCTAGTGGCCCCGCTGCTGCTGGTGGCCCCGCTGCTGCTAGTGGCCTCCAGCTGCTAGTGGCCTCCAGCTGCTAGTAGCCCCGCTGCTGCTAGTGGCCCCGCTGCTGCTAGTGGCCCCACTGCTGCTGGTGGCCCCGCTGCTGCTAGTGGCCCCGCTGCTGCTAGTGGCCCCACTGCTGCTAGTGGCCCCGCTGCTGCTAGTGGCCCCGCTGCTGCTAGTGGCCTCAAGCTGCTAGTGGCCTCCAGCTGCTAGTGGCCTCCAGCGGCTAGTGGCCTCCAGCTGCTAGTGGCCTCCAGCTGCTAGTGGCCTCCAGCTGCTAGTGGCCTCCAGCTGCTAGTAGCCCCGCTGCTGCTAGTGGCCCCGCTGCTGCTAGTGGGCTCCGCTGCTGCTAGTGGCCCCACTGCTGCTAGTGGCCCCGCTGCTGCTAGTGGCCCCGCTGCTGCTGGTGGCCCCGCTGCTGCTAGTGGCCTCCAGCTGCTAGTGGCCCCGCTGGTGCTAGTGGCTCCGCTGCTGCTAGTGGCCCCACTGCTGCTAGTGGCCCCACTGCTGCTAGTGGCCCCGCTGCTGCTAGTGGCTCCGCTGCTGCTAGTGGCCCCAGCGGCTAGTGGCCTCCAGCTGCTAGTGGCCTCCAGCTGCTAGTGGCCTCCAGCTGCTAGTGGCCCTGCTGCTGCTAGTGGCCCCGCTGCTGCTAGTGGCCCCACTGCTGCTAGTGGCCCCGCTGCTGCTAGTGGCCCCGCTGCTGCTAGTGGCCTCCAGCTGCTAGTGGCCTCCAGCTGCTAGTGGCCTCCAGCTGCTAGTGGCCCTGCTGCTGCTAGTGGCCCCGCTGCTGCTGGTGGCCCCGCTGCTGCTAGTGGCCTCCAGCTGCTAGTGGCCTCCAGCTGCTAGTAGCCCCGCTGCTGCTAGTGGCCCCGCTGCTGCTAGTGGCCCCACTGCTGCTGGTGGCCCTGCTGCTGCTAGTGGCCCCGCTGCTGCTAGTGGCCCCACTGCTGCTAGTGGCCCCGCTGCTGCTAGTGGCCCCGCTGCTGCTAGTGGCCTCAAGCTGCTAGTGGCCTCCAGCTGCTAGTGGCCTCCAGCGGCTAGTGGCCTCCAGCTGCTAGTGGCCTCCAGCTGCTAGTGGCCTCCAGCTGCTAGTGGCCTCCAGCTGCTAGTAGCCCCGCTGCTGCTAGTGGCCCCGCTGCTGCTAGTGGGCTCCGCTGCTGCTAGTGGCCCCACTGCTGCTAGTGGCCCCGCTGCTGCTAGTGGCCCCGCTGCTGCTGGTGGCCCCGCTGCTGCTAGTGGCCTCCAGCTGCTAGTGGCCCCGCTGGTGCTAGTGGCTCCGCTGCTGCTAGTGGCCCCACTGCTGCTAGTGGCCTCACTGCTGCTAGTGGCCCCGCTGCTGCTAGTGGCCTCGCTGCTGCTAGTGACCTCCAGCTGCTAGTGGCCTCCAGCTGCTAGTGGCCCCGCTGCTGCTAGTGGCCCCGCTGCTGCTAGTGGCCCCACTGCTGCTAGTGGCCTCCAACTGCTAGTGGCCTCCAGCTGCTAGTGGCCTCCAGCTGCTAGTGGCCTCCAGCTGCTAGTGGCCTCCAGCTGCTAGTGGCCCCGCTGCTGCTAGTGGCCCCGCTGCTGCTAGTGGCCTCCAGCTGCTAGTGGCCTCCAGCTGCTAGTGGCCCCGCTGCTGCTAGTGGCCCCGTTGCTGCTAGTGGCCCCGCTGCTGCTAGTGGCCCCGTTGCTGCTAGTGGCCCCGTTGCTGCTAGTGGCCCCGCTGCTGCTAGTGGCCTCCAGCTGCTGCTAGTGGGCACCCGATCAAAGGAGGAACTCCGTCTGTTGAGACCCTGACTAGCAGTATACTATAATATACAAGGTCTAATTTCAAAATTTGGTATGGTTAGCAGACTATTCTCTTATATCAAAACATTTAGCTTAGGACCCCCAAAAGACTAGAGCCGGTCCTGTACACGCTCAATGAGAACATAGTGGGCATAAAGAACATTTATGAAGTTGGTTTTCCTTACTGGGGCAGGGTAGCCTAGTGATTAGAGCATTGGACTAGTAACTGGAAGGTTGCAAGTTCAAACCCCAGAGCTGACAAGGTACAAATCTGTTGTTCTGCTCCTGAACAGGTGGTTAACCCACTGTTCCTAGGCTGTCATTGAAAATAAGAATTTGATCTTAACTGACTTGCCTAGTTAAATCAAATAAAACTGCTATGCTCTGTGGATGGCCTCTCCCATTTCTGTTGCATCAGAGAAAGTGTTTTGATAGTTACAATGTAATTCAGTTTTATTTGTATGGTATTTTCTTCAAGTTAGACAACTTAAGAATAGACCTTCAAGGGCCAATCAGCAGTTGTTTCGGTAAAAAGCTGAGGGATGAGGCTGGAGAAATGTAACCACTCTGAAATTCATAGACAGAGCTATGGATGCAAGGACTGACCAATTCATGATATCAGTTTTAACCATGTTTTCAGGCTATACAGTGTTTGTTTACATTTACCTTGTTTACAAAACAAGGTTATATTTTGGGTTCTGATGGGGTACGACAGTTAAACTAAGCTCATGAGACATTTATAAGTTATATTCTTCATGAATCAATGGGTACATCATTCATTTATAAGTCCAAAAATGGATGTAGCAACTGCTGATTGCCCCTTTAGGGCAATATAAAGCAAACCAGTGAGTAGCAAGTGGACCATGTAAACTGTGTTGAGAAAACAAAAGTACCCTCCATGGCACCCAGTGTATGGAAAGGTTTATTTGCAGGGTTTCTGACTATACAGGGCCTATCTAATGTCGCAGATGTAATGAGATGCATACTCTCTATGAAATATCTCTGTGCATACCCAAGGGTGCTCCAGTCCTCACGGTCTGCAGTCTATGTTGGTTCCAGATTTGATAGACCTTATTTGTGACAATAGTTGATCAAGTACTGTCCACGGTGTGCAGTCTATGTTGGTTCCAGATTTGATAGACCTTATTTGTGACAATAGTTGATCAAGTACTGTCCACGGTCTGCAGTCTATGTTGGTTCCAGATTTGATAGACCTTATTTGTGACAATAGTTGATCAAGTACTGTCCACGGTCTGCAGTCTATGTTGGTTCCAGATTTGATAGACCTTATTTGTGACAATAGTTGATCAAGTACTGTATGTACCGTACCAAAGAGATACAAATACCAGCAGCCATGTCTGCTGACCTAGAGGACTGGAATTGGGCACTGCAGCACAGTGGGCACAGCAGGCACCACAACTTTTTGGTTAGACAAACCCCCCAAAATATTGATAATATCATTCAGGTGGTTGGGCAACATTTTTCTACTTGACAATTACACTCATGCTGCCAAACATACCCTCATAAAACTGACCATCCTACTGATCCTCGACTTCGGCGATGTCATTTACAAAATAGCCTACAACACTCTACTCAGCAAATTGGATGTAGTCTATCACAGTGCCATCCATTTTGTCACTAATGCCCCAAACACTACCCACCACTGCGACCTGTATGCTCTCGTTGGCTGGCCCTCGCTTCATATTCGTTGCCAAACAAACTGGCTCCAGGACATCTATAAGTCTTTGCTAGGTTAAGCCCCACCTTATTTCAGCTCACTGGTCACCATGGCAGCACCCACCCGTAGCACGCGCTCCAGCAGGTATATGGTCACCCCCAAAGCCAATTCCTCTTTTGGCCTTTCCTTCCAGTTCTCTGCTGCCAATGATTGGAACGAATTGCAAAAATCACTGAAGCTGGAGACATATCTCCCTCACTAACTTTAAGCATCAGCTGTCAGAGCAGCTTACCAATCATTGCACCTGTACATAGCCCATCTGTAAACAGCCCACCCAACTACCTCATCCCTATGTTGTTATTTTTTTGTTCGTTGCTCCTTTGCACCCCAGTATCTCTACTTGCACATTCATCTTCTGCACATCTATCACTCCAGTGTTTAATTGCTAAATTGTTATTATTTCGCCACTATGGCCTTGCCTCCCTAATCTTACTACATTTGCACACACTGTAAGTTTGTTTATCCCACGTGTAACTCTGTGTTGTTTGTGTCGCACTGCTTTGCTCTATCTTGGCCAGGTCGCAGTTGTAAATGAGAACTTGTTCTCAACTGGCCTACCTGGTTAAATAAAATTAAAATAATTTAAATTAAATAAAATAAAACAATGTGTACAGTTATTTTTTAACCAATTGTCCTCAGCCATTACTACTTCAGCATATTTCAGATGTTATTTTCCATTCTAATTTATTCAAATGAGAAAACAGAATACTGTCAAAAGGGTGTATGTAGCAGGCTAGGGTACAAGGATATTGGGCTTTTACTGCACAAGTCAAAAATAGGAAATTTCCACCAAATAAAATAAAACCAGCAGCTTAGGCTACTAATTGTAAGTGATATCAACCACTGAAATATTTCAGATTAGTGTGATCTGGTTCTACTGCAAGAAAGTGTTCAAATGCTTAAATCCAATCTCTTTGGTATTTCAGTTGTGACTGGTTTTGCCTTTTCATTGATGGGGTATTACATGAACTACATATCATCACTGTCAAAGGTTTCCATTACATATTTGGTATTTTATTAGGATCCCCATTAGCTGTTGCAAAAGCAGCAGCTACTCTTCCTGGGGTCCACACAAAACATGGAACATAATACAGAATGATATAATACAGAACATCATTAGACAAGAACAGCTCAAGGACAGAACTACATACATTAGGGATCCAATGTTGCTTTCCACCTTTGTAAAATAACATGAAAAGAAGAAGCTGTAAACCAAGTGTGATGACAGTTTCCCCACCAAGCAGTCTGTTCCTGCTTCCTCTGACGCTTCACTGTATGTGAGAGCTAAAGCATGAACACACTCTCTCCTCATCTCTCCCATCTACTCCTTGTTGCCTGGCCGCTGCACTCAGCCACTCACTTTTCGGCGTACACTGCAGTCAGCCAACAACACTCCCCCCATTCCAATGCTCCTATTGCACCTGCTTGCACTCACCTTAGCTGTCCACATCACTCACATGTTAACTTGGTGGGCGCTCTACCTCGCAGCAGCACACTGCACTCCAATGATCCTATCTTACATTCTGCCAGTGAGAGCACTAAGGCCCCCCGGGACTCTTGTGTGAGGCCTGTTCCTTCCTCTAGCCCACCACATATGGTTGGGGAATAGTTTGTATGAAAATATATATATATATAGTAATTGTATGATAATCTGGCTAAATGAAGATACATTTAGTCTAAGATTTTGCCCACAATGTGCTTATTAGAGGGTATATGGTTTATTTGTGAGACCAGTGTTGATGTGTAAACAAGGCTTTTTAATTAGGCTAGAGAAGGCTGAAGAGCCTGAGAGGAAACAGAGGCTCAATTCAGAGATCTCTCTAACATAGCCTATACCCTCTGGCAAATACTTAAATTAAAGTGCAAGCTACCATCGTTTTATGACATTCAGTACCAACATGGGAAAGTATTGAGGATTTTTAAAGTTTTGGATAAAAAATAATACTGTGCCATTAACTAGCTGAAAAAGACAACGCCAGTCCAATGTAATACAAATAGCGTAGCTGCTAGTACAAAGAGTTCTATGCCATAGTGACCAGATCCACTTTTTACCACCACCATGATTAAGCCACTGTAAATAACATCACGCTGTTTTCTTAGCGAGTACCACTTCCTCCTGATTTGGTCTCACACAAGGCTCGAACCCAGAACCTCTGCCTTGATAGCACACGTGACCTTCCTCCTGAAGCATCTTACCAGTCGGCGATACATGAAAAGTTATCTATTCGCTGGCGCAGGTGGGGACACTTCAGGCTGAGGAGTAAGCTTCACACATCCACATGTGCTACACCAGCAAAAAAACAATGTAACAACGTCCTTGTGACTTCCGCGGGCTTTGTGTACCAATGCATGGCTGGAACCCCTTTTTTAACCAATCAAAATGCAAGGCCGGAACTAACCGTTTTATAATGCACATTGAATTCAGGTGGGTCAGCGATCCAAACATCGATTGCAGGGGTCTATGCCTGTAGGGTAGATTTAACAGATTCGAGTACACAGCTCTGCAGAGACCATTAAAAACTATGACAGAACATTCATCTCAGTTCTCATCTCAAAGCCACAGTTATAGGCGTTAACAGAATTTTCTATATTTGATTGAGAGCTGACTGCTCCCCGGAGAGTGATGAATAACCCTTTACTTAGACATTGGATTAAAATGAAGAATGACAAGGTCAAAGGTGAAGACTCAAAAGAGCCTATGAGAAATCATTTAGCAGAGAGAATTCTAAAGTGTTCCAACATAATCCATGCCGAATCATCTACTTCCCAACATACAGGTCATTCAGCTGCAGGCAAATCCAAGCTAAATAATCTACTTTAACAGGGAGAGAAAAATATGACCTGGAGGGTGTTTCAGTCTTTTACATGTTTGGTTTTAAATTAATTTCCTATCCTTATGTTTGTAGTGATCTCGCTTTCTAAGGCATGAGGGTGTCATTATTTATACATGTATGCAGGGGGACGGGGGACATGCCCCCCCCACATTCTAAAATTGCATAATGTCCCCCCCAGTTTTATAATTTATCAAAACGAGGCAACGGTGTGCTTTAGGACCATGCAGACGGTGCCGAGTGGTCGGCTAGGCTGACTGAATAAAAAAAAGCCATGTCCCACTTCTAAAACCAAAGTTGCGCCCCTGCATGTACGCTAGATCATGTAATGGCATGAAACAGTTTCATAGAGCATCCATATAATGCAATACATGGATGGAGGGAGGAGGAAGAAGAATAGAGTTTGAACAATGGCATGAGGATGTCATTAAATGGACACTGGACTGAGTCTATAGACGATCTGATGGGATCACATGCAAGGGGAAAGGGAATATGCCTTTAAAGGGATTGAATTGATAAAATACATTGATATATTAACATAATATGAACAGCCTTTCACAACAATGCTACTCTATTATCAAATGTAGTAGATCACAATAGAAATGTGCTCGCTAACTAGGAAGTTTATCTCAATTAAATGCATTATTCATCAAAAATCAAGTGTACTGGAGACTATTGTCAAACAAAGTTGTTGTAATTATGGTCAGTGTAATGGAATGAGACTGCTCCAAACGTTTTAAAATGGTGTTATTCATAGCAATAAGGGAGTTATTTGAAGTCCATGTATTTCTGTCAGTGGATACATTTTCTAAAGCTACAGCTTTATAAAGACCTTAAAGATGTAAACAAGGCTAATACGTCTCTTGAAGATACAAACACAAACTTTGAACTTGTCTGATTAAAATACTCTTTTACATGTTTTAATGCATTAATACTACATGGATGATTCCAGAACGTATGCTAATATGTGATGAGACTGGTGGTGTTATTTGTAAGATGGAGGACAACAACATGGCAAACATACAGACAGAGGTATGAACACTGGGAACTCACTTCTGACAAAGCAAAAGACAAATGCATGGACCCTCCCCATAGCATTAACACTAGCCTTATCAACAAATATAATCTATAATTTCCTGTTTAGTTGGAAATTAACATCTTTGTAGCCTTATACAATAGCATTAGCATGTTGATTGTAATCTCGGCGATGAGCTAAACTATGTCATTGGACTCAGCAAATGGGCCGGCCACACAATGTACATTATGCACAGTATAAATGGAATGAAGCCAATTTGAATATGGTACTCATGACTTAGATTACACATTTGTGTTAGTGATGGTAATTGTCCAGAGGATGATAGTAAACATACTGCATTGGCTCAAGCTTCTTACCACTGCTATTGTTTTTGTAGGCATCTTCAATTTGAATGTGTGAGTTGATAAATGGATCCTACTATCATACATGCATAGTTGTGGTTCAGTTTATTTAGTTATGACGTCATACTGATGGATAATGTGATAATGTCATAATATGATAGTCATGTGAAAAAGCATTTCTTGATGAATTTTTGCCTTATCTAATTCTCTCAATGATAACAGAGCTAGCTATTTATGTTTGGATACTCCTATACAATCTATTTTGGAAGTATTGAGTGAAGATTAAAGGGGCAATCAGCAGCTGAAACAATAGCAAAGCATAATCCCCACCGCCCTGTTTTTCTAACAAGCTGAGGGACGGGGCTTGAGACATGTAACCTCTCTCAAATTCATGGCCAGCGCAATGGATGAACTGACCATCCATGATATCAACATGATAGTTTTAACCATGTTTTGAGGCAAGTGTTGGACTACATTTACTTTGTTTATAAACATTGGATGTAAACAAGATAATATTTAGGGTTCTGATTGGTTATGACAGTTGAACTCATGAGGCATTCACAAGTTGTATTTTTCAAGACTCAATGGGTACACATCATTAATTTATACGTCAAAAAATTGATGTAGCAATTGCAGATTGCCTCTTTAATAAAGTCTGTAGTATTACTAAAAAGGTTCAATACAATAGCTGATGATTGAGTTGAGCATACACAAGTATGGATCAAAGGGCCAGGGGTGATAGCATTCTTCCTCCATTTGGTGTAATGTTTACAAAGATCCAGACTTTATAAAAGCCTTCCGTAGTGTTATGTAGCTGTAAATTATATTATTCGTATTATTCTCCTGGTTCATGGATGACCTATTTATCTTATACAGTATCATTACCATTTGCTGGGTCTATGTCCAGACTTTACAGTCACAGTGTGACGCATATCCTCTAATAAAACAAAGTCAAACGTGGCTCTCTAACAAACTTGGCCAAGAAATGATGCATTACTCTTCAGGCAATAGGCATTGCAGGCTTTTAACAATACATCACTATTCATCTTGCCAACAATTTGTTTATCAGCTCTCTTCCAGTTTGTGAGAAATTATGAGGGAGGGCTTGAAGTTGTGGCTGATAAGGCTGAGAGAGACAATGGTACGAAGACGTGACTTATATGTGAACTTAGTGAGTGAAAATTCCTCTGTGAAACAGTGAAGTGATCAAGAGCAGTATCGTTCAGTATAAAACACAATCAGTTTTATGAAGATGAACACTAACATATTTAAGCTTGAATCTTGTCTCCTAACACTTTGTTGAGGAATAAGGCAAAGAATACGTGCTATCTGTTAAATTGCATGTAATGTCAAAAGAAAATCTGTGGCTACGCCAGTACAGTCAACCTTTTTCATCTAACCTTTGTGTACAATAGAACAATGTCTTTGGAGGGATATCACTTTGGTAGAAGTGCAAAGACATGGGCCACTGGGTCATATGCTAAGGTGTGACATATAGCTGGCAGTGCCCTGAGCTGAGTCAGTATGTGTTTAACCTGTTTTCAGGAGGTTCTAGCTTGTAGAACAATTTGTTATCATTGAATCGACATGGGACAGACCTGTGACCTCTGTTGTCAACTTCACATATAACGTTCTGTTCTGCTAGCATGCAACCCAGCGTGAAACAGCATTCACCTACAGCTAATCTCGCTTGACCAAAGTTACATGTAGACTAATATGAAACTATGGAGTCTGGTGACGCGATACTAACTTACAGCTAACAATGTGAAACAACGTCTGGAAATGTAGAATGTTCCTGGTTGTGCAGAGTACAGTATGTCATAAATCATGTCTGAAATAAGTGGGGCAACAAAACACTATTCTATCACCCTCCATGGAAATTAAGATATACTGTAGTATCATTTTAGATGATTACAACGATATTATTTGATGTTGTAAAACTACAATAAAGCAAAATTAAATAAAGGTTAAATAAAAATAAATAAATCAAAATGTACCTGACTCGCCTCAGCAGGCCGGAATGTCCAAGCTCAAATGCCTCTGTTCTCCAAATCAGCAAAATCAGGACTGCTTACCCCTGACATCCACATATTCATGCTGACCAAAAACATTGTCCCCCCCCAAACCCCCCTCTGCACTGTTTTGAATTTTGTGAAAAGCAAACCTTATTTATTCATAGTCTCTTTGATTTACGTTAAGCTTGTCACCTTGGAAACCTTGAATTGATCAGCTGGAGAAGGCTGATGATATCAGTGCAAGCAGGGTTTGCAGGTAAAAAAATGCCTGCATTTGTCTGGAAGGTGTCATCTTCTGTGATATGTGCTCTTTGTTCCTTTCACGGTTGCCATGGTGATTATTTAAGTCCAACCTACTATCAACAAACGTTTTAAATCTATGGACTGGGAGAATCCTTCATTTTCCTTTTTTCCCACTCTGTAACTGAATGTAAACAATGCATCAAAAGATACATTATTTTATCCCTGCTCTGGCTCCTGATATGCATTGTTGATGTGTTCCTTACAGATTGTGATTTTGTGCTACTGTTATTTATAGTATTTCTGTGGGTGTGTAAAAATATGACTGAAAATGCATTGCATGGAGAGAGACAGCAGACATGGTTAATGTTATGTAAATAGGAAGTGTAGTTAAATCATTACTGTGCAGCTATAAATATAACTCATAAGCTTCTTGTTTTATATATATACATATACATACACACAGTACCAGTAAAAGGTTTGGACACACCTACTCATTCAAGGGTTTTTCTTTATTTTTACTATTTTCTACATTGTATAATAATAGTGAAGACATAACTATGAAATAACACATGTTGAATCATATAGTAACCAAAAAAGTGTTTTATATTTTAGATTCTGCCTTGATGACAGCTTTGCACACTCTTGGAATTATCTCAACCAGCTGGCATGCTTTTCCAATAGTCTTGAAGGTGTTCCCACATATTCTGATCACTTTTTGGCTGCTTTTTCTTCATTCTACAGTCCGGCTCATCCCAAACCATCCCTATTGGGTTGATGTCAAGTGATTGTGGAGGCCAGGTCATCTAATGCAGCACTCCATCACTCTCCTTGGTCAAATAGCCCTTACACAGCCTGGAGTTGTGTTTTGGGTCATTGTCCTGTTGATAAACAAATTATATTCCCACTGAGCTCAAACCAGATGGGATGGCGTATCGATGCAGAATGCTGTGGTAGCCATGCTGGTTAAGTGTGCCTTGAATTCTAAATAAATCACAGACAGAGTCACCAGCAAAGCACCCCCACATCATCACACCACCTCCTCCACGCTAAACGGTGGGAACCACACATGCAGAGATCATCTGTTCACATACTCTGCGTCTCACAAAGACATGGCGGTTGGAACAAATATCTCAAATTTGGACTCGAGACCAAAGGACAGATATCCACCGGTCTAATGTCCATTGCTTGTGTTTTTTGGCCCAAGCAAGTCTCTTCTTCTTGTTCGTGTCCTTCAGTAGTGCTTTCTTTGCAGCTATTCGACTATGATGTTGATGTTGAGATGTGTCTGTTACTTTGAACTCCGTGAAGCATTTATTTGGGCTACAATCTGATGTTCAGTTAACTCTGATGAACTTATCCCCTGCAGCAGAGGTAACTTTCTGTCTTCCTTTCCTCTTGCGGTCCTCATGAGAACATGATGGTTTTTGCGACTGCACTTGAAGAAACTTTCAAAGTTCGTGACATTTTCTTGATTGACTGACCTTCATGTCTTAAAGTAATGATGGACTGTCGTTTATCTTCGCTTATTTCAGCAGTTCTTGCCATAATATGGACTTAGAATTTGACCAAATAGGGCTATCTTCTGTATATCACCCCAACCTTGTCACAACACAACTGACTGTCTCAAATGCATTAAGAAGAAAATACATACTTCTACTGAAGTCGATGCCTCCCCCTGTTTGGGCAGTGTTCGGCGGTCGACGTCGACGGTCTTCTAGCCATCGCTGATCCATTTTTCATTTTCCATTTGTGTTGTCTTGTTTTCCCACACACCTGGTTTAATTTCCCTCATTATGTGTTATGTATTTAGCCCTCTTTCCCCCCCCCCCCCCCCATGTCTTTGTACTTGATTGTTTATTGTTAGGTCGGTATGTTTTCAGCTGGTTTATTCCCGGGTGCTGTTTTACCCGTGTTTAGTGGCAACCGTTATTTTGTTCGCACATTGGGTTTGTTACTTTGTGCTTTTGCTTTTATTAAAGTGCGTTGTTCACTTATCTCTGCTCTCCTGTGCCTGACTTCATGCACCAGCTACACCCACCGCCTGACAACATTCCACAAATTAACTTTTAACAAGGCACATCTGTTAATTGAAATGCATTCCAGGTGACTACCTCATGAAGTAGGTTGAGAGAATGGCAAGAGTGTTCAAAGCTGTCATCAAGGCAAAGGGTGCTACTTTGAAGAATCTCAAAAACAAAATATATTTTGATTTGTTCAACACTTCTTTCGTTACTACATGATTCCATATGTGTTATTTCATAATTTGAATGTCTTCACTATTATTGTACAATGTAGAAAATAGTAAAAATAAAGAAAAACCCTTGAATGAGTAGGTGTGTCCACCCTTTGCTGCTATAAGAGCCTCCACTGCTGGGAAGGCTTTCCACAAGATGTTGGAACATTGCTGCAGGGACTTCCATTCAGCCACAAGAGCATTAATGAGGTCGGGCACTGATGTTGAGCTCTTAGGCCTGGCTCGCAGTCGGCATTCCAATTCATTCCAAAGGTGTCCGATGGGATTGAGGTCAGGTCTCTGTCTAGGCCAGTCAAGTTCTTCCACACTGATCTCATCCAAACATTTCTTTATGGACCTCGCTTTGTGCACTGGGGAATTGTCAAACTGTTGCCACAAAGTTTGAAGCACATAATCGTTGAGAATGTAATTGTATGCTGAAGCATTAAGATTTCCCTTCACTGGAACTAAGGGGCCCAGCCTGAACCATGAAAAACAGCCCCAGTCCATTATTCCTCCCCCACCAAACTTTACAGTTGGTACTATGCATTCGGGCAGGTAACTTTCTTCCGGCATCCGCCAAACCAAGATTTGTCCGTCGGACTGCCAGATGGAGAAGCGTGATTCATCACTCCAGAGAACGCGTTTCCAGTGCTCAAGAGTCCAATTGCAGCAAGTTTTACACCGCTCCAGCCGACACTTGGTATTGCGCATGGTGATCTTAGGCTTGTGTGCTACTGCTCGGCCACAGAAACCAATTTCCTGAAGCTCCCGACAAAATGTTATTGTGCTGACGTTGCTTCCAGGGGCAGTTTGGAACTCGGTAGTGAGTGTTGCAATCAAGGATAGATTATTTTTACGCGCTATGTGCTTCAGAACTCGTTGGTCCGTTCTGTGAGATTGTGTAGCCTACCACTTTGCGGCTGAGCCGTTGTTGCTCCTAGACGTTTCCACTTCACAATAACAGCACTTATAGTTGACCGGGGCAGCTCTACCAGGGCAGAAATTTGGCACCTATGGCGGTGCCACATTGAAAGTCACTGAGCTCTTCAGTAGGGGCCATTCTACTGACAATGTTTGTTTATGGAGATTGCATGGCTGTGTGCTCTATTATATACACCTCACAGCAAAGGGTGTGGCTGAAATAGCTGAATCCACTAATTTGAACTGGTGTCCAGATACTTTTGGCCATGTAAATACATCCTATGAACAAGAAGATGAGAACCGAAAAGGTAGACTAAACGATATGCCGAATATGCAGTATGTAAACATCATAGTGGGTCAATTTCCATAACAACTAAGATTGTTGTAGCGCAAGGCTCACCTTCTCCACTGTTTTGGTCCATTGGCTACCATACTAACAGCGTGAAGCGAACCCTTGCACATGTGCAGATACTGTGTGTGATTATTTGAAAGCAAAGTGTTGTATCTTAGACCGCAGCGGTATAAGGCACTGCATCTCCGTGCTAAAGGAGTCACTACATACCCTGGTTTGATTCCAGGCTGTATCACAACTGGCCATGATTGGGAGTCCCATAGGGTGGCACACAATTAGCCCAGCGTCGTCCGGGTTAGGGTTTGGTCAGGGTAGGCTGTCATTGTAAATAAGAATTTGTTCTTCTGACTTGCCTAGTTAAATAAAGGTACAATTCAAATTATAATGTATGTAAGAGATAGTTTTTCTTCCCTTTGCAAATGTCATTCACATGATTTTGTGTCAGTAAATCATAGTCCACTGTAATTGAAACATGGATTTTCAATTCGCCTGCTTTTCCAATGACTCACAATGCTGCATCTTAACAGTGTCACAATCTTGATGTGTGATAATCAATGCAATTATATAACATCACAAGCCACTTCTTCTCAAAACACTTTAGATTGTAACACTGCAATGTGAAACCACCCTCTGCCTTATATGATTTGTTTGGTTGGCTTGATGTTAGATTTGTTAGTTAGATAATCTATGGCAATTGCAATAATGGCATTTTCTTAAATGTGTGTGGAAATGTTTGCAGGCATGGTTGCTGAAATGTTGATGTCTCCTTGGAGCTTAACAATTTCTCCAGCTTACAAAAGAGGCTAATTTCAAGTTTAAATTCATGTCAAAATGGCAAGGGATTCAAGAAGATTTGCTGATAATAGTAGCTGGCCATGTTATTCGTGTTAAGGTTAGCGTTAGAGTTAGGGCTTGGGTTAGGGTAAAGGTTAAGGTTAGAGTCAGGGGTAGGGTTAGGGTAAAGGTTAAATTTGGAGTCAGGGGCAGGGTTAGGGTAAAGGTTAAAGTTAGAGTCAGGGCTTGGGTTAGGGTAAAGGTTAAATTTGGAGTCAGGGGTAGGGTTAGGGTAAAGGTTAAAGTTAGAGTCTGTGGTAGGGTTAGGGTAAAGGTTAAGGTTAGAGTCAGGGGTAGGGTTAGGGTAAAGGTTAAGATTAGAGTCAGGGGTAGGGTTAAGGTTAAGGTTAGAGTCAGGGATAGGGTAAAGGTTAAGGTTAGAGTCAGGGGTAGGGTTAGGGTAAAGGTTAAAGTTATATTCAGGGGTAGGGTTAGGGTAAAGGTTAAATTTGGAGTCAGGGGTAGGGTTAGGGTAAAGGTTAAAGTTAGAGTCAGGGGTAGGGTTAGGGTAAAGGTTAAGGTTAGAGTCAGGGGTAGGGTTAGGGTAAAGGTTAAGATTAGAGTCAGGGGTAGGGTTAAGGTTAAGGTTAGAGTCAGGGGTAGGGTAAAGGTTAAGGTTAGAGTCAGGGGTAGGGTTAGGGTAAAGGTTAAAGTTATATTCAGGGGTAGGGTTAGGGTAAAGGTTAAATTTGGAGTCAGGGGTAGGGTTAGGGTAAAGGTTAAAGTTAGAGTCAGGGGTAGGGTTAGGGTAAAGGTTAAGGTTAGAGTCAGGGGTAGGGTTAGGGTAAAGGTTAAGATTAGAGTCAGGGGTAGGGTTAAGGTTAAGGTTATAGTCAGGGGTAGGGTAAAGGTTAAGGTTATAGTCAGGGGTAGGGTAAAGGTTAAGGTTAGAGTCAGGGGTATGGGTTAGGGTAAAGGTTAAAGTTAGATTCAGGGGTAGGGTTAGGGTAAAGGTTAAGGTTAGAGTCAGGGGTAGGGTAGAGTTTAAGGTTAGAGTCAGGGGTAGGGTTAGGGTAAAGGTTAAGGTTAGAGTCAGGGGTAGGGTTAGGGTAAAGGTTAAGGTTAGAGTCAGGGGTAGGGTTAGGGTAAAGGTTAATGTTAGAGTCAGGGGTAGGGTAAAGGTTAATGTTAGAGTCAGGGGTAGGGTAAAGGTTAAGGTTACAGTCAGGGGTAGGGTAAAGGTTAAGGTTAGAGTCAGGGCTTGGGTTAGGGTAAAGGTTAAGGTTAGAGTCAGGGGTCGGGTTAGGGTTAAGGTTAAGGTTAGATGTAGGGGTGAGGTTAGGGTAAAGGTTAAGGTTAGAGTCAGGGGTAGGGTTAGGGTAAAAGTTACGGTTAGAGTCAGGGGTAGGGTTAAGGTTAAGGTTAGAGTCAGGGGTAGGGTTAGGGTTAAGGCTAGAGTCAGGGCTTGGGTTAGGGTTAAGGTTAAGGTTAGAGTCAGGGGTGGGGTTAGGGTAAAGGTTAAGGTTAGAGTCAGGGGTAGGGTTAGGGTAATGGTTAGAGTCAGGGGTAGGGTTAGGGTAAAGGTTAAGGTTAGAGTCAGGGGTAGGGTTAGGGTTAAGATTAAGGTTAGAGTCAGGGGTAGGGTAAAGGTTAAGGTTAGAGTCAGGGGTAGGGTTAGGGTAAAGGTTAAGGTTAGAGTCAGGGGTAGGGTTAGGGTTAAGGTTAGAGTCAGGGGTAGGGTTAGGGTAAAGGTTAAGGTTAGAGTCAGGAGTAGGGTTAGGGTAAAGGTTAGAGTCAGGGGTAGGGTTAGGGTTAAGGTTAGAGTCAGGGCTTGGTTTAGGGTAAAGGTTAAGGTTAGAGTCAGGAGTAGGGTTAGGGTAAAGGTTAGAGTCAGGGGTAGGGTTAGGGTTAGGGTAAAGGTTAAGGTTAGAGTCCGGGGAAGGGTTAGGGTAAAGATGCCTACTCATAATTTGTTAAAATCACTTGATGATATCATTAGGTGTTACTGGAGATGAGTTTAGGGATAGGATAAGGGTTAAGGTTTGAGTTAGGGTTAGTAGATAGTTCGTTGAAATGTTACTGATAGTCTGTAGATTGATAATTGTAAAAGACTTCACCATGAATGACCATGAAGCCAGCGAAGTAGATAACTTATTTCATCAGAAGTGGTCTTGTACTGATTGGTGTTTTTCTGAACAGCACCGGATGTCCCTGTTCTAACACATGCATGCTGTGATCACTCATTGGAGTGACCTCTAGAAGCATGTTTACTATGCATTAATAAAAATATAATTTTCCATTGCGTCTACAAGCCCCCCCCCCCCAACTGGGTATTCATCAACAACCAACTGGGTATTCATCAACAACCAACTGGGTATTCATCAACAACCTACTGGGTATTCATCAACAACCTACTGGGTATTCATCAACAACCTACTGGGTATTCATCAACAACCTACTGGGTATTCATCAACAACCAACTGGGTATTCATCAACAACCAACTGGGTATTCATCAACAACCTACTGGGTATTCATCAACAACCTACTGGGTATTCATCAACAACCAACTGGGTATTCATCAACAACCAACTGGGTATTCATCAACAACCAACTGGGTATTCATCAACAACCTACTGGGTATTCATCAACAACCTACTGGGTATTCATCAACAACCAACTGGGTATTCATCAACAACCAACTGGGTATTCATCAACAACCAACTGGGTATTCATCAACAACCAACTGGGTATTCATCAACAACCAACTGGGTATTCATCAACAACCTACTGGGTATTCATCAACAACCAACTGGGTATTCATCAACAACCTACTGGGTATTCATCAACAACCTACTGGGTATTCATCAACAACCAACTGGGTATTCATCAACAACCAACTGGGTATTCATCAACAACCAACTAGGTATTCATCAACAACCTACTGGGTATTCATCAACAACCAACTGGGTATTCATCAACAACCTACTGGGTATTCATCAACAACCAACTGGGTATTCATCAACAACCTACTGGGTGTTCATCAACAACCAACTGGGTATTCATCAACAACCAACTGGGTATTCATCAATAACCTACTGGGTATTCATCAACAACCAACTGGGTATTCATCAACAACCTACTGGGTATTCATCAACAACCAACTGGGTATTCATCAACAACCTACTGGGTATTCATCAACAACCTACTGGGTATTCATCAACAACCAACTGGGTATTCATCAACAACCAACTGGGTATTCATCAACAACCTACTGGGTGTTCATCAACAACCAACTGGGTATTCATCAACAACCAACTGGGTATTCATCAATAACCTACTGGGTATTCATCAACAACCAACTGGGTATTCATCACCAACCTACTGGGTATTCATCACCAACCTACTGGGTATTCATCAACAACCTACTGGGTATTCATCAACAACCTACTGGGTATTCATCAACAACCTACTGGGTATTCATCATGATGTCAGTTCTCTTTCTTTATTCATGGAGTTGTATGGCTGTTTATTCAATGCTATCTATTTCAAAAGCTGACCCCTGCTTGGTTGTTATGGAGGCAAAGTGTGGGAATTTATTGACCATCGACCACAGGTTGGCTACTGCAGTGATAATGTTAATGAATCAATACAGAGTGCTATCAGTGGCACAATTAAGGCTGTATTTCATGTTCCACACCAAGTTGTACCTCTGCAAGGGCAGCTCTACTGTCTGTCACTTCAAACTAGTGCATTAGTCTGTATTATCCTGACAAAATGAATCCCTGGTTGTGGATCTCATTAATGTTGCACTGGTGGGATAAACAGTGGTGAAAAACAAATAAGCGATTTATAGTGCCTTTGGTAATGAACCACAATGCACTTGCTTTTGACCTGCAAGTTATATTTGAGCTTATGATTATCAGTCATGCTAACAAATAAAAGATGATGAAAATATGCCAACACAGATGGTCCTGAACCCAAATGCCAACCTACAGTATTATAGTACAAACACAAAGTGCATTGGACCAGAATACAGATGTCTGAGGGTGTCCAGCATCAAACAAATACAGCAGCATCTGGTTGCAGCCTGAGCATGTTTTAGGCACATTTGATGTGCTCAAAGAGTGTCAACAAATTGGAGAGATGGCATGTCCCATCTGCAGACTGTCTATTTATTTGTGTGAAATGTGCTATGGTAGAGAGACAAAATGGTTACACCGTCTCAAGCTTATTGAACTACAACTACTGTAGCCCTTTCTGTTTTATTTGTCAACAAACATATGGTATAAATATGGTATAACATGTCCATCTTTTTCATAACAAAACGTTTTCATAAAATGCTGAATTTCCAGTGACCTCTTTAGCCTTCCATGTCCTTCACGGATTACTAATGTTCTGAGTAATGGTGTTTTGGCATAAAGTGATACATGTTTAACTAACAGAACAGAAAGTAATGTCTTCTACCAGACAACAGTATAATTAGTCTCATTCACCCAATATAATGGCTGTGGTTGGTAGAGTTCATGCTAAATGTTTTTTGTTGTGTGCTTCAGTTTCTATTGCTGCTTATGGTTTCAGAGGTCTTCTGATTTTGTAATTTGATGGTAACATATTTATCAAAATATTGTCTCAGTAGCGTTGACAAAGCTTTGATGAGTCAGCATTTTTTTCAATCTTCATTTGTTTCAAAAAATTGTGTTCTTCTTACATATGAACAGACCTCCATGCTTTTAGTTCCATTGTTATTTATCAAGGTAGAGCTCTAGCCTATACAATTGTGGACTGTTTATATTTCTGACTTAACAGTTCTTAGAACAACAACATGCTTCTTAGAACAACAACATGCTTCTTAGAACAACAACATGCTTCTTAGAATAACAACATGCTTCTTAGAATAACAACATGCTTCTTAGAACAACAACATGCTTCTTAGAATAACAAAATGCTTCTTAGAATAAAAACATGCTTCTTAGAATAACAACATGCTTCTTAGAACAACAACATGCTTCTTAGAACAACAACATGCTTCTTAGAACAACAACATGCTTCTTAGAATAAAAACATGCTTCTTAGAACAACAACATGCTTCTTAGAACAACAACATGCTTCTTAGAACAACAACATGCTTCTTAGAATAACAAAATGCTTCTTAGAATAACAACATGCTTCTTAGAATAAAAACATGCTTCTTAGAACAACAACATGCTTCTTAGAACAACAACATGCTTCTTAGAACAACAACATGCTTCTTAGAATAACAACATGGGTCTTAGAAAACATCAACAGACATGAAATTGTGAGCAATGTTTTCCAGTGGCAGATAATCATACATTGCGCTAACCTTACAGCTACTCTCGTCTTTTATCTATGAGTGGTTTTGGATTGACACAAATGTCTGCCTGGGAGTATTAGCAACAAGCATATTTAATTGAAATCATTGCTTGACATCTACATGCAGAAACACTCTATTTACTTTAAGCTAATGATTCTTGGCAAAGAATGGCAGGATTTAACCTTGTTACTCTTTCATTGCAAAGCTTGTGAGGTTGAAAGGACAATGGCATAATCTCCTTTCATCAAAGATTCTACACCTCTTTGATGAGGTATAATGACTTGGTATAATCATACTGTGTGCAAGCGTTGTTGTGTGTGCTGTATTTCTCACCTTGGAGAACAGTTCTGAATAGTGATTGCAAGTTCTCTTTCTGCTCCAGGTAAGATTATGATTAAGGCCATTGGGTTTGGGTACCTTTTCAGTTTGGGTCCGTTAGTTAACAATACAAAATGACTCCGCTTTCATGCATACTGCTTTTCAATCATAAATAAGCCAAGATATTGGAAGGTCCCCCTATGCTGCTCACAATATGACACAGCGAGTGATGAGACATGTGAAATGGAGCACCGAGGAAAATTTACCATACATTTGCATATGTCAACATACCCAAACACATATATATTTAATGTTTGTGAAGAGAGGTTCTTGTGTTCAGGCCTGAGGCTTCCAATGGGTAATGGAAGGGGGTGCTTTGTTGTGCTACAGAAATGCTGTTTCAGTGGCATATTTGAGAACAATATATAGCTGTTTCATACCAGAGTCATGCATAATATTCCCGAATTTACAGCGTGTAAATTCTTAGATTGGTCATCTAAAAGATCCATATTATATCTTATGTCTGTCTTTGATTTTATCCTCAGGTCAAACTTGTGGTGGTGTTGCACAAGGACTAAATGGAACGATAGAGAGTCCTGGCTTTCCCCACGGCTACCCAAACTATGCCAACTGTACCTGGATCATCATCACAGGAGAACGAAACAGGATACAGTTGTCATTTCACACCTTTGCTCTTGAAGAGGACTGTGACATCGTCTCTATTTATGACGGACAACCACAGCCAGGAAACCTGAAAATGAGGTAACAGACTTTTACTTACCCATATGCATTTTTCTATGTAGGTCTACTGTGTGGTGATCTGAGAACATTTCTTAACAATGGCTTGGTTTTGCGTTCATTTGATTTTAGTGCTACTTGTATTGTTGTATCATTAGTGGTCCTGTGTGGCGCTAGCAATGTCAAGTTGTTAATATACAGTTAATATACACCCCTTGACATTTTCAAAATGTTGTGGTGTTACAGCCTGAATTTAAAATTGATTACTAGATTTAGATTGATCTTGATCTAGATTTTTGTCACTGGTTTAAAATGAAAAAATTAAAAAAGCTCAAATGTCTTGAGTCAATAAGCATTCAACACCTTTGTTATGGCAAGCCTAAATAGGTTAAGGAGGAAAACTGTGCTTAACAAGTCACATAATAAGTTGAATGGACTCCCTCTGTGTGCAATAATAGTGTTTAGCATGATTTTTGAATGACTAACTCATCTCCGTACCCCACACATACAATTTTCTGTAAGGTCCCTCAGTCGAGCAGTGAATTTCAGACACAGATTCAACCACAAACACCAGGGAGGTTTTTCAATGCCTTGCAAAGAAGGGCATCCATTAGTAGATGGCTAAAATAAATAAAAAAGCAGACATTGAATATTCCTTTGAACACGGTTAAGTTAATAATTAGGGGCGGTTCTAAATTTACAAAATGGTTACCTGGAGGAAAATGGGGAGGATCAGGCTTTTTCAATTTCAGTCAAGGGGGCGGTTTAGATTTTTTAAATATCTAGTCTAGAGGAGGGTCATATAATTTGCAATTGATAAAATTTCAATATTTCTCAGTGTTTTATCATTATTTTCTTATTAAGCTATATATTGATGTGTGCCCGATGCTGCCCCTCATCTATGATTCTCCGCTGGGCGCACAACATCAATTGCACCTATAGACTATTTAGTGTGGTCTCCATAAAACAATCCATAGCCTATAGGCTATAGGCTACGAAGTGCATGCTCGGAGAAGCACAGAATAAAGTTATATTTCAAAGATAGATGCTGGGATGGAGTAAATAAAACAAGGCAGCATCACACACTGCAATGGATATTCTAACCCTGAGCTCGTTTTTATGTGCTGCTTAACCTATGGCAGTGCTGTGTAGGGAAGGTGGAAGTTAGGTGGAAGTTCTGTAGGTATTAGTTCAGGAGGAGAGTCAAAGTTTTTTTCCCAAAATATATTTTTTAGAACGCCTAGTCCATAAAATGCACTTTCTTGCGTGCGGGCTAGCCTATAGCCTATGTTCTGTTCAGTTTGAGAAGGACAGCGCAAAGATGAGAAGGAGGACCGGAGGTCAACTTTGATAGCTTGCTACTAATCAGGCTATAACATAACAAAATGTGGAATAAGACAAGGGGTATGAATACTTTCTAAAGGCACTGCACATGCTGACATGACAGCTTATTTCAGTATATCGATTTTTGTGCTATTGTGCTAAACATTTTAGTTTTGTTGTGTTGAACATTCCTGTGTACCCACTGAATAGTTATATTGGTGTTAAAAAGGCATTAATTCATTCCCAACTGTACTTAAAGTACCACAGTGAGTCTATCTTGCCATAAAAGAGACAATTAAACTCAAAACTTCTGAAACAAGTGAACGTTTGTAATGACATGCAGGCTAAACAGCATCCCTGTGGTTGCCAATGTTGCACTTACCAGGTTTGAAGTATGCCGATAGGTTGGTACGGAGGGCATCCTCTGGGTGTTGAAGTGAATAATGGGAACCTGCAATCAATAAAGGCAATCTCAAAATACTTGTTTTCCAAGTGAAATCGGAATGGCTTTAATTAGATGCAGAAAGCTTTAAGTAACAGATGATTAACACAACTATTTGCATAAAGAGGTTGAAGATAAACTTTTGCTGCTGAAAATTATTTTTTATTTTATTTATTCATTTTATTTAACCTTTATTTAACTAGGCAAGCCAGTTCGATTCCCTTGTATTTACATTGGTTTCACAGTATTTACAAAGTAAATGATGTGAGCGGTAATAGAAAGTGCTGATGAACTCAGTGCCATTGTGGTTTGAGTGTTCACCCTGAGATTGGAACGTTGAGAGTTTGATTCCCTGGTCGAGTCAAACCAAAGACTCTAAAATGGGATCTGGCGCTCCTCTGCTTGCCAATCAGTATTAAGGAGATCGATTGGGGGTAAGGCCCTGTGATAGACTAGTGTCCTATCCAGGGGGTGTAGTTGTACATCAAGCTGCCTCACGTTACAGAAACGGCAGATAGGCTCCTGCTTCTATGAGCCCTTCTGTCTTACACAAGCCAAGGCTACTTACTTAATTAATAGAAAGTGTGAGGCAGCACCCGCTCAATGTGATTCCATGCATAGCACCTAGTATAATGACGCAGATGTAACATGCATTCTGCTGTTGCAAGCAGAAGTCTAGGAGTAAAGCCTATTAAGTTTTTATGTAGCATATACATTGCCTTCAGAATGTATTCATAGCCCTTGACTTATTCCACATTTTGTTACAGCCGGAATACAAAATGGTTTAAATATATATTTTCCTCACCCATCTACTCACAATACACGATAATGACAACATGAAAACATGTTTTTAGAAATGTTAGTAAATTAGTTGAACATGAAATACAGAAATATTTAATTTACATACATGTAAGTATTCACACCTCTGAGTCAATACTTTATAGAAGCATATTTGGCAGTGATTACAGTTTCCTGTAAGTCTTTCTGGGTAAATCTCTAAGAGCTTTACACACCTGGATTGTACCCAGAAGTTTTTTTTTTATTCTTCAAGCTTTGTCAAATTGGTTGTTGACCATTGCAAGACAACCATTTTCAGGTCTTGCAATAGATTTTCAAGTAGATTTAAGTCAAAGCTGTAACTCGGCCACTCCGGAACATTCACTGTGTAGATTTGGCCTTGTGTTTTAGGTTATTGTCCTGCTGAAAGGTGAATTAATCTCCTAGTGTCAGGTGGAAAGCAGACTGAACCAGGTTTTCCTCCAGGACTTTGTCTGTGCTTAGCTCCATTACGTTTATTTTTTAACCTGAAAAACTCCCCAGTCCTTAATGATTATTAGTATACCCATAACATGATGCAGCCATCACTATGCTTGAAAATATGGAGAGTGGTACTCATTAATGTGTTGCGTTGGATTTGCCCCAAACATAACAGGACAAAAGTGAACTTAAATGCTTTGCCACATTTTTGGTAGTATCGCTTTAGTGCCTTGTTTTGGAATATTTTTATTATATACAGGCTTCCTTCTTTTCACGCTCAGTTAGATTAGTATTGTGGAGTAACTACAATGTTGTTGATCCATCCACAGTTTTCTCCTATCACAGCCATGAACTGTTTTAAAGTCACCATAGGCCTCATGGTGAAATCCCTGAGAGGTTTCAAATAAAATAAAATACAATTGTATTTGTCACATGCGCCGAATACAACAGTTGTAGACCTTACCATGAAATGCTTACTTACAAGCCCTCAACCAACAATGCAGTTGGAGAAAAATGGCCTTCCCCTCCGGCAACTGAGTAAGCTGTATGCTTTTCAATGTATGCTTTTTAAAATTTTACCCAACTACCAATAGGTGCCCTTCTTTGCGAGGCATTGGAAAACCTACCTGGTCTTTGTGGTTGAATCTGTGTTTGAAATTCACTGCTCAACTGAGGGACCTTACAGATAATTGTATGTGTGGGGTACAGAGATGGGGTAGTCATTAATTGTTAATTATTGCACACAGAGCGAGTCTATGCTACTTATAATGTGACTTGTTAAGCAAGATTTTACCCCTGAACTTATTTAGGCTTGCCATAACAAAGGGGTTGAATACAGTGAGGGAAAAAAGTATTTGATCCCCTGCTAATTTTGTATGTTTGCCCACTGACAAAGAAATGATCCGTCTATAATTTTAATGGTAGGTTTATTTGAACAGTGAGAGACAGAATAACAACCAAAGAAGTCTAGAAAAACGCATGTCAAAAATGTTATAAATTGATTTACATTTTAATGAGGGAAATAAATATTTGACCCCTCTGCCAAACATGATTTAGTACTTGGTGGCTAAACCCTTTTTGGCCACCAGGTTTGCACACATCTTAGGAGGGATTTTGTCCCACTCCTCTTTGCAGATCTTCTCCAAGTCATTAAGGTTTCGAGGCTGACGTTTGGCAACTCGAACCTTCAGCTCCCTCCACAGATTTTCTATGGGTTTAAGGTCTGGAGACTGGCTAGGCCACTCCAGGACCTTAATGTGCTTCTTCTTGAGCCACTCCTTTGTTGCCGTGGCTGTGTTTTGGGTCATTGTCATGCTGGAATACCCATCCACGACCCATTTTCAATGCCCTGGCTGAGGGAAGGAGGTTCTCACCCAAGATTTGACGGTACATGGCTCCGTCCATCGTCCCTTTGATGCGGTGAAGTTGTCCTGTCCCCTTAGCAGAACCCCCCCCCCATTGCATAGTTTCCACCTCCTTGTTTGATGGTCGGGATGGTGTTCTGGGGTCATAGGCAGCATTCCTCCTCCTCCTAACACGGCGAGTTGAGTTGATGCCAAAGAGCTCCATTTTGGTCTCATCTGACTACAACACTTTCACCCAGTTGTCCTCTGAATCATTCAGATGTTCATTGGCAAACTTCAGACGGGCATGTACAGTTGGGAGAACAAGTATTTGATACACTGATGATTTTGCAGGTTTTCCTACTTACAAAGCATGTAGAGGTCTGTCATTTTTATTATAGGTACACTTCAACTGTGAGAGACGGAATCTAAAACAAAAATCCAGAAAATCACATTGTATGATTTTAAAGTAATTAATTTGCATTTTATTGCATGACATAAGTATTTAATACATCAGAAAAGCATAACTTAATATTTGGTACAGAAACCTTTGTTTGCAATTACAGAGATCATACGTTTCCTGTAGTTCTTGACCAGGTTTGCACACACTGCAGCAGTGATTTTGGCCCACTCCTCCATACAGACCGTCTCCAGATCGTTCAGGTTTTGGGGCTATCGCTGGGCAATACGGACTTTCAGCTCCCTCCAAAGATTTTCTATTGGGTTCAGGTCTGGAGACTGGCTAGGCCACTCCAGAACCTTGAGATGCTTCTTACGGAGCCACTTCTTAGTTGCCCTGGCTGTGTGTTTCGGGTCGTTGTCATGCTGGAAGACCCAGCCAAGACCCATCTTCAATGCTCTTACTGAGGGAAAGAGGTTGTTGGCCAAGATCTCGCGATACATGGCCCCATCCATCCTGCCCTCAATAAGGTGCAGTCGTCCTGTCCCCTTTGCAGAAAAGCATCCCCAAAGAATGATGTTTCCACCTCCATGCTTCACGGTTGGGATGGTGTTCTTGGGGTTGCACTCATCTTTCTTCTTCCTCCAAACACGGCGAGTAGAGTTTAGACCAAAAAGCTCTATTTTTGTCTCATCAGACGACATGACCTTCTCCCATTCCTCCTCTGGATCATCCAGATGGTCATTGGCAAACTTCAGACGGGCCTGGACATGCGCTGGCTTGAGCAGGGGGACCTTGCGTGCGCTGCAGGATTTTAATCCATGACGGCGTAGTGTGTTACTAATGGTTTTCTTTGAGACTGTGGTCCCAGCTCTCTTCAGGTCATTGACCACGTCCTGCCGTGTAGTTCTGGGCTGATCCCTCACCTTCCTCATGATCATTGATGCCCCACGAGGTGAGATCTTGCATGGAGCCCCAGACCGAGGCTGATTGACCGTCATCTTGAACTTCTTCCATTTTCTAATAATTGCGCCAACAGCTGTTGCCTTCTCACCAAGCTGCTTGCCTATTGTCCTGTAGCCCATCCCAGCCATGTGCAGGTCTACAATTTTATCCCTGATGTCCTTACACAGCTCTCTGGTCTTGGCCATTGTGGAGAGGTTGGAGTCTGTTTGATTGACAGGTGCAGTTAATACAGGTAATGAGTGGAGAACAGGAGGGCTTCTTAAAGAAAAACTAACAGGTCTGTGAGAGCCAAAATTCTTACTGGTTGGTAGGTGATCAAATACTTATGTCATGCAATAAAATGCAAACTAATTACTTAAAAATCATACAATGATTTTTAGATTCCGTCTCTCACAGTTGAAGTGTACCCATGATAAAAATTACAGACCTCTACATGCTTTGTAAGTAGGAAAACTTGCAAAATCGGCAGTGTATCAAATAGTTGTTCTCCCCACTGTATATGTGCTTTCTTGAGCAGGGGGGCCTTGCGGGCGCTGCAGGATTTCAGTCCTTAACGGCATAGTGTGTTGCCAATTGTTTTCTTGGTGACTATGGTCCCAGCTGCCTTGAGATCGTTGACAAGATCCTCCCGTGTAGTTCTGGGTTGATTCCTCACCGTTCTCATGATCATTGCAACTCCACGAGGTGAGATCTTGCATGTAGCCACAGGCCGAGGGAGATTGACAGTTCTTTTGTGTTTCTTCGATTTGCGAATAATCGCACCAACTGTTGTCACCTTCTCACCAAGCTGCTTGGCGATGGTCTTGTAGCCCATTCCAGCCTTGTGTAGGTCTACAATCTTGTCCCTGACATCCTTGGAGAGCTCTTTGGGCTTGGCCATGGTGGAGAGTTTGGAATCTGATTGATTGATTGCTTCTGTGGACAGGTGTCTTTTATACAAGTAACAAGCTGAGATTAGGAGCACTCCCTTTAAGAGTGTGCTCCAAATCTCAGCTCGTTACCTGTATAAAAGACACCTGGGAGCCAGAAATCTTTCTGATTGAAAGTGGGTCAAATATTTATTTCCCTCATGAAAATGCAATTCAATTTATAACATTTTTGACATGCGTTTTTCTGGATTTTTTTTGTTTTTATTCTCTCACTGTTCAAATAAACCTACCATTAAAATTATAGACTGATCATTTCTTTGTCAGTGGGAAAACGTACAAAATCAGCAGGGGATCAAATACTTTTTTCCCTCACTGTACTTATTCTACCCTACCAAGCAAAAAAGCAGTAACTGCTCATTTGGTCAAAAATGTGTTAATGTCATTTTTGCTACATTAAATACATGCTTAATCATGTGGACAAGTATCCTGCCTCTATTGTATTGTGTTTTTTGAGAAAATGGGGGTCATGTTAGCAGTAACTGCATAAAGTTACAGTGAAACCTTTTTCTCAGTTCCGCGATATGAGCAGTTACTGCCTGTTTGATTGGTTTGATTGGCACAAGTACAAGAACAATGGACTGCCTGGGCTTGCACAAGTAGAAGAACAATGGACTGCCTGGGCTTGCACAAGTAGCAGCCCAATGGACTGCATGGGCTTGCACAAGTAGCAGCCCAATGGACTGCATGGGCTTGCGCAAGTAGGAGAACGTGGAGTAGCTATAGTAAAACCACTACTACTATTATTATTGATATACAATGATGATGATGATGGTGATGATGATGTTTATCGTTATCATTATTATCACTATTGTGTTTTGCCATTTTGTATGCTGAAAGAAAGTGGCCTAATGCAGATGCAAAAAGAACAACAGCATGCCAATGGATTTGAGGTCTCATTTAATCTGGCACTGAACTAGCTGCAGACAGATAGACTGGAAGGGATTCTGTGCAGATGCTTAATGTGGCCTGATCAGAGAGGGAACATATTTAGAGACATATGCATATGGCCTGATAAAGAGTAACTCTTCCTGATTGGAGATGGAGACAATGCACTGGTAATTACCTCATCACAGTATAGTGCAGTACATGCGTTCAGTTGTGTTCTAAGTACGTGTTCAGTTCTTTTAAGTATGCGTTCAGTTGTGCTTTAAGTATGTATTCAGTTGTGCTTAAGTATGCGTTCAGTTGTGCTTTAAGAATGCGTTCAGTTGTGCTTAAGTATGCGTTCAGTTGTGCTTTAGGTGTGCGTTCAGTTGTGCTTAAGTATGCGTTCAGTTGTGTTTTAGGTATGCGTTCAGTTGTGTTTTAGGTATGCGTTCAGTTGTGTTTTAAGTATGCGTTCAGGTGTGTTTTAAGTATGCGTTCAGTTGTGTTTTAGGTATGCGTTCAGTTGTGTTTTAGGTATGCGTTCAGTTGTGTTTTAAGTATGCGTTCAGGTGTGTTTTAAGTATGCGTTCAGTTGTGTTTTAGGTATGCGTTCAGTTGTGTTTTAGGTATGCGTTCAGTTGTGTTTTAAGTATGCGTTCAGGTGTGTTTTAAGTATGCGTTCAGTTGTATTTTCCATGGATTTGTGTACTTACCAAAGCTAAAGATAGAGACTGTTGTGTTGCAGATTTAAAGGTGTAGGGCTTAGTTCTGCAGTTTCACTACAGGGCTAATATGTAGGGCATGCAGTGTTGCTAAGAGAGACTGGTGTTAATTATAGCTTTAGATCTCTTACTGTTTCTAGAAATACTACATACTTTACTGTGCATCATAGCACTTTCGCTGTTTGTACATAAAATAAGCCATCCTTGGTTGGTTTTATGCGACTTCCATCTCATTCATTTTCTATTCACAGGCTGTTCACATAAGCTTAATGAACTTCTTATTGTCCTTTTTAAGTGGTCTGCGATACCCTGCTCGAGGGTGTTTAAAAATCCATACTCCTCGATCCTCTTAAAAATTAAAAAGAGTTGATATAGTCATTAGGATTATGATACAAAATATCACAAAAAGGAATCAAGTAATGAAGTCATCTTCACTTTGTATATCAACTTCCTTCAGAGAATGATTATATTTCATCCAGCCCCTCCCTCAGTTTTATAATTTTATTAACCTTAGCGTGTGTGTGTGCGTGCGTGTGTGTGTGTTATAAAGTTCATATTAGCCCAAATCCTTAATGGATGTCCTGACAATCTTAATCTTATTTTAATGATCTGAGACATTGAAAAGACAAAACCTGAAACAGTATTAAGCTAATATTGATTGACTGTTTAGTTTTAAAATGGAAGTGAACAGATGGGTGTCGTGATGTATCCATAAATCTGTAGAAAACCTGTCAATATGAACCTATAGTGGGGAGTCTGTGACACTGACCACACATGACTTAGTTGGCAATGCCTTAATGTAAATTCTAAAAGCGTCTGTCCAATTCAATGTCTAAGCACAACATGTCTTTAGAATCTGTGCTTGTTGGACATTGCTAGATTTCCTTGACTCTGGTTGCACTCAATTCAGCTCGCTTGGCTTAGCCTTTGCTCAGAGCAATACATTCAGTGAAACGTTTCACAACAAATGGCTTGAAATCGCAGGCGAACTCCACCCACCCGAAACAACCTGCTGGGTTATAAGTCATGTGTGCTCTCTCTGGATTCGTATCCGTCATCCCTCTGCACAATCTGCCCATGCAAAATGCAAACCAAGTTTTGTGGAAGTGTTGTACAGGAGGATATGAATAAGGAAGTTAAGTTTGAATTTCAAGTGCATACAGTAGCTGCGCCCTGTAGTATTACTTGGGCGGTATTCAATCCGTATCCCGGAAGTTCAGCTTTACAGTGGAATTGAAACTTAAAGGCAAAGTTCCTGCGTTGGTGGAGACTGCATTCATGGTAAAAACTGCATATGTTACCTCAATCTGAATGTACCTTTAATTTTCTATTGCGCAATCTGTAACGCTTCAGAGCCATAGATCAATGATAAATGGGGTGGCAGGGTAGCCTAGTGGTTAGAGCGTTGGACTAGTAACCGGAAGGTTGCAAGTTCAAACCCCCGAGCTGACAAGGTACAAATCTGCCAGGCAGTTAACCTGGCAAGCAGTTCCTAGGCTGTCATTGAAAATAAGAATTTGTTCTGACTGTAACTGACTTGCCTCGTTAAATATAAATAAATATGCATTTCATTATACACTCAGTACCTTGCCAGTTAATTAGTACACCCATCTATTACCAGGTCGGACCCCCTTTGCCTCCAGAACAGCCTGAATTATTTGGGGCTTGGATTCTACAAGGTGTCGGAAACATTGCTCAATTGGTTTCAAGGGACCTAACGCGTACCAGGAAAACATTCCACACACCGTTACACCACCAGCCTGTACCGTTGACACCAGGCAGGATTGGGTCAGGGACTCTGCTGTTTACCCCAAATCCTGACTCTTCCATCAGCATGACGCAACAGGAACCGGGATTCTTCGGACCAGCCATTCCTCAGTTTTTATTCGATACCACCCGGTGTGGTTGTTTGTAGCATGCCTGTAAGCTTGCACGATTCTTGCCATTCTTCTTCAACCTCTCATCAATATGCTGTTTTTGCCCACAGAACTGCTGTTAACTGGATGTTTTTTGTTTGTCGCACCATTCTCGGGAAAACCCTAGACACTGTCGTGCATTAAAATCTCAGGAACTGACCGTTTTTGAGACACTGGAACGGGCATGCCTGGCACTGACGATCATACCACGCTTAAAGTCTCTTAGGTCATTTGTTTTGCCCATTATAACTCTCAATTAAACAGTAACGGAAAAATCGACAGTTCTGCCCTTGAGCAAAGCAGTTAACTCCCACAACAACTGCTCCCCGGGCGCTGATGACGTCGATTAAGGCAGCCCCCCGCAGAAGACACATTTTGGTTGTGCAACCGACGAGGTATCCATTTTCGTGAACCGGGTGGTATACCTAATAAACTGGTGTACAGCGTTCAAGGTCAAGATAACAATGTTGAAAAGGACATGCAAATATTTTATTTATTGTATTTATGTATTTATAGGGGACAATGCACATGAATCAACATCAATATTACAGTAATGCAACAATCAATCAATCAATCAAGTGTATTTATAAAGCCCCTTTTACATCAGCCAAAGTCACAAAGTGCTGTACAGAAACCCTGCCTAAAACCCCAAACAGCAAGCAATGCAGATGTAGAAGCACGGGGGCTAGGAAAAACTCCCTAGAAAGTCCGGAACCTAGGAAGAAACCTAGAGAGGAACCACGCTCTGAGGGGTGGCCTGTCCTCTTCTGTCTGTGCCGTGTGGAGATTATAACAGAACATGGCAGAGATTTTCAAATGTTCATAGATGACCAGCAGGTTCAGATAATAATAATCACAGTGGTTGTAGAGGGTGCAACAGGGCCACACCTGAGTAAAGGAGTACATGTCAGTTGGCTATTCATAGCTGATCATTCAGAGACAGCAGGTGCGGTAGAGAGAGAGCCCAAAACAGCAGGTCCGGGACAAGGTAGCACGTCCAGTGAACAGGTCAGGGTTCCATAGCCGCAGGCAGAACAGTTGAAACTGGAGCAGCAGCATGACCAGGTGGACTGGGGACAGCAAGGAGTCATCAGGCCAGGTAGTCCTGAGGCATGATCTTAGAGCTCAGGTCCTCTGAGAGAAGAGAGCGAGAAAGAGAAAGAAAAAGGGAGAGAGAGAATTAGAGGGAGCGTACGTAAATTCACACAGGACACTGGATAAGACAGGAGAAATACTCCAGAAATAACAGACTGACCCTAGCCCCCCAACACATAAACTATTGCAGCATAAATACTGGAGTCTGAGACAGGCCTCCACTATTTACAGTTGAAGTGAAAATGTTGTGTAGGTGATATTACCTACAGTTGAAGTCGGAAGTTTACATAGACCTTAGCCAAATACATTTAAACTCACAATTCCTGACATTTAATCATAGTAAAAACTCCCTGTCTTAGGTCAGTTAGGATCCCCACTTTATTTTAAGGATGTGAAATATCAGAATAATAGTAGAGAATGATTTCTTTGTAACGGTTTTCTTCTGGTGAAAGAGAGGCGGACCAAAATGCAGGGTGGTTAGTTTTGTACATCTTTAATAAAGATGAAAATACAACAATCTACAAAACAAGAAACGTGAAAAAACCAAAACAGTCCTATCTAGTGCCACAAACACAAAGACAGGAACAATCACCCACAAGAGACCTAAGGAATATGGCTGCCTAAATGTGGTTCCCAATCAGAGACAACGATAAACACCTGCCTCTGATTGAGAACCACTCTAGGCAACCATAGACTTACCTAGAGTACTACTCTAACCACAATCCCGTAACCATAAACAACCCCAGACAAAACAAACCACATGAATCCCCATGTCACACCCTGGCCTAACCAAAATAATAACGAAAACACAGAATACTAAGGCCAGGGCGTGACATTCTTTCAGCTTTTATTTCTTTCATCACATTCCCAGTGGGTCAGAAGTTTACATACACCCAATTAGTATTTGGTAGCATTGCCTTTAAAATGTTTAACTTGCGTCAAATGTTTCGGGTACCCTTCCACAAGCTTCCCACAATAAGTTGGGTGAATTTTGGTCCATTCCTCCCGACAGAGCTGGTGTAACTGAGTCAGGTTTGTAGGCCTCCTTGCTCGCACACGCTTTTTCAGTTCTGCCCAAACATTTTCTATAGGGATGAGGTCAGGACTTTGTGATGGCCACTCCAATACCTTGACTTTCTTGTCCTTAAGCCATTTTGACACAACTTTGGAAATATGCTTGGGATCATTGAACATTTGGAATACCCATTTGCAACCAAGCTTTAACTTCCTGACTAATGTTTTGAGATGTTGAAGAAAACATATCCACATAATTTTCAATTCCTCATGAAGCCATCTATTTTGGGAAGTGCACCAGTTCCATCTGCAGCAAAGCACCCCCACAACATGATGCTGCCACCCCGTGCTTCACGGTTGGGATGGTGTTCTTCGGCTTGCAAGCTTCCCCCTTTTTCTTGCGTACATAACGATGTTCATTATGGACAAACAGTTCTATTTTTGTTTCATCAGACCAGAGGACATTTCTCCAAAAAGTACCATGTTTGTCCTCATGTGCAGTTGCAAAATGTAGTCTGTTTTTTTTATGGCGGATTTGGAGCAGTGGCTTCCTCCTTGCTGAGCGGCCTTTCAGGTTATGTCAGAATAGGACTTGTTTTACTGTGGATATAGATACTTTTGTACCTGTTTCCTCCAGCATCTTCACAAGGTCCTTTGCTGTTGTTCTGGGATTGAGTTGCACTTTTCACACCAAAGTATGTTAATCTCTAGGAGACAGAACGCGTCTCCTTCCTGAGCGTTATGACGGCTGCGTAGTCCCATAATGTTTATACTTGCACACTATTGTTTAGACAGGTGAACATGGTACCTTCAGGCGTTTGGAAATTGCTCCCAAGGATGAACCAGACTTGTGGAGGTCTCCAATTTATTGTCTGAGGTCTGATTTCTTTTGATTTTCCCATGATGTCAAGCAAAGAGCCACTGAGTTTGAAGGTAGGCCTTGAAATACATCCACAGGTACACCTCCAATTGACTCAAATTATGTCAATTAGCCGATCAGAAGCTTCTAAAGCTTGACATAATTTTCTGGAATTTTCTAAGCTGTTTATAGGCACAGTCAACTTAGTGTATGTAAACCTCTGACCCACTGGAATTGTGATAGTGTGAATTATAAGTGAAATAATCAGACTATAAACAATTGTTGGAAAAATGACTTTTGTCATGCACAAAGTAGTTGTCCTAACCGACTTGCCAAAGCTATAGTTTGTTAAAACTTCTTACGGCTGAAATCCCGCTAACGGGATCGACAATATGACAACAATATATGACAACAGCCAGTGAAAGTGCATGGCGCCAAATTCAAACAGCAGAAATCTCATAATTAAAATTCCTCAAACGTACAAGTATTTTACACCATTTTAAAGATAAACTTGTTGTTAACCTCTCTAGGGTAGGGGGCAGCATTCGAAATTTTGGATGAAAAGCATGCCCAAATTAAATGGCCTGCTACTCGGGTCCAGAAGATGTGATATGCATATAACTGGTAGATTTGGAAAGAAAACACTCTAAAGTTTCCAAACCTGTTAAAATAGTGTCTGTGAGTATAACAGAACTGATTTAGCAGGCGAAAACCTGCTAAAAAAAAAAAATCCATTCAGGAAGTAGTTTTAGTTTTTGTTTTGTAGTTTTCTATTAAATGCCATTATAGTATCCATTGACTTAGGACTCCATTTGCAGTTCCTATGCCTTCCACTAGATGTCAACAGTGTTCAGCAATCGTTTCAGGCTTGTATTCTTAGAAATGAGGGAGTAAGACCAGTCTGAACGAGTGGACCCTAACGTGACGCAGAGTTTTTTCAGGCGCATGTGCATTTCTTGTTTACCTTTTACATGTATATTGACAACGTTATTGTCCGGTTGAAATATTATAGATCATTTAGGCTAAAAAACAACCTGAGGATTGAATATAAACATCGTTTGACATGTTTCTATGAGCTTTACAGTTTGAATTTTTTTGTCTGATTGTTTTGACTGAGTTTGAGCCTGTGGATTACTGAAGGAAAAGCGGTAACAAAACTGAGGTTTTTGTATATAAAGAGACTTCATCGAACAAAAGGAACATTTATTGAGTAAATGAATGTCTTCTGATTGCCACCATATGAAGATCATCAAAGGTAAGGGATTAATTTTATATATTTTTCTGAGTTTTGTAACGCTTCTGCTTGGCTGGTTACTGTTTGTAGTAATTTGTCAACTGGGCTATGTTCTGGGCTATATATGTTCTGGGCTAGGTATGCTTTCGCAGAAAAGCATTTTATTAATATGACACTGTGGTTGGTTTAAGAAGAAGTTAATCTTTAAACCTATGTATAATATGTTTTGTTTTCTGAATTTTTATAATGAGCATTTCTGTAATTGAATTTGGCACTCTGCAACCTCACTGGATGTTGGCCAGATGGGACGCTAGCGTCCCACATACCCTAGAGAGGTTACCCCCACCACAGTGTCCGATTTCAAAAAGGCTTTACGACGAAAGCACACCAAACAATTATGTTAGGTCAGCACCTTGTCACAGAAAAACACAACCATTTTTACAGCCAAAGAGAGGAGTCACGAAAAGCAGAAATATAGATCAAATTAATCACTAACCTTTGATGATCTTCGTCAGATGACACTCATATGACTTCATGTTACACAATGCATGTATGTTTTGTTCGATTAAAAATCTCTGTTTACATTGGCCCGTTATGTTCAGTAATGTTTTGCTTCCAAAACATCTGGTGATTTTGCAGAGATCCACATTCCAGGAATCCCAGTTCCACAATAAATGTTTGTTTTGTTCGATAAAGTCCATAATTTATGTCCAAATATCTCCTTTTCGTTTGCACGTTCAGTTCACAAATCCAAATTCATGAGGCGCGAGCACTAGTTCCAGACGAAAAGTCAAAAAGTTCCATTACAGTTCGTAGAAACATGTCAAACGATGTATATAATCAATCTTTAGGATGTTTTTAACATAAATCTTCAATAATGTTTCAACCGGAGAATTCCCTGCAATGGAATGCAGCTAACTCTCACGGGTGCGCACCAGACTGAGCTCATGGCACTCTGCCAGACCTCTGGTTGAAACAGCTCTCATTCTCTCCTCCTTCACAGTAGAAGCCTCAAACAAAGTTCTAAAGACTGTTGGCATCTAGTGGAAGCCTTAGGAAGTGCAACCGGACCAAATTTACACTGTATCTTGGATAGGCAATGACTTGAAAAACTACAAACCTCAGATTTCCCACTTCCTGGTTGGATTTTTTCTCAGGTTTTTGCCTGCCATATGAGTTCTGTTATACTCACAGACATCATTCAAACAGTTTTAGAAACTTCATTCAAACAGTTTTCTATCCAAATCTACTAATAATATGCATATCTTAACTTCTGGTTCTGAGTAGCAGGCAGTTTACTCGGGGCACCTTATTCATCCAAGCTACTCAATACTGCCCCCCAACCATAAGAAGTTTTAACAAGAAATTTGTGGAGTGGTTGAAAAACAAGTTTTAATGACTCCAACCTAAGTGTATGTAAACTTTCGACTTGAACTGTATGTCAATGACCCGGGGTTAGCCAAAATCTCATTTGCACGTGTAGCACCTTTGCAGGAAAGGGCCTTTACTCTGCCGCTATACACATACTCACTAAAACAATACAAACTACAAATACATTACATCCAATTAACAAGAACAGCTCGTTGGGAAGAATCAATGGATTTCTTAGAGAAGAACATACAAACAGTCTTGTCGATATTTTAATGCAGACAAGAATTAGTCATCCATTTGGAAATATGTAGCATATTTTCAGTTAACTTGTTTACAACACGTTTTTATTTATTTTTTAGTGTCCATACAGAACTGTTTTGTCTGCATACATGTTAACTTGTGGGCAAGTAAGTGGGATATCATTTATGTAGATGGTAAACAGAAGGGGGCCTAATATTGACCCTTGTGGGACCCTAATGTTATTGTAAAGAGAGTCTGACTGAGTGTCCCCCAAACAAACCCTTTGACTTCTGTTTGCCAGATAGGAATACATCCAACTAATAACTTCAGTGGACACATTAAGGGCAGATAGTTTGGATATGAGGACCTCATGATACACAGTATCAAAGGTCTTTTTAAGATCCAAAAAGACTGGCCGACTTCACCACATATGTCCAGTTTAGATTTAATGCACTCCAGAAAATAGCAATTGGCTGTTTCGGTAGAATGGTTAGTTCTGAAACCCGAACTGCATTTGATGTATTGAGTTGCCCTGAATGAGGTGATCAGTCAGATGATCATCCACCCATCTTTCAGCTACTTTTGATAGCACTGTAAGAATGCTTATAGGTTGGTAATTTTCCACCAGTGTTTGGTCACCAGATTTCAAAACAGGTATCACTGCAGCAGACTTCCAAGCATTGGGGAAGAACCCATATTTGATGGACAGATTAACTAGATGTACAATAGGGACAATCAGATAATATTTGTGTCTCTTCAGGAATACAGCCTTTAGACAAAATACATATTTTGTTCTGTAGCTCCTGAAGAAGCTAATAATACTGTCCACTGCTGACGCTGATATTTCAGGAATTCTGAATTTTGGTTTATTATTGTCTATGGGAACTGTAGTTTTTGGTTGAAAATCTTTGAGTCAGTTCCCTGACAGAGTCAACAAAAAACTGGTTAAAGGTGGTGGATATGAAATATGAGTCTTGAATTATAATCCCATTAACCTTTAATTCACTATGTTTTTTGGACTTTTCATCTCCTCTCCCTGTTTAGTTTGTTGAGATTTTCCCAAATCACTTTTGCCATTTCCCTTTCCTTCACTGATCACTCAAAGAAATAACTCTGCCTCTGCTTTTTATATTCTCTACCACCTTATTTATCAGTGCTGTTAATATACGTCTTTCATCATTCTGACCAGAATTTAGTGTTTTTTTCAAGGAAAGATCCCGTTCTCTCATCTGCATCCAGAGGTCCTCTTTGAGCCATCGTAGAGAGGGTTTCCGTCTTGGTTTACGTTGAAATTTCCTAGTAAAAGAGGTATCCACTTTGTCAATAGCTGACATAAATGTTCTGTATCCAGACTCTGGGTCTTCATTGCTTAACAGATCAGACCAGTCAATTTGACTTACAGCTGCATCGTAGTTACTCTGCTCACTTTTCAGGATTGTTTTATCGTACATTAATATGGTTCCTAAATCTCTTTTTAGTGATCTTTCTAACCACCAATTTAACATTGTGGTCAGATATGCCAGTTGGTAAGTTACTGGACTGATCTGTTAGTAAACACCAGATCAGTTTGAGTCTGGGATGACTGTGTTACTCTGCTTGGTCCTTGTATTATTTGAGTCAGTTTGAAATACATAATATTATGTGTAAAAGTAAGTGTTTGGAGAGAAATTAAATAGTGCCCTGCAACACACAAGCAAAATCACTAGTGAAGTACATTATACATCAAGACATTTGTAAAAACCTAAACAATATAGGCCTACTTTTAAGTTGAACCAAAAGACAAATCTGAGAACAGTGAGGAAGTCTGAGTGACAGACATAGGCAGAGAGAGCGTTCCCAACTGTCGAGGCCGCTTGAGAGAGAGTTCGATCTCCACTTCAATCGATTTCTGTCTTTTACCTCGCAATTCTGTTCCAAAATGGTAAAGGCTCAACGCATTCCATCTGGTTTTCACAGCCTCCTCATTCCATCTCATTTAAGTGTGTGTGAAGACATGAATAACTTCTCTCTCAATAGTCTGTTAACACACCCTGCTCACACAGTGTGCCGACGTGTTGATGTCATCACCGTGCTTCTACATCTGCATTGCTTGCCTTTTGGGGTTTTTGGGCTGGGTTTCTATATAAGCACTTTGTGACATCTGCTGATGTAAAAAGAGCTGTATAAATACATGTGATTGATTGATTGATTTACATCAAGGTAATAACTAGCCTTAGCAGATCATTACACGTGCAAAAATCACTGGTTATCTGGTCTCCTCTCCAAAAATCACTGGCTATCTGGTCTCCTCTCCAAAAAATCACTGGCTATCTCGTCTCCTCTCCAAAGATCACTGGCTATCTGGTCTCCTCTCCAAAGATCACTGGTTATCTGGTCTCCTCTCCAAAAATCACTGGCTATCTGGTCTCCTCTCCAAAGATCACTGGCTATCTGGTCTCCTCTCCAAAAAATCACTGGCTATCTCGTCTCCTCTCCAAAGATCACTGGCTATCTGGTCTCCTCTCCAAAGATCACTGGTTATCTGGTCTCCTCTCCAAAAATCACTGGCTATCTGGTCTCCTCTCCAAAGATCGTAGCTCAGACTCTGTAAAGGGGGATTTCTTTACCCCGTCCCCCTTTTTCACCAATGGCTCTTTATCCTTAAGGATTTAATAGTATGGTAATGTAATTTTGTGTTTATGCTAATTAAACACAAGGCATTACCAGAGGGCTTGGAGCGGTGCTCCAGTGACAAGAAGTATACGTCTCTGGTGAACCTCTCCTGGGCTGAGATGGGACTCTACCTCTGTGTCTGTGTAGAGTGAAAAACATTGCTCACCATGACTGCAGTGTCAAACTTTATTACACTGTGAGCCTCGACCAATAAACGCTGCCTGCTACCATCACAGATGCCCTTTCTCTCTCTCTCCTCAGCTCCAAAAGTGTGATGATTACCTCTAAGATGCTGGATGTTAACTGTGACTTACCGCCACAAGGTGTCAGTGAAACCTAAATTCATGTGTTCTTATGATAATGACATGCATCATACATATTTTTACAGAAAACCCTACATTCAGCAAGGAAAATAGGGCAGGCAAAGATAACCAGTGACTTGAACAAATCCAGCACAGGGGGATAGGGACTCAAGCTAGCTGAACTGAGTAAGCATGGGGAGGATGGGGAGGAAGTGGCTTTGCCCGGTTGGTCGTATTGTTGCGCTTAGATAATTCTATAAGCTGCTTTATACATGTCTCAGAATGGTATCAAAAGTTGAAGGCAGATAACAAATAGTGCCGTACCAGCAACACACAGCTGTATAGTACTGCAGGCCCAACAAACCCAGCTGTATAGTACTGCAGGCCCAACTAACCCAGCTGTATAGTACTGCAGGCCCAACTAACCCAGCTGTATAGTACTGCAGGCCCAACAAACCCAGCTGTATAGTACTGCAGGCCCAACTAACCCAGCTGTATAGTACTGCAGGCCCAACTAACCCAGCTGTATAGTACTGCAGGCCCAACTAACCCAGCTGTATAGTACTGCAGGCCCAACAAACCCAGCTGTATAGTACTGCAGGCCCAACTAACCCAGCTGTATAGTACTGCAGGCCCAACTAACCTAGCTGTATAGTACTGCAGGCCCAACAAACCCAGCTGTATAGTACTGCAGGCCCAACTAACCCAGCTGTATAGTACTGCAGGCCCAGCAAATCCAGCTGTATAGTACTGCAGGCCCAACTAACCCAGCTGTAAAGTATTGCAGGCCCAACTAACCCAGCTGTATAGTACTACAGGCCCAACTAACCCAGCTGTATAGTACTGCAGGCCCAACAAACACAGTAGGGAGCTGTATTGAGGACTATGAATAAACACAACAGTCTTGGGAAAGTATAAATTAACACCACTTCCCTAAGAAGGCTTCTTCACATTAATTGGAAGAGAGAAGTAGCACTTTGTGGTTCTGAGAGTAGATAAAGGGCACTGAAACAGTCATCCACAGAGAACATGCTGACCACAGCCGGGCAGACTGGCCTTTTGGACTGATAGGAGGCATTATGCTGCACATATTTCTTCCACATGTAGCACCTGCTATGATGCATATGCTGTCCTTTGAGGACGATACTTCCCCTAACCTCTGAATAACATTCTGCTAGCTGAACATGTGCAGACTGAATATGGATGCAGGTTAAAAGGGAGTTATCCTGTGTATTGTAAAGAGATGGAAGCCTACAGATGTAGGATCTTAATTTGATCACCCTGTTGCAGAAGAACCGTCCTGTAATGCAGGAAGTGTAACAATTGTGGAGTATTTGAAGTTTAAAAAGGTGTCTGAGGGTAGTAATTTCCACTTTGAAATTAGACCAAATTTTCCCTTACAAAAAATGTATCTACCAATACTAAAAAGTCCACTAATTAGAATCCACATAATAATTCACTTTTCCTGTTGCTGCAGGATGTAGAAATTAATATCCTATTAATATCCTACATCTGGACTGTGTATTATAGTGAATAATTACATGTCATAATGTATCATATGGCAGTCATGCACACAAAGCAAAAAAAATGACATTAACAATTGTTATTGCAATATACTTATATGACCTTTCTTGTTTGTTACGGTTGCACAAATGTCATGTTTATTATTTTTGAATGACAAATGGCTTCTACTTTACAGTAAGTGTACCTAGCTATACACCTATATATGTACATGGTATTTACATAGGCTGTCAAAGTGTAATTACAGAGTAACTAATTCATTACCATGTAATAACAGTGGTCACTGAAGATCCCATGGCACTTATAGTAAGGGTAGGGGTGTTAACCCCGGTGTCCTAGCTAAATTTCCAATACGGCCTTCATACCATCACGGCGACCTATGACCTTGTGTTTTATGTCCAGCAACCACATGGGAGAGAAAAGCTACAGAACGCTCCTTTCAACCTGAAAGGAATTTTAAAGGAATGCACTAGATCCCTGTCAGTGCACCATCCTATTTTCTACACAAGAAAACGACATGATGTTCCATATTTCCATTCTTCTGTTTTAAATCTCGGCGTCTGAGTGAACAGATACCATGTTTGGCTGAATCTAATAACGCACTGGCACAGGAGTAATTACTACTAAGTGTTAGTGATTTCTGGGGTGAGAAATAGCCTCTTTGGCACCTGAAGGCAGGCGATTATCGCAGTACTGTATTGAATAAGAACATCAGAACACAACATGACAGTACTGTATTGAATAAGAACAACAGAACACAACATGACAGTACTGTATTGAATAAGAACATCAGAACACAACATGACAGTACTGTATTGAATAAGAACAACAGAACACAACATGACAGTACTGTATTGAATAAGAACATCAGAACACAACATGACAGTACTGTATTGAATAAGAACATCAGAACACAACATGACAGTACAGTATTGAATAAGAACAACAGAACACAACATGATATGGAACTAGAGAACTAGAGAACCATCTTCTGACTTGCCTATTTACTTGAATTGTAAATGTATGTTACTCTTGCAAACAAGAAAATCCAGAAGATGAAAGGAGGTAAAGAATTCAAAGAGATATTCACTTCCCTTTACCCTTTAAGGCTGCAACAGAAGCTAAGAGGGGGAGAGCAGCAGTGTGTGTCTACAGTAAAGCTTTAAGTAGCTATTTGTACTCTGAGTTGGCCCAATAGCATGTCATCACCTTCACAGCAGGATGCACTGTTGTTTTATCGCACAGAGGGTTTGTATTGCCCATCGCTTTTCTCTCTCCTTGTAATCTTGATTCAAAAATGTTCCGAGTTTGCCACTAGGCGAAAGTCCAAATTGCTTGCCTTGTCACTGCTGACTTTGCGAGTGCATGAATAAATGATAAAACCCTTGTAAGCTTGTGACACTGTTTTAATTGCTTCTGCCACACTAATGTACAATGGAAGTACAAAAATGCAAATGCCAAATACAGTTACAGCGTATGACTTCCGCACATGGCCAAACACCATCCTAGGCATTTACTCCACAACATACAGTATATTATATCAATTTGTTTCAAATGTGTGAGCTTTTTCATCTGCTTGTTGCAGTTGAGTGCATGTTTGTCGGTCAGGAGGTTGAAATCACAGCTGTTGGAACCCACATTGTTGAAATTTCACTGATATCATTAGGCTACTCTGTCGGAGACATTCTAAAAACATAATTACATGTTTGCAACGCTGTTGATTCCCATGAATAGGCTGTATGGTATGACGACAGGAACAATGCTTTAACATAATGCTCCCCAGCTGTTCTGTTGTGACATACAATATTGATTAATTATAAGGACGTTATAAAAGGCAGGTTGGATTAGATTTCCGTGGTTCTTTATCCAATGAGAAATTGACTCGTGGTTACCACTATAGCTTACATGGAATGTGTGTATGGCATATAGTAGATTGATTTAACACTTCTCTGAGGCAATCGAGTTAAGTTGTTTACATTCTTCTCTAGAGTATGCCTCATTACCGAACAAGAAAAGAGCAACTGAAGGGCCAGTGGATTAGGCGTTCTCTTTGGAGATTGAGATGCCTTTTCTGTGTGGGGTCTGCAAAAGGTGTGTTGATGAGGCTTTCATTTCACTGTTGTTTTACACAGTGCTTATATGTACTTAGAGGTAATGAACGTCACTACTAGCAGTGGTTAGAGATAAAACATCTATAGTGAAGTAATGTTGCCAGTATCAGCGGTTCATTACAATAGCAAACTTGGAAAGCTCTGGGATCGATAAAGAAGATCATCCTTGAAACAAATAAAGCAGCCACTCATAGTTGGATATTAACCCATTTCCAAATCGTCTTGTATTCAGTAGCATGCTTTGTAAGACAAATCCATAATTCCCTTAATAATGAAGTCTCAAAGATAATAAAAAATTCTGCTGTCTCATCCTCCTCATCCCTCAAAGTTGAGGCTTGGGAAAGTCAAAATCTCAGTGTTTTCCATTTTTCATTTTTTTTGCCCAGTAGTCTCGGCTCAGTTACATCCTACTGCTCCTTGTCTACTGCCGTTCTTGATCAACTCTGATTCTTCTTCCTTTGTTTGCTCCCACCACACCACCTACAGTAAGGCCTATATAACCCTGTCATTACACAGTCACAACTCACAGGCCCAGAGCAGAGCTTTACTTTCATCCCAGAAACTGGCACCAATGTTGGCAGTTAAGTGAGAAGAAGCCTTCATCACAGATAGCGAGTGACGTGTGAGGTTGCTGTCATGTTTTTGCAAAAAAAAAGAATGATTATAATGTGAGGATAGGAATGCTGGTGCAAGCTCCCTTCCTGAGGAAGAGTAATTGCTCTAGGGGCTGTGATAAAGAACATAAAGAGGATGAACCCAGTTCTTCTTGTGATAAAGAATGTCAGAGGAGGCCTGAAGGACTATTATGAAGGCTGCATGATTGAGTTATGAATATGAAAATAAAGGAAGAAAAAATTACATTAATGCTGATGCTCAATCGTAAACCGGGAGATGACTTGGTGTCATTGCTTAACATAATATTTGCATAACAATGCTTCTCCTAATTTTAAGTATTGGTGTTTCTTTAAGCAACTCTTTGTATACATGTGTCAGTCAGAAATCACTTCATCGTCTACAGTTAGTTCAAAATGGTGCAGCTCAGCTTTTAACAGGCACCAGAAAATGGAACCATATCACACCTATTCTAGCTTCTCTACACTGGCTACCAGTCAGATTTTAACATTTTATTAATCACGTTTAAGGCTTGTTTTAGCCCCATGCTATATCTCTGATCTTTTATCTCCCTACGAGTCAGGACACAGCCTGAGATCTTCTGGCAGGGCAATGCTAACCATTCCAAAGTCTAGGTTGAATACTGAAGGAGACCGGGCATTTGCCATTAGTGCCCCTAGACTTTGGAATGGTCTGCCAGAGGTGATCAGGCTTGCCGATTCAGTGCCTCTTTTTAAATCCCTGCTGAAGACACTTTTATAAAGTTTCTTTTAATGTATGACTTCAGTACATGATTTTGATTGGCTATCTTTTTTTCATTCTCCTTTCGCCTGTCTATGTTTCTTTGTTAGTACTTTTATTTTATGATGTTAAGCACTTTGTTACTTGTATTGAAAAGTGCTACACAAATAAAGTTGATTATTATTATTATTTCTCCTCTGAGGCTGCTCTAAAGTGAGTAATGAAATACAAAGCAACTTAACAGGCTACTGGGCATTGAAAAATCTGAGCTTGGACCAGTCTGTGTTTTATAGCCATTCCAGCAGCCGTTTAGAAATTAAATGTACAGTACCTTCAGAAAGTATTCATACCCCTTGAGTTATTTCACATGTTGTTATTTTACAGCCTGAATTCAACATGGATTACCTTTATTTTTCTCTCTCACCCATCTACACACCATACCACATAATGATAAAGTGAGCATGTTTTTAGATTTTTTTGCATTTATTTTGAAAATGGAATACAGAAATATCTCATTTACATAAGTATTCACACCCATTTGCTTTGACACACCAAATTGAGCTCAGGTGCATCCATTTTCCTTTGATCATCCTTGAGATGTCGCTACAACTTGATTGGAGTCCACCTGTGGCCAATTCAACTGTTTGGACATGATTTAGAAAGAAACACACCTGTCTATATAAGGTCCCACAGTTGACAGTGCATGTCAGAGCAGAAACTATACTATGATGTCCAAAGAACTGTCTGTAGGTCGCCGAGATAGAATTATGGTGAGGCATATATCTGGGGAAGGGTATAAAACTATTGCTAGAGTGTTGAATGTTTCCAAGAGCACAGTGGTTGCCATCATTTGGAAATGGAAAAGATATGGGACTACCCAGACTCTGCCTAGAGCTGGCCATCCTACCAAAGTGAGTAACCAGACAAGAAGGACCTTAGTGAGGGAGGTGACCACTGACAGAATTACAGAGTTCCTTGGCTGGGATGGGAGAACCTGCCAGAAGGACAACCGTCTCTACAGCACTTCACCAATCTGGGATTTATGGGAGAATAGCCAGATGGAAGCCACTCCTGAGAAAAATGCACATGACAGCACGCCTAGAGGTTTCATAAATACATATGAAAGACTCTGAGAACACAAGGCAAAAGATTTTGTGTCTGATGAGACAAAAATGTAACTATGTGGCTCAAATGCAAAGCGCTATGTCTGGCGAAAACCACGCACAGCTCATCACCCATCTAACAATATCCCTACCGCAAAGCATGGTGGTGGATGCGTCATGCTATGGGGATGCTTTTCACCGGCAGGTCCTGGGAGATGGAACAAAGAATAGGGCCAGATACAGGCAAATCCTTGGTGAGACCTGATTCAGAGTGCAAACGACCTTAGACTGGGGAAAAGATTTACGTTCCAACCGGACAATGAGCCCACACATACAGCCAAAGAAACGCTAGACAGGCTTCAGAACAAGAATGTAAAAGTCCTTGAGTGGCCCAGCCAAAGCCCAGACTTGAATCCCATAGAAAATTGCTGTTCACCGCTCCCCATATAACTTAACAGAGCTTGAGAAAATCTGCAAGGAAGAATATCCCCAAATCCAGATGTGCAAAGCTGATACAGACATACCCAAGACGAATCAACTCCGTCCTCACCGCCAAAGGTGCTTCTACGAAGTATTGACTCAGGGGTGTGAATACTTATTTTAAATTCGATTTCTGTATTTTGTTTTCAATACATTTGCAAAAATGTCTAAAAACCTGTTTTCACTTTGTCATTATCGGGTATTGTGTAAAGATGGGTGAGATTTTTTTTTTTTAAATCAATTTTAAATTCAGGCTGTAACAAAAGAAAATGTAGAAAATGTCAAGGGGTGTGAATACTTTCTGAAGGCACTGTAATCATGCAATGAGAAAGTTGAATGTTAATCATCATTTTCTTTATTGGCATGGAGCTACAACATGGTTATGAAGATATCTAATAAACCGATGGGCAGTACAGAGGATATATGCACTGTGGTTGTTTTATTCTGACCCGAGGCTGAAGCAGATAGGCTTTGTTATGCTAACAGAGGTGTTTATGTATGGCGCGCATAGCCATATATAACTAACACAAGTGTTAGATGAACAGTTTGATTTGGGAACTGCAATCAGCATGTCACTTTACACTGGCCTCTGATAGTGGCCTCCTATAATTCATATCTGATTCTACACATATCATCTCACATCTAGCAAGTGTTCCTTATGAGTAAAAGTTGTCTCTCCATGAATACAGTTCACTTGTGTGTCATATACAATCTCCTGCTGCCATCCTGGATATGAAAAACAATCCAATTAATTTCCGCCATAGAGGTGAACATTGAGTAACAATTTCAACGTGAATTTTCTTGGCACCATTTCAAGGATCACAATCTATCAGATAAGGTTAATAACAGTGCATGTTAACACTTATGAAAGTCACACATTTTAGTCTCTATGGGAAAATGCACTCTATTCTAGAGAACCCAGTGACATCTTCCCTGATGACTGACTGGCAATTCATGTTTTCCCCTTAATATACACAATATTATTGTTCACTGCAAATGGAAATAGTAATCAGATAATTCATGTATATATATTTTTTTATTGAACGTCTACAATACATAACCCCTCATATATGTTGCTATACCACTGAGATAGGACATACTTTAACACAATATGATTACAAGGATAGTGAGAGACTGAGGGCAGGGAGTAAGAGACCAAAATGGGAGAGAGACAGAGAGAGAGAGATAGAGAAAGAGAGAGAGAGAGAGATAGAGAAAGAGAGAGAGAGATAGAGAGAGAGAGAGAGAGAGAGAGAGAGAGAGCACATCAGGGGAAAGAACAGCAGTCTAACTTCCTTGAAGAGAGAAAATAAACCAATGTTCACTGTTGTATAACTTTTGAAAACCCCAGGGCCAGGCAAGAAATTGAACAGTGTAAAAATAATTAGAACAGGTGTGAGCACAATGAGATGGAGGCAGAGACTGTTGACAAAGCAGTCCAACCATCTTCTTCTCCTCACACTGTGTTGAAAGTCAATTTAGAGTCTCCTCGGCCACTTCTCTTTGTCTCTCAGGCACAGGCACGTCACTAGGCGACAGAAAAGGGTTAAGAGAGGATTGAGATTCAAACCACTGCTGTATAAGCATGTCTTGATTCACGTGCCCTTGACATAATACATATTGAAAAAGAGTGGTATATTTTGTTGAATATACATTTTTACACTGCATTCTGTATCTCAATAAAGAAGTGCTGGTTCTGTATATTGTAGATTCAGTGGTGATTTTCTACCATTTTACTGTCCTCAATGGCAAGACGATGGAGGAATATTTCTGCAATCTAATCCTTCACTGTTAATGCTGAAGGTGGCAGTTCCCACAGGATTGTTTGGTTATTTCAGGCAGTTTTCAAGGCATATTTCCATGGGCTTCAGAGACAGAGACAAAGCGAGGCAAAAATGTACTCCCCATTGTTCAGTGCTGGAAGGCATCACTGCAAAGATTTTCAGCAGGTGAACAAACAATCATGTTTTAAGATGTTCAATAGAATATTTTAAATAATGGTTCAGCCTAACCCAGTTCTATCCTCAACTGGTTGCATGCAGAGAATCTAGTGTGGCGACTTATTCCGTGCTGATTTAATGCTGACTCACTCAGTTAACATCATGACACAAGCTCTGTAATTTTATGCAATGTATTACAAGGTTACATACATAACATATAAACCAACTATTAGTTGTGCAGATGCCTGAAAATAATCCACAATGAAATGTGTTGGTACGGTCTAACAACCCCGCGGTGATATAGAATACAGAACTGAAAATAGCAGTCTGTTACTACTTGATATGGGAGTAAACACGGCAAAGAACGACAAGACTAGTCTGCGGAAATGATAATGCAAAGTATTTGCTGTTGATGTGTATGGTTAGGCTATTGTTTAATAAGGTACTGCTTGAGTGGTAGGGATGTCAAACAAAATGTGGGATTAACGTAGACACACACACACACACACCTCTTTGCCAATATTTCTGAAGAACACGTGCATCTGCATTTCTCCCCTCACAGTGGTCTCAGCTGGATGCTTTGATTCTTAATTACATTCTCACATTCAAAAAACAATCCATCTGATATGCAAGATGATTCCTTTGGAGTGTAACCCCCATTCCTATAAGCCTCTTCAAATTGTCCCAGTGGATGTAATTTTGTTGCCGGATATCATTATCTGTGTGATGCGTTAATTATGTCGTTATTGATGCTCATATTTTGGTCAACATCCATTCACATTTTTGCATCGTCTGGGAATTTCTTGGATATGCCTTTTCAGTATGGTCACATACTAACTTTTCAGAGACAGTATTGTATGATAAATGAGAGATGGATTCATCTTTATACTTTTTGGATGTAACATTGTAACATTCGGGGTTGCAGTCCATGTATGATTGACCTAAGACATCTCCTTGAGAGGAGTATTTCTCAGAAACCTCATGTGGCCTGCCATGCCTTTTTAATCACTGGGGCAACCATCCATTTCAGAGGATTTTTCTGTGTCATCATGGCAATGTCCATGAAGGCCCCCCTCATCATTTATCAAGGGCATATGATCAAGCCCATTCAGAATGACAATAAAATAGTACTTTGAAGCAGATATGAGAGAAAACCCAAAGCTTCTGTTCTAAACAATCAGCGGTATTGAAGCAGTATCCTGGAGCCCCAGGTTTATCTGGATTGCAGGTGGTGATTAAAGCTGTAAAAAAAGGTGATGCCTCTAACAATGTTCAGATTGGTTTGCCCGACTACTAGCTAATGACATTAGAAAGAAATAGATAAGTGCAGGTTTTAACACTGAATCTTAAACTATTGGTGGGAGGCCAGTGAAATAATATATTTTAAAAGTATTGAAGATACAGTTGAAGTCGAAGTTTACATACACTTAGGTTGGAGTCATTAAAACTTGTTTTTCAACCACTCCACACATTTCTTGTTAACAAACTATAGTTTTGGCAAGTCGGTCAGGACATCTACTTTGTGCATGACACAAGTCATTTTTCCAACAACTGTCTACAGACAGATTATTTCACTTATAATTCACTGTATCACAATTCCAGTGGGTCAGAAGTTTACATACACTAAGTTGACTGTGCCTATAAACAGCTTGGAAAATTCCAGAAAATGATGTCATGGTTTTAGAAGCTTCTGATAGGCTAATTGACATATAGTGCCTTGCGAAAGTATTCGGCCCCCTTGAACTTTGCGACCTTTTGCCACATTTCAGGCTTCAAACATAAAGATATAAAACTGTATTTTTTTGTGAAGAATCAACAACAAGTGGGACACAATCATGAAGTGGAACGACATTTATTGGATATTTCAAACTTTTTTAACAAATCAAAAACTGAAAAATTGGGCGTGCAAAATTATTCAGCCCCCTTAAGTTAATACTTTGTAGCGCCACCTTTTGCTGCGATTACAGCTGTAAGTCGCTTGGGGTATGTCTCTATCAGTTTTGCACATCGAGAGACTGACATTTTTTCCCATTCCTCCTTGCAAAACAGCTCGAGCTCAGTGAGGTTGGATGGAGAGCATTTGTGAACAGCAGTTTTCAGATCTTTCCACAGATTCTCGATTGGATTCAGGTCTGGACTTTGACTTGGCCATTCTAACACCTGGATATGTTTATTTTTGAACCATTCCATTGTAGATTTTGCTCTATGTTTTGGATCATTGTCTTGATGGAAGACAAATCTCCGTCCCAGTCTCAGGTCTTTTGCAGACTCCATCAGGTTTTCTTCCAGAATGGTCCTGTATTTGGCTCCATCCATCTTCCCATCAATTTTAACCATCTTCCCTGTCCCTGCTGAAGAAAAGCAGGCCCAAACCATGATGCTGCCACCACCATGTTTGACAGTGGGGATGGTGTGTTCAGGGTGATGAGCTGTGTTGCTTTTACGCCAAACATAACGTTTTGCATTGTTGCCAAAAAGTTCAATTTTGGTTTCATCTGACCAGAGCACCTTCTTCCACATGTTTGGTGTGTCTCCCAGGTGGCTTGTGGCAAACTTTAAACAACACTTTTTATGGAAATGGCTTTCTTCTTGCCACTCTTCCATAAAGGCCAAAACATAGAACCCGGCCAAAACATAGAAACAGAAAACCTAGAATGCCCACCCCACATAACACCCTGAACTAACCAAATAGAGAAACAAAACGTCTCTCTAAGGTCAGGGCGTGACATCTCTCTACAATTATTCTGATATTTCACATTCTTAAAATGAAGTGGTGATCCTAACTGACCTAAGACAGGGAATTTTTACTAGGATTAAATGTCAGGAATTGTGAAAAACTGAGTTTAAATGTATTTGGCTAAGGTGTATGTGAACTTCAGACTTCAACTGTATCTATACTTCTGACTTCAACTGTAGGTAGTATCACCTACACAACATTTCTCTGAATTGGTAGACAATCTACTGCAGCTTTTCAATCCCAGTCACTTGTAAGGCATCACAACTGTTTAACATACAAATTCTGAGGTGGATAGCTGGTCAAGGTATTAGGGCCAGGTGGGAATAGTGAAGAATATTCTTAACTTTAATAATAATAACTTTAATTCCCATGTGGCTTTATTCCCACCTTGTTTCCCCAGAGTGCTTGTGGGGCAATGTATCATCGGCTTGCAGCTAATACGCTGGCTAATGTTGCAATGGGCTGATTATCTATTTTAAATTCAGTTTGGCATTATGCAAAGCTGAATTGGCGATTCAAGATGATTTAAAGCCATATTCTGCAAGATCTGTACACCATTAAATAGTGGGCCACCAAGAAAAACACAAATTGATGGTAAAAGAGAGAAAGATAAATAAAATATTGAAATATCTATGTTTAAGCTACCTTAGGTATGTTTGATGGTCGTATTGGATAGGAAGTGACTTACAACGTCAGTGTTGCTCTGACTACCGCCCTTGTCTACCAATGTCATCTACATTCAGACCAACACAGTGCTACCCCACTGGCAAGAGCACACTTTACCACAGGCCAGACAGACACGTGGCAATGACTGGTCAGATCTGAATGACAATGTAAAGACATAAATCATGTCTGTTTGAATCGACCGAATCGTACACGGTGTCAGGGACAGTTTGATAGACAGCATTACTATTCCTTGAGCCAGAGCTTTATCTGTAGTAAATGAAACCTCTACCAAGTCCACTTTTATTTCCCCAGGTATATGACTTTCTTGATTCTTCAACACAAAGAAGGCAGGAAGAAATGTAATTTGGTAATGACAATGAACAATGCCAAGACACCTTTTTTGGTTGTCTATTTTCTCCATGCAAGCCTAGTTTTCCCCAAAAGTGGTTTGTTATGTTGAAACTTGATATAGAAATTGTCAGTCTGGTTGAGTACACTGGATCATTTCTCAGACAGGTTTGCCATCAACAACAGTCCCACACCATGGGACTGCCAGTTTCTAAATCAGGTGTCAAATCACTCCACCCGGGACATGCTGCTGTGCAAATCAAATGTACTTATGAAAGCCCTATCTGGAAAACCACTATCTGCCGTTGATTGAATATCGGATATATTGAACATGGGAATTACCAATGTTGTTGTTAAGGAGCAAGCTCTATGTATTGCAGTGGAGGCTGCTGAGGGGAGGACGGCTCATAATAATGGCTGGAACGGAGTAAATGGAATGACATCAAACACATGTGGAACCATGTGTTTTATGTATTTGATACCATTCGACCTATTCCGCCCCAGCCATTAGCACAAGCATGTACTCCCAAAGTAAGGTGCCACCAGCCTCTGGTGATGTATTGTAGTGCGGCCAATAATTTCACTACACCAAAGGGGTGATTCGCAACTCCAGCCCTCCAGTACCCCCAACAGCAATTCGGAAGTTTACATACACTTAGGTTGGAGTCAATAAAACACATTTTTCAACCACCCCACAAATTTCTTGTGTACAAACTATACTTTTGGAAAGTCGGTTAGGACATCTACTTTGTGCATGACACAAGTCATTTTTCCAACAATTGTTTGCAGACAGATTATTTCACTTATAATTCACTGTCACAGTTTCAGTGGGTCAGAAGTTTACATACATTAAGTTGACTCTGCCTATAAACAGCTTGGAAAATTCCAGAAAATTATGTCATGGCTTTAGAAGTTTCTGATAGGCGAATTGACATTATTTGAGTCAATTGGAGGTGTACCCGTGGATGTATTTCAAGGCCTACCTTCAACCTCAGTGCCTCTTTGCTTGACATCATGGGAAAATCAAAACAAATCAGCAAAGACAGAAAAAAAATTGTAGACCTCCACAAGTCTGGTTCATCCTTGGGAGCAAATTCCAAACGGCTGAAAGTACCATGTTCATCTGTTCAAACAATAGCACGCAAGTATAAACACCATGGGACCACGCAGCCGGCATACCGCTCAGGAAGGAGATGCGTTCTGTCTTCTAGAGATTAACATACTTTGGTGCGAAAAGTGCAAATCAATCCCAGAACAACAGCAAAGGACGCTTCTGAAGATGCTGGAGGAAACAGGTACAAAAGTATCTATATCCACAGTAAATGAGTCCTATATCGACATAACCTGAAAGCGTCTCAGCAAGGAAGAAGCCACTGCTCCAAATCCGCTATAAAAAAGCCAGATTACGGTTTGCAACTGCACATGGGGATAAAGATTGTACTTTTTGGAAAAATGTCCTCTGGTCTGATGAAACAAAAATAGAACTGTTTGGCCATAATGACCATCGTTATGTTTGGAGGCAAAAGGGGGAGGCTTGCAAGCCGAAGACCACCATCCCAACCGTGAAGCACAATTGTGGCAGCATCATGTTGTGGGGGTGCTTTGCTGCACGAGGGACTGGAACACTTCACAAAATAGATGGCATCATGAGGAATTGAAAATTATGTGGATATATTGAAGCAACATCTCAAGACATCAGTCAGGAAGTTAAAGCTTGGTTGCAAATGGGTCTTCCAAATCGACAATGACTCTAAGCATACTCCATCACAAAGCCCTGACCTCAATCCTATAGAAAATGTGTGGGCAGGACTGAAAAAGCGTGTGCGAGCAAGGAGGCCTACAAACCTGACTCAGTTACACCAGCTCTGTCAGGAGGAATGGGACAAAATTCACCCAACTTATTGTGGGAAGCGTGTGGAAGGCTACCTGAAACCTTTGACCCAAAATACTAATTGAGGGTATGTAGACTTCTGACCCCCTGGGAATGTGATGAAAGAAGTAAAAGCTGAAATAAATCATTCTCTCTACTATTATTCTGACATTTCACATTCTTAAACTAAAGTGGTGATCCTAACTGACCCAAGACAGGGAATTTTTACTTGGATTAAATGTCAGGAATTGTGAAAAACTGAGTTTAAATGTATTTGTCTAAGGTGTATGTAAACTTCCGTCTTCATCTGTATTTGCTGTATCCCCAGACAAAAACACCTGATTCAACTCGTCAAGGACATGATTAGTTGACAAGTAGAATCAGGTGTGCTTGTCTGCGGCTCCAACAAAAATATTAACTGTCGGTACTGGAGGACCGGATATGGGAAACTGCACTTTAGGACTTATGCAAATGTTTGCACCAACTCAATACAGTTAAAATTACAGACTAATTAGCTATCCCTTGAAGAAAGGGAGTTTTCAAACGGAACCTTTCAAACGGGAGTTATTGTAATAGGTTTCTGTGAGCAAACGACCATTAAACCATGATCATGATAGATGTTTATGCTCACCATGCAAATGTGATCACAGGTCTTTAATCTTATATTAAAAGGCTGCTAGAATAACTTTTATGCTTGAATGAGACTACTTCCTTTTATTTTGGCCAATAATTGCTTTTCTCTAATAATTGAAAGCGAATAGTTGCTATATAGATGCCAAGGCCCCTGGGGTAAGTCAAAGACAGAGGCAGAGGATGAACCAGCAATTAATGATGAAGTACAAAAAGTACAAGACTGTAGTCTTTCAGTACAATGCCACATTTCAACTGAGTAATGTGCTGATTGTCAACGCCTATTTCAATGCAGAAAATGAATGGATTTACTGGCACAGTGAGAACTCTTGACCATCCCTATCCAGTTAGATATATCCAACACAATTTATCTGTTGGTTGTACACTGCATATAATATAAAAAGGAGGCAGGCTCTGAAAGATGGCCTAATTTCAAACATGATCCAGTGTAGCTCAATGCGTACACACAGGCTTGTTCATCCAGTATCAATACATGCCACTTGAACTCACTCTAACCTCAGTGATTAATGGTACCATGGATGGATTTATAGTTTCAGAGGAAGCGAAGTACTGCACCTTAAATTATGTAGCAGATGGGGATCTGTGAAACTCACTCCTGAGCTTGAAGTGTCCCCCCTTGCGTTGGCGAATAGCTAGGTTTTTGGTGGCTCGACAGATAAGACGCTTTAGGAGAGCGGTTACGTCTGTTTGCGAGGCAGTGGTCCTGAGTTCGAGCCTTGGTACTGTATAAGCCGAATCAGTGGGAAGCGGTACTCGCTAAGCAAGCAGCGTGATGTTCTTTTCAATGGTGCCAAGTGATCTGCAGTTGTGCTCAGCTCAACACTGTGCTGTGAGTTTGCAGGGTGAATGTAGCAGATCTGTGAAACTCACTCCTCAGCCTGCGTGGGAGGTGCCCTTTTTTTAAGCACCTGTAGGGCCCTATAAAATCTGCTATGTGGAGAACGCTGACGGAATAACACAATCCAGACATAAAAAATGTAATTTAACAATACACCATTTTTATTGATCTTAGTAGGGAATTAACTAAATGCATTGAAAATTAATACATTTTTGCAAGTTTATCATAACACGTGATCAGAATGTATCAGTGGTTGGTATTTCCTGCAACTTTCTGAAGAGGCAATGAGAATTCTCCATCTGTGTATGTGCAGTGCAGTGCGCGCGTCCACCACATAGTGTAGAGGTTGTTTTATTTTAGATTTTTTGACATAAAACAATACACATTTCTAAAAACCTGTCTTCGCTTTGTCATCATGGGGTATTGTGTGTAGATTGATGAGGAATTTATTTTATTTGATCCATTTTAGAATAAGGCTGTAACATGAAAAAAGTCAAGGGGTCTGAATACATTCTGAAGGCACTGTATATATATTTACCAAATAATTATGATTGGAAATTACATTGATGGAAGCTACAATCTATCTGCAATATTAAAGTGGATACAACTTATTATTAATAAATAATAATAACTAGGTGAGACAACAACATTTCACAATAGTAGCACGTACATTATAAGCAGTCAATGCTACAGGCGAAAGACAAGTGCCTTTTTTTCTCTCTCTATTTCCCCTGTCTTTTTTAAATATTTTTTTTTACATAAAATGGAATATGGGATGTTTCTCAGAACTGCTGCTGTATGCATATCAGGATTACTTGGATTAACCACCAGGTTTTAACAGGCATATTCGACACATATGATTGTTCCTATTGTGCTGGTTAATGTATTCTACGTGATCAAGTGACAGTGGGTCTAAATTCAATCAAAGCTGGTAACTGGGCTGCCGAGATAATGCTTCACCTCCTTTCTTTTTGTAATTCAGACAAAAATGCAAACCACAAAAATTCTGAATCCTATGCTTGTGCTAAATATTCTGTTAGATTATTGTATAACACTCTATGGGATAAAGGGGGAAGAAGTCTCTCTGTTATTAAGGCATTTCAAAGATGGATTGAGAATGATATTATCTGTGAGGGTCATGTTGATATCATGGTTTTATGCCATCTTGCACTCAAGTATGATCACTGGAGTGATGTACACAATATATACAAAAGTATGTGGACATTAAATGGTTATCTTTGTCACTCTGTTGCTGATGGCTGTAAAACTCCCAGTGGGATGACACCATATAATAATACACTAATTATGTATGCACGCCTTCAAATTAGTGGATCCGGCTATTTCAGCCCCACCCTTTGCTGACAGGTGAATAAAATCGAGCACACAGTCATGCAATCTCCATAGACAAACATCGAAGAGCTCAGTGACTTTCAACATGGCACTGTCATAGCATGCCACCTTTCCAACAAGTAAGTTTGTCATATTTCTGCCCTGCTAAAGCTGCCGCGGTCAACTGTAAGTGGTGTTTTTGTGAAGTGGAAATGTCTAGGGGCAACACCGGCTCAGCCGCTAAGTGGTAGGCCACACAAGCTCACAGAACAGGACCGCCGAAGCGCGTAGCATGTAAAAATTGTCTGTCCTTGGTTGCAACACTCACTACCGAGTTCCAAACTGCCTCTGGAAGCAACGTCAGCACAATAACTGTTTGTCCGGAGCTTCATGAAATGGGTTTCCATGGCCGAGCAGCAGCACACAAGCCTAAGATCCCCATGCGCAATTCCAAGCGTCGGCTGGAGTGGTGTAAAGCTCGCCACCTTTGGACTCTGGAGCAGTGAAAACGCATTCTCTGGAGTGATGAATCACGCTTCACCACCTGGCAGTCCGATGGACAAATCTGGGTTTGGCGGATGCCAGGAGAATGCTACCTGCCCCAATGCATAGTGCCAACTGTAAAGTTTGGTGGAGGAGGAATAATGTTCTGGGGCTGGTTTTCATGATTCAGGCTCCTTAGTTCCAGGGAAGGGAAACCTGCACAGAGCCCTGACCTCACCTCACCTTTGGGATGAATTGGAACGGCAACTGAGAGCCAGGCCTAGTCGCCCAACATCAGTGTCCATCCTCACGATTGTTCTTGTGCCTGAATGGAAGTCTCAGCTGCAATGTTCCAACATCTAGTGGAAAGCCTTCCCAGAAGAGTGGATCTGTTAAAGAGGGGACCAACTCCATAATAATGCCCATGGTTTTGGAATGAGATGTTCGACGAGCAGGTACATTTCTTAATTTGGATAATATTTTTTTTAACTATATTGTATTTTTATTGAATAGGAGAGACAGAGGTAAAAGGTAAGAGTGAAAGAGGATTCAAACCCATGCTGGCAGTGGCACGTAGTACATGTCCTCCAGAGGCAGCTTAGACTGCTAGACCACCCTAGGCCATGATCAGTTAAGTTTCTTTGAGCCCTGCAGTTGAGTGAAATTTGCAAAGATGGAGGATATTGCTGCAATAACCACACTAATGGAAGTGTGTGCCCTTGAGAACACACATTTGTCCCTTTAATGACAGGAAAAGTCGATTTTGTTGAGACAACGTAGCGAAGGGATTGCTAGGGTTGTCATAATGAAATATATTTATGGTTATTTTCCAATTATTTAATGTTGCAGGCTTGTAAATATTGTTACAAACTCCATTTACATAGTGTTTCCCCAATCCTATCCAGTCTATCAGAGGAGGTTGGTAGCACCTTAATTGGGGAGGATGGGCTCGTGGAAAGGTATCAAATACATCAAACACATGGTTTCCATGTGTTTGATGCCATTCCATTCGCTCCGTTCCAGCCAATATTATGAGCCGTTCTCCCCTCAACAGCCTCCACTGCTGTCTATCTCTGGGTAACATGGTTGTCGCGTTATGCTCGACCTACTCAGTTTTCCACCAGAAAACACCAGAAAATGGCCACAAAGAGTAGAAGAAACTCACCTGCTTTTACACTATGATTTGACTATTAGATGTTTCTTTAGAAAAAAATTTTAAGGAATGGTTTCATCATATTAAAACAAAAGTTCAGTTCACATGACAGGGTTGACCTTAAAACGAGGGACAGTGCTTGTTATCTGTTTTACCATAAGATGATTTACTTCATCACATGAAATCTTCCTCTTCCTCTCTCTGTCACTCTCCTTCTCTCTGTCACTCTCCTTCTCTCTCTCTCTCTCTCTCTCTCTCTCTCTCTCTCTCTTCCTCTCACTGTCTCTCATCTCTCTCTCTGCCTCCGCCTTTCTCTTCCTCTCTCTGTCTCTCTCTCTCTCTCTCTCTTCCTCTCACTGTCTCTCATCTCTCTCTCTGCCTCTGCCTTTCTCTTCCTCTCTCTGTCACTCTCTCTCTTCCTCTCACTGTCTCTTTCTCTCTCTCTCTGCCTCTCTCTCTGCCTTTCTCTCTCTCACTCTTCCTCTTTCTATCTATTTCTCTCTCACTCTTTATATCTCCCTATGCATTAACCTGTCCATTAATCCAACTTCTTAGGGCATTTGATCTCTTTCATATACAAAATGTGTTTCACATGTTCAAATAAGAGTGCCTGCACAGTCACCTTCATAAAACCTTCCCCGGCGTTCCTACATTAATATTTTTGAGTTGAATGCTTTTGAAAGATGAAAATTACCCCACTTTGTTTTAACAGCTCCTGTGACCAGTGGAGCATCATGCAGAGACAAATGCTGGACTTATTTTGCCTCATGCTTTAATTAATCAACTTGTCATCTTCATTAGTTTATGCAGTTTTAAGCTTTCCATAATCTTTCCCCCCAAAATGAGCCACTGAGACCTTGAGTTTCAAGATGAGCATTCAGGAATAGCCTTTTCTGTCTTCATGTCCATGCGTATAGGTTTAGAGTGATTAAGCTTAATTTAATTTGACAGTATAGATAATGGGTATTATTTTGACAGTGCCAACAACAGCTGTATCGTTTCAGATGATGTGCTCAGCTTGCATAATACACACCTACTGTAAGTTGTACAGACAGGGAAACCCAATTCACAGGTGGACATGCTGCTGGAAATCACAGATGAAACATTATATTGACCAGATACTCCAGTGGCCGCTCTAACGATGAAAATAAATGTCTTCAAAAATGGAAGGCAGTCGGGAGGAGGCAAGATCAAGTGAGACCTTTCTAGCCAATGAGAAGGCATATACACGGTTGAACAACAGGCACAATGGTTTCCACTAGTTTCAGCAGACACAAAGTCAAAATTGGCTATATATCGTAACAATGTTTGAAAATCCAAAATGTGCTTTTTGGTCTTCATTTCAGGTTAGGGTCAGGTGTACGTTTAGCAGTGTAATAAAGGTTATGGTTAAGTTTAAATCGCATTTTAAGAAAGAGAAATTGTCTCCTTGTCTGAGTCTGTAATACCAACATGTTTCATGCAGACCACCATAGTCCCTGTGCCCAATAACACTAAGGGAACCTGCCTAGACCCACTTAAATGTGCATACCGCCCCAACAGATCCACAGATGATGCAATCTCTATTGCTCTCCACACTGCCCTTTCACACCTGAACAAAAGGAACACCTATGTGAGAATGCTATTCATTGACTACAGATCAGCGTTCAACACGTTAATGCCCTCAACGCTCATCACTAAGCTAAGGACCCTGGGACTAAACACCTCCCTCTGAAACTGGATCCTGGACTTCCTGAAGGGCCGCCCCCAGGTGGTAAGGGTAGGTAACAACACATCTGCCATGCTGATCCTCAACACGGGGGCCCTTCAGGGGTGTGTGTTCACTCCCCTCCTGTACTCCCTGTTCACTCATGACTGCACGGCCAGGCACGACTCCAACACCGTCATTAAGTTTTCAGATCACACAACAGTGGTAGGCCTGATCACCGACAACAATGAGACACCCTATAAGGAAGAAATCAGAGACCTGATCGTGTGGTGCCAGGACAACAACCTCTCCCTCACCATCATCAAGACAAAGGAGATGATTGTGGACTACTGGAAAAGGAGGACCGAGCATGCCCCCATTCTCATCGACGGGGCTGTAGTGGAGCAGGTTGGGAGCTTTAATTTCCTTGGCGTCCACATCACCAACAAACTAACATGGTCCAAGCACACCAAGATTTGGCATGGGTCCTCAGATCCTCAAAAGGTTCTACAGCTGCACAATCGAGAGCATCCTGACTGGTTGCATCAATGCCCTGTATGTCAACTGCTCGGCCTGCAACCCCAAGGCAGTACAGAGGGTAGTGCGTGCGGCCCAGTACATCACTGGGGCCAAGCTTCCTGCCATCCAGGACCTCTACCCATGTTCACTCTGCTTACGCACGGCAAGTGGTACCGGAGTACCAAGTGTAGGTCCAAGAGGCTTCTAAACAGTTTCTACCCCCAAGCCATAAGACTCCTGAACATTTAATCAAATGGCTACCCAGACTATTTACATTGTCCCCCCCCCCCCTCTTTTGCACTGCTTCTACTCTCTGTTATTATCTATGCATAGTCACTTAATAACTCTACCTATATGTACATATTACCTCAATTACCTCGACTAACCGGTGCCCCCGCACATTTACTCTGTACCGGTACCTCCTGTATTTAGCCTCGTTATTGTTATTTTACTGCTGCTCTTTCATTATTTGTTACTTTTATAAATGTATTTATTTTAGTATTTTTCTTAACTTTTTCTTAAAACTGCATTGTTGATTAAGGGCTTGTAAGTAAGCATTTCACTGCATTTTCACCTGTTGTATTCGGCACATGTGACAAATACCATTTGATTTGATTTGATTTGAAAGGTGGGGTTTATGACTTTATGGGTGTGGGTAACTAGTGAAGACCAGGCACGACTCCGATATGAATAGTTTTTTCTCAAAGTTGCCGGGATGTCACGTGTCCTACTTATATGAGTACACTCGTAACAACCTAATCATTACTAAACTTCTATTAGATCAAATAAGCCTCACTAAGAAAATAAGCCGTAACATTTTTTTGTTGACCAAATTCAACACTCTCATTGACATCCATACAAAAACTCCTCGCTTGGTGAGCGAAAATAATGGAAAACGGCACCTGCTGGACAAGATAGATTTTGGGCCCAGTTATCCCTCTCATTTCGCCTCTTCCTCTCTGTTGACATGTGCCAGAGAGGAAGAGGCGAAGCGAGAGGATTAACTCCACCTAAAATCGGTCAGTGTGAGAATACAGCGATAAGCAGACCAAGTGGGCATTTTTGGTTTGGATGTCTATGAGAGACAGTGTCGATGTTACAAATGCACTGATATGATATTTTATGTCGGAGTTGTGTCTATTGTTCACACGCGTATCTGCCCTCTCATTCACGCCTGTCTCACCTCCTCTTGCATGCCTTCCGCCTTTGCGGTCAGTCGACTAGCTTGTCAATAAAAGGTAGGCCATCATACATCATGCCAATTTAAATAATTCTATGTGCATTTCAGACATATCACTAATGTATGCATTTCAGTGTTTGTGAGCAAGAAAAGATAAATCACATTTCAACTCCTCCTATGGACACTACTATTCCCCACATGTCATGGCATTAGTGACTTTTTGGATTGACAGACAACTGAAGAACAGTGCTCTATTAGTACAGAATACAATATTGTTTTTAATAATGGTTTGCCAAATAATGCATTTCATCCCCACAGAGACTATTTTATTTATTGTATTTGTCAGGTTGTGCGTGAGTGGGTGGCATCATGTGAATATTCTCTTGCCCTACTTTAGATTTTTATGAAAATAGCTTGGAGCAGTAGCTTATACAGACAGACAGACAGACAGACAGACAGACAGACAGACAGACAGGCAGACAGGCAGGCAGGCAGGCAGGCAGACAGACAGACAGACAGACAGACAGACAGACAGACAGACAGACAGACAGACAGACAGACAGACAGACAGACAGACAGACAGACAGACAGACAGACAGACAGACAGACAGGCAGGCAGGCAGACAGGCAGGCAGGCAGGCAGGCAGACAGACAGACAGACAGACAGACAGACAGACAGACAGACAGACAGACAGACAGACAGACAGACAGACAGACAGACAGACAGACAGACAGCTTTGTATTTAGTCACCTGTTGTGACTTTGTATCTTAGTGTTTTTCCTTGTTTGGTTATTTGATCCTATAATGTGTACTATGCAGAAAGTATTGCCACAAACACACACCACTTTCCTGCAACAATTTTATGACTAATTCTCAATATGCTGAAGTTCTTGCAATCAGTCATTCTCATCATTGAGAAACAATCATCCAAGATACAGATGTTGGATCATATTTTGAACAGTTTCTCACAGCAGAAAAATACTCTTGCAGCAACAGGACATGTGAAATATTGTGTGGGTTATAACCAATGGACATTTTGTAGGGGTTGAAATTACAAAGCCTTTTTAAACCTTGAATACACTACAAGTTTTCTGCAACAATAGAGTGATCAAATTAAGATCCTACATCTGTATCACACTATCATTCCTTTGTATTGGTATGTATCAGAAGTCACGGATCAAATCAAAGTTTATTGGTCGCGTACACAGTTTAGCATATGTTATAGCGGCGGGTGCAGTGAAATGCTTGTGTTACTCGCTTCTAACAATGCAGGAAATGTTTCAAACAAGTACACAAATAATAATAAAAAACGAGAAACAAGAAATCCAGAATGTCAGAACGAATCCAGTTAACAACCCAAATAATAGTGTATCAGTGCTGGGGGGTGTAGAGAGTACTGTCAGGGAATTTAATTCTGTAACAGAGAACAGATTTTGTGTTTGACTCCTATGATTGATGCGCTTGTACTGTGAGTAAAGGAGAGGCTTGCTGAGCCATGTGATAGATATACCAATATATGTTGACACCATTGGTGGGCTCTAATGGCGTGCTCATCTTTTTGCAGGATGACAAAAATGGTACACTCTTAGAAAAAAAGTGCTATCTAGAACATTAAAGGGTTATTTTTTGGTTGCAGCTAGAACCCTTTTGGGTTCTATGTTGAATTAAAAAGGGTTCTACCTGGAACCAAAAAGCTTCTCCTATATGGGGATAGCCAAAGAACCCTTTTGGAACCCTTTTTTCTAAGAGTGTACAGCTGGTGTCCATTTCATGATTCACTATTCTGTATATTGGGGTGTATTTCTAAGACACCTGTGAGTCCATTGTGTGGCAAAACATATATTAATTGCATTCAAACGTAGTTATTGATTGTTTTGTCTATTGTTGTTTCCATACACCTTGCAGCTGATGTAATACATCTTGCAGCTGATGTAATACACCTTGCAGCTGATGTAATACACCTTGCAGCTGATGTAATACACCTTGCAGCTGATGTAATACACCTTGCAGCTGATGTAATACACCTTGCAGCTGATGTAATACACCTTGCAGCTGATGTAATACACCTTGCAGCTGATGTAATACACCTTGCAGCTGATGTAATACACCTTGCAGCTGATGTAATACACCTTGCAGCTGATGTAATACACCTTGCAGCGGATGTAATACACCTTGCAGCGGATGTAATACAGTTTGAGGGTTTCGAAACACAGAAGGAAATTACTTAGATTTCATTGTACTTTTATGAATGACTTTTGCCTGGCTGATGATTATGTTTAATGATGTAAAGTTGTTGATTTCCCTGTTAGATTAAGTTCTGAATCCACAGTAGCTGTCTCTGTCAACTAAGCTTTTTCTCCGGTTCATCTCAAAATCTGAATTTTGAAATAAAATTAATAAAAATACTCGAACAAAACACTTGGTTGAAAATCTATAATCAGCTGCTGTGTCTGTGACTGAGGTGTGAATACATTGTGGACTACTGAGATGCCTCTATTCACATACCAGGCTGCAGAAAGATTAAGAGAACAGTTCTATAATACCATGTGAATAAGAAAACAGAATAACCCAGTACTGAGAATTCCTGCAACTTGAATCTTCGCAATATGAAAATGCAAATATACTTATTTCTATGACTGTTATTGTTCAGTCTAGAGCTTCCCAAAGCCAGAAAACTAAACCTCTTCTAAGAGAGCCAAGGATATTCTTTGCAAGGCGAAGCTGCCCTTATGGAACACTCTTGAAGTGATACCTGGCAATATGAATAGGGTCGAGGGAACTGCACTTCTTTCCTTACCTTGAACTGAAACAAAAGGCTTGACATTGTAGCTACTTCTTTGTGGCCCCCACAGAGGTATTACACTCGAGACAAATTGACTTTAAAGAATGCTTTGAGGAATTTAAAGAGTCGAACGGCAAAGCCTAAGCGGAACTGATTTCTCAGACACTTGATAATCAGAGTATTTTTTTCATTATGAGACTTGTCTTTCTGACGGCATTAGTCTCAGTGAACTTTCTCTCTTTAAGTCCCTGATGAAGGTCCTTTTTGAATAGATGTGTGGGTGGCAAGAGAATTCCTGGTGAATTCAAGAGGTTATTGGTTTTGAAATATTTAATGGCAAGTCTCTTATAAATCTACATATTTGATTCTTCATCAACACATCAATCAGAGTGATTTCATTAAAACACAATTTTATACAGCATGATAATAACATGGCAAACACTGGAAATGAAAAAGTGCATACCTTGAAAAGGCCTCACCATTCACTTAAAATACACCACTGAAGACTTGTAAGACAGACATTCAGAGTTCAGCTATCATAATCTAATAATCAGTGTTCACCAGTGCAATTATGCATGCAGCTCTCATTTCTAGGAACCCCCCATCACAGAATATAAAGGTAATTTCAGAGCTGCCTGACTTTATTCCACACAATGCGTTGTTCTTTTGCACGGAGTCCATTGAGATACATTGCAATCAAGCTCCAGATCAAGCCACTTTAAAAGGGAGGGAGTTCTAAGAAAGTTTGAAGTAATCGGACACAGTTGTGTGCATGACTAACGGATCACTTAGTTACTCCACGTTTATTTTATTATTCAGCTCAAGAATCTGAGCCTAACGAGACAAGCGAGGATGTATGATCTTTGGACTTCTGTACCTTTTTTCCTTTAAAGATGCATGGCCACAGTGATCAGTAGAGAGGATGTATAAACCCGGAACTAACTATGTGTAAGCCTGTAAACTTAAGTATAGGTTTTAACAAATTAATTCATTATCAAACAAGGACGTTAGATCATCTGTGAAGAATCTATTGCTATACTTCTGAAAATACTTTAGAAATTATAATTAAAGGGATCGATAGAAGTCTTAAAGCTGAATGAATCTTCTGTCAGTGAAGAGAAAGGCCTGCTCAGTCATTTCAAATGGAGCCAAGTCCCATGTTCTCTCTGAGCTAATGCACACTGTACTGACCCCCTTAGAGTAGCAGCTTCACAGCTTACATTAACATCATTTAGCAGAAGCTCTCATCCAGAGCAAACATTTTCATACTTTCTTTTCATACTGGTCCCCCGCAGGAATCAAACCCACAACCCTGGCGTTGCAAGCACCATGCTCTACCAACTGAGCTACACGGGACTAGCTCTGTTGTGGACTCTGTTGTGGAAAATAATCTGACTGGCACGAGAGCTCAGTGACACTATAGCCTTTCAGCACTAATCTGGCATCTGTTTGCAAACTGCAAAAATACATCCACTCCAAAAGTCCTAAATGGATTACTTAGAAGCCCAAGTTCATTTTTAAATGATGAACTGGCAAATCAGGCCATAGCGCTGTTTGAAATTAATAACTCAATCGATCCTACTGTAGGTACAATGGTATTGGCCAACAATGGTATACACATCAGTTGACCATGCTATACAGCATCCAGACTCTAAGAACTCCATTGACACAAGTTTAGGTTCGTTAACCATTTGTGAATGTTAGCAATGTACCGTAGTTATTGTACTTGGTTCTTTGTACTTGATGAGGAGGTTGTATTACCAAGAGCGAAAGCTGACAACATGCATCTAAGTGCTTCAACCCCATAACTGTCTCTACTTGCAGAAAGGTTCTGTTGAGCCGTGATCCAACAGTCTGTTGATTCTAAGAAAACAATGTTTTCAATCTGCCACTGCTCCATTTGAAATGGAGTGATGGTGGACCACTAACCCCTAACACAATCTCTGTGACCAGACCCTGGCATTATTCTTGCTGTTATCATTATTTTTTCGCTACTCCCCTTCTCCGTTAAGACTGATTGACAAACTAAAGAGAATGTCCTGAATATGTCCTCCTAGTCCTCAGTTCCGGTGTGCTTATTCAAAGATGATCCATATAACAACAATTACCATCTAATTAATTGTGTGCTTCCAAAGTATGGTGATGTGGCCATGGCAGCGTCAATAAGAATTCTCTTTTCAGATCTGTTGTCAGTGCAGCTGCTAATCAGGAGTTTTCATCTGTGAACAAGTGCTGCATTTACTCAAGGGTCTCGCCTTTGAGGTGACGGAGAAACCACTTATTTCATGCATTTTGACTCTTAGACAACTTTTCAAGTGATTCGCCAAGAGGAACTGAAAGTTAACCAAAACAATCATTCAATGTCAAGCAAGGATAAGGAGCCTATTCTAATTGAATGAAGGGTGCAAAGATGGTGTTTCAGTGAGTTGAAGCTGTTTAGGGTGGTATCCCTTCATTTGAACAAATAGTGTTGTCAATATTTAAATAAGGACATACGCGTATCGTTGACAGAATACACAGCCATTGTAACGCTCAATGAGTGAATGGGTGTGGAGTCAGGCGCAGAGAGCAAATGGGTGTGGAGTCAGGCGCAGAGAGCAAAATGATTCAGGAAAAACACCCTTTAATGTCCAAAATACACAGGAACAAAAATAGTAACCAAACACAGGCGTAACTCTAAAACAAAATAGTACCCTGATGTGAAAATACTAGGACAGTGCGAAAACCCAACAAAAACACTAACACCTCTCAGACATACAGGAGAACAAGCCCGCACAAACAGAAGCGGGCTAAACAAACTTAAATAACCCCACCCTAACAACCAAACAATAAACAGGTGAAACCAATTAGACAAAACCAAACGAACACGGAACAAAGGATCGGTGGCAGCTAGTAGACCGGCGACGGCGACCGCTGAGCGCCACCCGAACAGGAAGGGGAGCCACCTTCGGTAATATTCGTGACAGCCATTTTCTGTAGAGTATACCTAGATAAGTTAACAAAGGCCTGAAACCAATGTTATTGTCAGAGGTTTTCACAAGGACATCTCAGATGTCCACACGATCATCCTCAGTGTAAACCGTTTAACACATTGTTGGTCTCCCGTACTATTTTAGTAATTTAGCAGACGCTCTGATATGGAGCGACAAGGGTTAAGTGCCTTGCTCAATCAAGAACACATCAACAGATTTTTCACCTTGTCAGCTCAGGGATTTAAACCAGCAACCTTTTGGTCACTGGCCCAATGCTGTTAACTGCTAGGCTACCTACCTGTCGTGCTCCACAAGCAAAGCTTGAAACATGTTTCTGGCGCGGACGCCTGTGTCTGAATTAGTTTGATTGTTTGGATAAAGACTGGGTGGCTCATGTTGCATATATTAAATAGTGTGGCATTTAAGAGATTGAGTCATTACCTGTCAATCTATTTTACCCGGTAATAGCCTGTGTGTGGACAGCCATTGGTGAGCTAACAGAGGCTATGGCATTTTTAGTAGCTGTGGAAAACATAAAGTATGTCTCACAGGTGAGGGAATCAAACCATTAGTGGTAAACATTACAGCGGGGGGGGGGGGGGGGGTACCAACACAGAATTAAAGATTCATAAGCTGCTCAAGTTTTAAATTAGATAAACATGAAATGGCATTCAGAACAAGTATCAGAGGGAACATCACTGGACATAACAATATAGGAAAATGAATGCTTCATCAAAGACTTGCCAGGCATCTTCCATGTGGCACAGAGGTTTAAGGCACTACAAAGCATCACTACAAATACGGGTTCGATCCCGGGCTGTCTCGCAGCCGGCTGCGCCCAGGAGAACCATGAGGCGGCACACAATTGGCCCAGCGTCATCAGGGTTAGGGGAGGGTTTGCTGGCTGGGATGTCCTTGTCCCATCGTGCTCTAGCGACTTCTGTGGTGAGCCAGGCACATGCACAGTTGCCAGTTGGACGGTGTGTCTGGATTCTGGGTTAAGCGAGCAGTGTGTCAAGAATCAGTGTGACTTGGCAGTGTTGTGTTTTGGAGAATGCATGGCTCTCGACCTTCGCCTCTCCCGAGTCCGTACGGGAGTTGCAGTGATGGGACAAAACTGTAACTACCAATTGGGGAGAAAATCTGTAAAAAAAAGAATATAAACTACCGTTCAAAGGTTTGGGGTTGCTTGTTGATGCTGAGACTGGTGTTTTGCGGGTACTATTTTGAGCCTGTAATCGAACTCACAAATGCTGATGCTCCAGATCCTCAACTAGTCTAAAGGAGGCCAGTTTTATTGCTTCCTTAATCAGCACAACAGTTTTCAGCTGTGCCAACATAATTGCAAAAGGGTTTACTAATGATCAATTAGCCTTTAAAATGATAAACTTGGATTGGCTAACACAACGTGCCATTGGAACACAGGAGTGATGGTTGCTGATATTGGGCCTCCGTACGCCTATGTAGACATTCCATAAAAAATAAGCCGTTTCCAGCTACAATAGTCATTTACAACATGAACAATGTCTACACTGTATTTCGGATCAATTTGATGCGATTTTAATGGACAACCAAAATTGCTTTTCTTTCAAAAACAAGTACATTTCTAAGTGACCCCAAACTTTTGAACGGTAGTATATATATAAAAAAAAAGGCATGACAGAGTATATACTCTAGTGGAAACAAGAACTGCATACAACATTCTGGGAACATGCTACACTAGAAGTAGAGGGATGCCATTGGTAGCTAGGAAATATCTATGGTAAGTGTTTAATTACATTGACTAGTATGATTAATTTCAGCCTTGAGAATGGTTGTCATTGAGAAAGGATTAAAAGCCTCCTTCTGTGAAATGATTATTGGATAGACGTGATGGATTAGGGCTGTACTACCATATTTTTACAGACTTTACAACTCTTAGCTTGATGGGTTGAACGAAGATTATAGGCAAACTAGGGTGGCAGGTAGCCTGGTGGTTAAGCGTGTTGGGCTAGTAACAGGTGGTTGGTTCATATTCCCGAGCTGACTCTGAGAAAAGTATTATTGAGCAAGGCACTTAATCCTAATCGCTCCTGTAAATTGCTCTGGATAAGAGTGTTTGCTAAATGACTCAAATGAAAATTTAGCTTGTTTGACCCCATACTATTGAAGTAGGTTACTAGGTGTTTGTACCTAAATCTTCACAAATCAACAATAATGTCTTATTATCGAGAAAATATTATGTATTTGATTGGTACTCTGTTCAGTAACACTTTTTGGATTGTTAGAAGTTAGCTACATTAGCTAAAATAGCAACATTAGCTACTTTCACTCTACTTATTTTTGGCAGCCCAATTATCTTGGCATGTGCATTAACGGGTCGGTACAACAAGTACCGGACGGCCATTTTGGAAGTAGAATCTGACCAGTCTGTACTGGCTCTAGGAAATAAAAAGTTGTGAGTGCCCCACACGCAGCTATACACATTTTGTGAAGCTTTATCTATAATTGAATGTGGACACTAGAGATGTAAGCGTCCAGGGAAAATCAGTTGGATTTATTTCTACACTGTTTCTGTGACACGATCTCATCAGAATGTGCTTGTGTTTGATCCCAGTGAAGGCTGGGTCTTTGCTAAAGGGTCCTTGAACCGGTCTAGCAATGCTATGGTCCTTCTGTTCTTGTTCCCTGTTATTGTGTGCCTGATGTCATTGCCTTTTCTGCTGAGTGTAAAGCATTTTGTTTCATTTTCTGAAAACTGTCTTTCTATGAAAACAGTTCACATTTGCGACATGACCACAGTACAAATCTGAGACCACTAACAATAATGCAAAGTACTTAATTATTTGATAACAATGACTAAATGTAATGTAACATTTCTCTCTTTGCAGGTTATCTGGCTTCATGTTGCCGTCACCTATTGTGAGCACAGGGTCAATAATGGCCCTTTGGTTCACAACAGATTTTGCTGTGAGTGCACAAGGATTTAAAGCAATTTATGAAGGTAAGACCTATTATTATTGATTATTTCTCCAATTAAAAACCTGGCTGAATTGATGTAAGAGAGGGTTAACAAAAATGGTTAAAAAAATATTTGTGTTAACAAAATGGTAATTGTCTAACTATTGACTTGTTTTTCTATTCTATATTGAGTTCTTTCAATGGCTAAGTTGGCGGTGCATTGTGATTGCTGTGCCAGAGTAATTTGTTTGATTCCCCCATGGGCCACAGATCCTGAAAATAAAATATATAAATGACTATGTTATTATTGTATTATAGGGTAATTCATGAATCGGTGTCTCAAAATCAGCATATTAATATGCTTTCAGCATTTCGTATGATGAACACTGCTAATTAGTGTGCACTTAACGTACACCTCTTCAGGACATGTCAATTGGTTACTGTTTAAGCCTTGTGCAGAGAGTTCATCTGCTAAGTACATGTTTCAGTTTAAAGTTTACATGATTAAACCTGTGGTTGATAGCTGTGGCATTTCATGTGAGTTTCAGTTGACTGTATCAAACTAGGGTCATTACAAAGCCCATATGGTCTGTTTCACACAGTATACAGCACAAACCACAACATCTCATATATTTTCCATGAAGTCTAATATCACTGGAGTCTCAACTCACCCCCCCCCCTGTAAGAAAACATCTCTCAGGCTGGCATACACTGCAGCAAACTTCATGAGCCCTCATGAGACCCTGGAACCTAGGCTATGAATGATGCACGAGCATGGCACTTTGCTCGTAAACCTTTGTAAGGATAAGCTTTCTTTTTTTATTTTCTTTTTTATTCCTCCTTCTGAACATTTTCATCTCTAGGGATTCAGAGTTTTGTTATTGCTACGGGGTTTTGAGTGGATACCAAAACTCAATTCCCTAAATGGAATATCAATCTCGTTTGGTAACATCAATTGTTGCTGGTTGTGACAATGTCTGAAGTACTTTATGTTTTATTGTGTGTAGAGTGAGATAGTTCTTACTGTGAGTGATAATGAAATAATGAAGCATGATAGGCTAATCTAATGTTGGTTGTATCAGAACACTATTTCCTGATATCTTAACATACTGTTTTTGAATCAAATATTAAGTACTAGCCTAACCACTGCCTCAGAATTAGCTACAGCTGCTGTATGTTACAGCATGAATAAGATTAGCAAGATTGTGTTATCTTTACATTTGCTTCATTTCTCCACATAGAAGAAGAACTGTGTTGCATTCTAGGTTAACGTCAAATCTTATTTTTATTATGCATTAGTGGCTGCCCTCTCAGAACATTAATAGCCTATCCATCAGGTTGATGGAGTTTTAATATGGGCGTTTCTTCTGGTTGCCTGAATGGATTCCATTTAAGCTGACAAAGATCGATATTCCATGTAACCATTGGAGTCTAAATCGAAATTGACTGTAGATTTTGTCTTGGATTTTAGAGAATTCTGATACAGGCTATGATTTCATTGATGAAAGTGTCACAACCATTGTTATGATGGAGGACGTTAATGGACCCCTAGAGTGTTGATAGTATTGATGGTAACTAAAGTTATTTTGGAAGCATTGTGTTTGTCATTTTCATTTTATTGCAGTTGAAATTGAGATATGATGTCATCCAACTATGCAACCTGCAGGTTTTCCCAACAGCCCTTAGTTTGTGATTTATGGGCCATTACACTTGAGTAATTGTAATCTATTTGCCTGCAGAGTCTTGATTGGTACAGCAGTGTCTGCGAGATGGATTTATAACCTTGCAGCGTATTTCCCTCCCCGGATGCTCTTAGGAATCAGAAATAGCTATGTTTGCTAATTGGTTTACTATTGTTGAAGCTAATTGAGAACACAAACCTGTTCTGACAAGACAAAAGCTGTGTTTTTGAACCATATTACTTGCTTTGGACCCTAATTTCATGTTTTAGAACATTATCAGTATATATGTTAAGCAGTTGGACTTATCTGCCGTCATTGTGCTCTGAAATCATGGCAAATTAAGAGGACGAAAACCATCTTTGTGATCCCATTGTAATTCAATCATTGCCACTAATATTTTATTTTATTTTATGAAATAATTGGGCTACTATGTTGTTGCAATTAAAAATATATATTAGAGGTCCACAGTAGCATACAAATATGCTATTTTACTCAGCCTTTTAGTCTTAAGGCTCTACGGGGACACACACTTAAAGTTAAAATACAGTCCAAGTTGAGCGACAACAATAATCTAAGAAGTCGCATCTCTCATATTAGACCAATGTAAAAATAGTAACGTTCCTCAAATGATCTTTGAAAAGAGCCCCACCTGTTACACCTAGGTATGAATCAATCTGTACTAGATAGTATAGAGAAAGTGCCCATGAACAACAGCTCTCCTGTTTGTTAGAGATATTGCTCCCCATAATACTAACTTCAACCAACAAAATGCCATCTTCAAAGCACTAAAGTTGGCAAACCTTGCTTGATTGGATGGATTTAAATCCATGTGCCACTTTGAATCATTCCTTTGAGTCTCTTGTCAAGGGATTTCTTTACCTTTCTTGCACAGTGCAGCATGAAGACGTTTTAAAATCAACTTAAAAAATATCGGAAAATTATTTGCTGGAAATATTCTCTGAGACAAAATACACGAAATATAAATATAAACGCAACATATAAAATGTTGGTCCCATGTTTCATGAGCTGAAATAAAAGATCACAGAAATTCATTGTACTCAAATTTGTTACATACATTTCTCCTTTTCCAAAACAATCCATCCACCTGACTGGTGTGGCATATGAAGAAGCTGATTAAACAGCATGACCATTACACAGGTGCACCTGGTGCTGGGGACAATGAAAGGCCAATCTAAAATGTGCAGTTTTGTCACACAACACAATGCCACAGATGTCTCAAGTTTTGAGGGCGCGTGCAATTGGCATTCTGACTGTAGGATTGTCCACCAGAGCTGTTGCCAGAGAATGTAATGTTAAACAACATCATTTTAGTGAATTTGGCAGTAAGTCCAACTGGCCTCACAACCGCTGACCGTGTGTATGCAATCATGTAGGCGAGCGGTTTGCTGATATAAACGTTGTGAACAGAGTGCCCATGGTGGCGGTGGGGTTATGGTATGGGCAAGCATAAGCTACGGCCAACAAACATAATTGCATTTATCGATGGCAATTTGAATGCACAGAGATAACGTGACGAGATCCTGATGCAAATTGTCGTGCCATTTATCCACCACCATCACCTCATGCACAGCTCCATGTCGCAAGGATCTGTACACAATTCCTGGAAGCTGAAAATGTCCCAGTTCTTCCATGGCCTGCATACCAGACATGCCACCCATTGAGCAGGTTTGGGATGCTCTGGATCGACACGCATGACAGCGTGTTCCAGCTCCGGCCGATATCCATCAACTTCGCACAGCCATTGAAGAGGAGTGGGACAACATTTACAGGCCACAATCAACAGCCTGATCAACTCTATGCGATGGAGATGTGTCGTGCTGCATGAGGCAAATGGTGGTCACACCAGATACTGACTGGTAAACCAGATACTGGTTTTCTGATCCATGATCCTACCTTTTTATTTAAGTTGTCTGTCACCAAAAGATGCATATCTGATTTGCAGGTTATGTGAAATCCATAGATTAGGGCCTAATGAATTTATTTAACTTGACTGATTTCCTTATTTGAACTGTAACTCAGTTAAGTCTTTGAAATTGTTGCATGTTGTGTGTATATTTTTGTTCAGTATAGAAGGAACAAACAGCAACATCAGAGAGAATACAACCAAGCAGGAGAGGAAACATGGAACCCATTGTTTTAAATGCCAAGAGAATTATAAGGCGGTATCAGTGTTAATGTTATATTAAACTGCCAAAAGGTTAAGCCTTCAAAAAAATGATAATGTTGTATTGCAGTTAGTCGCAGCTTATGCATGTGCATGTATTGGTGTGTGGTTTGTGTAAATCTGTGAATGTTGAAGGCATAAAAAGCGACATGCTACATCACTTAAGCTTAGATACACAACCACACATACTGTAATTTACATTGGTTTCAGATCCCACAGAACAAGAGTCAAGCACTCAGCATTATTTGACCCATTTACCATTATTTCAGTCCCGCAAAAAAAAAAATGTTTTACAGGGGATCATCCTCAACAGGATCCTGTAGGCGAATTTCCCATTACATTAAAGGGGAATATAGGCCTGTTTACTATTTCCTTGAGGAGGATGTTTACTGCTGCATCTTGCTGATATTCCTCTTTTTGTTATGTACCTTATAAGGAATTCTATACCTCATGGGTATTTATATTGCAACAGCCTCGTTTAGAGCCATAATGATATTTCATATTGAAAAAAGCCTGAGAGGCAATAATCAAGTGCTGCAGAGCATTCAAAGAATGATAGACTATTGCCTGTGAAATAAAATGATGGCTTGGACACATTGGAAGGCCAATAGTGTGAGGTGAGCTAATCCCATTAATGGCCAAGCTATGAAACAGAAGTCATTTGAATGATAAAAGCACAGTGCACACAGATACTGTTAAACTCCTTGAAGATGCGTGTGAATATTTAACATTCACAAGCCTTGGAGCTTTTATCTACAATTTAGAAACACATTAATTCACATTATGTGAATGTATTGGTATTTACAGTATGGGGAAGAATCGACATTGGTATTCAGATCAATCAGTGCCGAGTGTTTGTGGTTTTAATGACAGATCCTTATATCGACTCTCAAGGACAAACTCCAAGACAGAGTGCCTTACATATCCAATCAAATTCAAGCTGCCTCTTGGAGTTCATGTTTTAAGTTGTTGCTGAAAAGCTGCTCAAACCTTTACGCTGATTTTGCTCATCCTTCTATCTGGGCCACCAGCCTAAGGGAGCTGCTTTAGTGAACTCCACAAGTCGAAAGGATTTGTAATATCAGAAAAAAAGCATTTCATTTCTGTATCAACATTTCTATATTTCTCTAAACTTTTTTGTGGATGTTTTATTTGATACCATAACCAATAATACAGTAGCTATGTTTAGATTGTCTCACTCCAAGCTGCAATAATATATAATAATATTCAGGTACTGTATATGTCAGAAAATGCCATGCCGAAATTGCAGAAATGAAAGCACTCTAGTTCTGAACTCATAGACTGATGTTCTGCTCATAGTGGAAATACACAATGATGTTAAATGTCCTACTCCCTGGCTCAGTCAACAGTGACCCTCATGGGCTCACCTACAAGTCCATGCTAGGTAAAGCTCTGCCTTATCTCAGTTCACTGGTCATGATGGCAACACCCACCCGTAGCACGCGCTCCAGCAGGTGTATCTCACTGATCATCCCTAAAGCCAACACCTCATTTGGCCGCCTTTCCTTCCAGTTCTCTGCTGCCTGTGACTGGAACGAATTGCAAAAATCGTTGAAGTTGGAGACCTTTATCTCCCTCACCAACTTTAAACATCTGCTATCTGAGCAGCTAACCGATCGCTGCAGCTGTACATAGTCCATCAGTAAATAGCCCACCCAATTTACCTACCTCATCCCCATACTGTTTTTATTTATTTACTTTTCTGCTCTTTTGCACATCAGCATCTCTACCTGCACATGACCATCTGATCATTTATCACTCCAGTGTTAATCTGCTAAAATTGTAATTATTCGCTTACCTCCTCATGCCTTTTGCACACAATGTATATAGACTCCTTTTTTTTGTTTTTTGTTTTGTTTTCTACTGTGTTATTGATTTGTTTATTGTTTACTCCATGTGTAACTCTGTGTTGCTGTCTGTTCACACTGCTATGCTTTATCTTGGTCAGGTCGCAGTTGTAAATGAGAACTTGTTCTCAACTAGCCTAGCTGGTTAAATAAAGGTGAAATAAAAAAAAATAAAAAAAACCTATCCATAGAGGCCATGACAGATCAGTAGGGGTAAAAACCTTCAAGGGTCATCTGGGACCACGGACATTTCACATTCAGCAGGTGTAAAGAATACTTGGCTCCGCTATGGGAGCACAGCTCTAACACGTTGTCCACATTTTAGACTGAAATTTAAAATAAAATAAAATACAAAATAAAAGTAGCTGGTATAGATGGAAGTAGTATTTTGCATTAAAAAGAGAGGGACGCTTCCTTGAAACTGTGACTGAATGGACCAACTATTTTCTGCAGAGTCATTCAAATGGCTTTTAACTTTTAACTTGAGACGTTGATGTGAATTAGAAGTCAACTGACCAAATACTAAGGGCTAGAGTCACTGTAGTAGGAGAGGGCGGCCTTTGGCACAATTTGAAAATATATCATTTTTCTGTTGAATTTGTGTACATTTTTTTCATTTAATCTATACATGTCTGAGGTCTTTCGCGCTGTCCAGACCACATAGTAGTTGAATTGAGTCCTTGAGTTCATAGCCCTTTATCGACGAATAACAAACAGATCCCACTGGGCACAGACATCAATTCAACGTCTATTCCACAATAGTTCAATGTCATTTCTTTGCAATGACGTGGAAACAACGTTGATTCAACCAGTGTGTGCCCAGTAGGATGGTACCGTTATCTATTATCGAGGCATAACACATTGATGGTACTACAACTACAGAAACATTACAGAAAACCACTACAGAAACATTACAGAAAACCACTACATTGAATGGATTTAATCAATTTTATATGACTGCAGATTTTTTGATCTTCATGTTCAAGCTGATCTCTATATTCCCTTTCATAATTAACAGTCTATCCATGTGTTTCCTCATGAGAAAAGCCAACCTGTAATGCCAGTCTAGTTTCCAGGTATACAGGTAGTCTAGTTTCCCCTCAGAATTGTGTGGAATTATGTCCTGCTCAGTCTTTGTCAAATGTGTCATAGCCTTTGACACATTTGATGGTGCTGTATATCTACACCGAGTATACCAAACCTGAAGATAATATTGAGTTGCACCCCCCCCCCCCCCTCTACGGTATTGAATGCATTCCACAAGAATGCTGGCCCATGTTGACATCTGTGCTTCCCACAGTTGTGTCAAGTTTGAGTGGACGTCCTTTGGGTGGTGGACCATTCTTGATACACACAGGAAACTGAGCGTGAAAACCCCAGGAGCTTTGCAGTTCTTGACACAACACAAACCGGTGCATCTAGCACCGACTACCATAACCCATTCAAAGGCACTTCAAACTTTTGACTTGCCTATTCACCCTCTGAATGACACACATACAAAATCCATGTCTCAATTGTCTCAATGCTTAAAAATTATTCTTTAACCTCGGGATTACAAACATACACAATATACTAACACAATGACCCAATAAATACTCAATCTAAGAAATATTGATTCTTCATCTATTATAGTCCCACAACATTTCGATGTATTATATTTAAATTGTTTTAAAATCATGTTTAAATGTACAGTGCCTTGCGAAAGTATTCGGCCCCTTTGAACTTTGCGACCTTTTGCCACATTTCAGGCTTCAAACATAAAGATATAAAACTGTATTTTTTTGTGAAGAATCAACAACAAGTGGGACACAATCATGAAGTGGAACAACATTTATTGGATATTTAAAACTTTTTTAACAAATCAAAAACTGAAAAATTGGGCGTGCAAAATTATTCAGCCCCTTTAATTTCAGTGCAGCAAACTCTCTCCAGAAGTTCAGTGAGGATCTCTGAATGATCCAATGTTGACCTAAATGACTAATGATGATAAATACAATCCACATGTGTGTAATCAAGTCTCCGTATAAATGCAGCTGCCCTGTGATAGTCTCAGAGGTCCGTTAAAAGCGCAGAGAGCATCATGAAGAACAAGGAACACACCAGGCAGGTCCGAGATACTGTTGTGAAGAAGTTTAAAGCCGGATTTGGATACAAAAAGATTTCCCAAGCTTTAAACATCCCAAGAAGCACTGTGCAAGCGATAATATTGAAATGGAAGGAGTATCAGACCACTGCAAATCTACCAAGACCTGGCCGTCCCTCTAAACTTTCAGCTCATACAAGGAGAAGACTGATCAGAGATGCAGCCAAGAGGCCCATGATCACTCTGGATGAACTGCAGAGATCTACAGCTGAGGTGGGAGACTCTGTCCATAGGACAACAATCAGTCGTATATTGCACAAATCTGGCCTTTATGGAAGAGTGGCAAGAAGAAAGCCATTTCTTAAAGATATCCATAAAAAGTGTCGGTTAAAGTTTGCCACAAGCCACCTGGGAGACACACCAAACGTGGAAGAAGGTGCTCTGGTCAGATGAAACCAAAATTGAACTTTTTGGCAACAATGCAAAACGTTATGTTTGGCGTAAAAGCAACACAGCTCATCACCCTGAACACACCATCCCCACTGTCAAACATGGTGGTGGCAGCATCATGGTTTGGGCCTGCTTTTCTTCAGCAGGGACAGGGAAGATGGTTAAAATTGATGGGAAGATGGATGGAGCCAAATACAGGACCATTCTGGAAGAAAACCTGATTCTGCAAGTCTGCAAAAGACCTGAGACTGGGACGGAGATTTGTCTTCCAACAAGACAATGATCCAAAACATAAAGCAAAATCTACAATGGAATGGTTCAAAAATAAACATATCCAGGTGTTAGAATGGCCAAGTCAAAGTCCAGACCTGAATCCAATCGAGAATCTGTGGAAAGAACTGAAAACTGCTGTTTACAAATGCTCTCCATCCAACCTCACTGAGCTCGAGCTGTTTTGCAAGGAGGAATGGGAAAACATTTCAGCCTCTCAATGTGCAAAACTGATAGAGACATACCCCAAGCGACTTACAGCTGTAATCACAGCAAAAGGTGGCGCTACAAAGTATTAACTTAAGGGGGCTGAATAATTTTGCACGCCCAATTTTTCAGTTTTTGATTTGTAAAAAAAGTTTGAAATATCCAATAAATGTCGTTCCACTTCATGATTGTGTCCCACTTGTTGTTGATTCTTCACAAAAAAATACAGTTTTATATCTTTATGTTTGAAGCCTGAAATGTGGCAAAAGGTCGCAAAGTTCAAGGGGGCCGAATACTTTCGCAAGGCACTGTATATATTGAAAGGTTTTGTAACGGTCTTCTTCCTCCTCTGACGAGGAGTAGTAGGAAGGATCGGAGGACCAATGCCCAGCGTGGTAAGTGTTCATGATACTTTTAATAGAACACAGAAAAATACAAAATAACCACGTGAAATAACTAAAACCGAAACAGTTCCGTATGGAACACACAGACACAGAAAATAATCACCCACAACTCAAAAGTTAAACCAGGCTACCTAAGTATGGTTCTCAATCAGGGACAACGATTGACAGCTGCCTCTGAGAACCCTACCAGGCCAAACACAGAAATCCCAAATTATAGAAAAAGGAACATAGACTGCCCACCCCAACTCACGTCCTGACCATACTAAAACAAAGACAAAACAAAGGAACTAAGGTCAGAATGTGACAGGTTTCTAGTTTGCTCAGTTAATTTATTCAATTTCTTTATTGTTCGAAATCTAAATGTTATTTTGCCTATTTCTCTTTTATGTGTGGATAACGCATAGATGGTGGACAATCTATTCCTAGTATTTACGGAATGTCTGTCTCTTACCAACTGAATACCGTTGTGAATAGAACTTGGCCGTTTTAAATTATGTATATTATGAAATAAAATAAGCATTTGTTTTTTAAATTATCCTGTCGATTGATGACCAACCAAGAACACTGCGCATGACTGCAACAGAAGAACCATAGCTCCACCTTAACAATCCTTGCTGCTTTGCTCTGTGCATTCTGCAGCCTCCTAACTTCACTTAATGATGCATTTCCCTAGACCACAGAACAGTAGTTCACCTGACTCTCAATTAATGCTTGTGTTATTTGCTGAATAATTTTTCCTGGTAAATATTTAGCTATCCTTCTGATTATGCATGCTGTTTTAATATATATTTTTTTGTACATAGATTAGTTATTTGAGATGACCATGATAAGCAGTTGTCTAACTGCCCTCCCAATAGTTTGGTTTCTGCCACTTCTTCAATTTGTACTCCTCTCATACTTAATTTTATCCCATGATGTTTTGGCCTTTTCCTAGTTGAACAGACCAACTGTTAAACCGATTGTCTTGCTGCATAAATTGTAGTATCATCTGCAAATATATTAGCTTTAGTTTCAGCTAAGGCATAGGGAAGATCGTTGGTATATATTAAATAAAGAAGTGGTCCAAGGCAGCTGCCCTGTGGTATTCCACAATTTAACACACGAGGGGGAGAAAATTAACCATTGATATAGGTGGACTGTTTCCTGTCAGTTAGATATGACTGTACCCAATTCAATGCTACCTCCTTTAAACCATAATGAATTCATTTTTTATTTTTTTTATTTTTAATTTTGTTCTTTGCAGTCTTTCGGAATAGGACCAGGTTCGCATGCTTCCATACATTTGCAAACATCCCCTTTTCAAGTGTAACCAATGACGTAAACACCCCCTTTTTACCCGAGGGTATAAAGCATTTGAGTTATGAATTAACATATCAGACTAAAATGGACCACAACACGAGGTTGAAGAAGACAAAAGAACCTCCGGTTATTCTCTTTAAATCATTGTGTCCCACACTGCTTTCATGACCACTCTGGGATCAACGACAAGGTGGATTAGCCGTCCTAAGGAGACCACTCTTCCAGAACGAGTGCAAGTAGGGTGCCGTCTTTCGGATGGGACGTTAAACGGGTGTCCTGACTCTCTGAGGTCATTAAAGATCCCATGGCACTTATCGTAAGAGTAGGGGTGTTAACCCCGATGTCCTGGCTAAATTCCCAATCTGGCCCTCAAACCATCACGGTCACCTAATAATCCCCAGCTTACAATTGGCTCATTCATCCCCCTCCTCTCCCCTGTAACTATTCCCCAGGTCGTTGCTGCAAATGAGAACGTGTTCTCAGTCAACTTACCTGGTAAAATAATGTATAAATACATTTTTAAAAAAGTAAACAGACAACTAAGAAGGACATTGTGACCTCTTGTGGACAATCAGAGACTTACACCTGAGAACAAAAGACAAGGCCATCTGAAGAGAGCCCAACAGAGATACACGAGGAAGACCTTCAACACTTAAGTACATCGTTACATTACTTCTTACCCAAAGGAACAACAGTTTGGGGCAAGGTATTAGGGCTAAACTAAGCGTAGTTTACAAAAGTATCCAAGTGTTGCTTTTCTTTCTTTCTTTCTTTCTCTCTCTCTCTCTCTCTCTCTCTCTCTCGCTCTCTTTTTAAATCTCCAACTTGCGTAACAAGTGTCATATTGTGTTAGTCCGCTAGGGACTTGCTGTTGTCGTATTCATTTTCCAATCACTAACCTATACCGTATATGTTATCATTTAGTGTTAGTAAATAAATCATCAAATCAATATCTGTGGTACGGAATGATCAGTGAGACCCGGGTTTGTGCAGATTTAAAAAGTCTACGACATTCAGAATGAGACTGATATGAGGAAATGATTCATTAGTGACTGTTATGATATCTATATATTCTTGTGTTAATTCGGGAGATGGCAACTCATTAAACAACTTTTCCCGTAGTGCACCAAATTCCTAATGAGTTAATTGTTACATGATTAATTTAATTGAGTATCAATTAAACATAGTTAGCTGATAAAATAAGTAACAGTCATCAGATGAATGAAGTCATGTCACGACACACGCATCTCACATTTCATTCACATTACATTTTTATATATTGCTTCTAAAATAAAATAAAATCACAAATAATATTTTAGATTGTTAATTTCAAACAAGGGCATTAGCATGAGAATAATTTACCAGTCCAAAACATGTCCTCTCCGTTCAAAAATATTCCTCCACTTGGGAATCGCTAAATGAATCATCCTACAACAATCTCTGTCTCACTTTTCCGATCAATTTCTTCTAAAATTGTGTGTACACCTGTATATCTAGACTTCGATTTAGCTTTCCCTGATTTAGTCGCCATACTGATTGATATATAAACAGCTGAATCTGAGCGTTTACCAAACAATGCAGTGCGTAATATGCATAGCTCCTTCCGGTATAAAACTTCAATAGTGAATGTCTCTCTTTACACCGGAATTTACTACATGGGTTGGTCTTCCAACACATAACCATTGCATATTGCCGTTTACCTCAGCTCATTGGCTATCTACCCAGCTAGATTTCAAGACGATCAGAGGTCATTGGGTTAAAATACAGTCAATCAACAAAACAGTGGTCATATCATTGGTGCACAGTGATGTCAATACTTGTTGTCTTCAAATCGGTTTCTTTCAGTCAATACGTCCCGCGAAATGGCCCTTCAGGTTTGGTTGTGTTACAAACAAACCAGTTGATTGCAATGAAACCAAATATGACTGGAAAAGTCACGTTTTGTGTGGGTATTTACCCTCGAATGTGTCGTCAAAAAATGGAATGAGACGGAATTCACGACACAAGCGGTTCACAAAATGTTTTGTGTTAGGCTATAAAAACGGATTTTATCAAACAAAAGATCATTCATTGAGTAACATTGAGCATTGGGATTGCAAATAGATGAAGATCGTCAAAGGTAAACGATTAATTTTAATGCAGTTTGTGATTTTGTTAGCCTGTGCTGGTTGAAATGTTTTTTTTTTTATGGGGCTCTATCCTCAGATAATCGCATCGTATTCTTTCGCAGTAAATTGTTTTTTAAATCTGACAACGCAGTTGGATTAGCAAGATTCTAGGCTTTCGATACATGTGAGACACTTGTATTTTCATGAATGTTTAATATGACTATTTATGTAGCGATCACCGTATGTTGTGGAATTTCAGCCCGCTACCGGGTTCCGTGCGCAGAGAGGTTAAGGAAGACATTCTCTTCTGCAAACCACTGGAAACCAGAACAACATGAGAGGATATTTTTAAAGTACTGGACAGCTTTGTGACATCAAATAAACTTTGGTGGTCAAGATGCGTTTGTGGCTGTACTGATGGCACAAAAGCCATGACAAGGAGACATAGTGGAGTGGAGACGCACGTGCAAGCAGTTGCTCCCGACGCCACTTGGGTACACTGCAGCATCCACCGAGAGGCTCTTGCTGCCAAGAGAATGCCTGACAGCTTGAAAGACGTTTTGGACACTACAGTGAAAATGGTTAACTTTGTTAAAGCAAGGCTCCTGAACTTGTGTATTTTCTGCGTCATGCAATGATATGGGCAGCGACCATGTAACGCTTTTACAACATACAGAAGTGCGCTGGTCATCAAGGGGCAAAGTATTGACACGTTTTTTAACATTTGTATAAAAATGTTCTTTACTGACCATCATTTTCACTTGTCTGACCGCTTGCATGATGACGGGCTTCTCACACGACTGGCCTATCTGGGTGATGTTTTTTTCTCACCTGAATCATCTGAATCTTGGATTACAGGGACTCTCCGCAACTATATTCAATGTGCGCGACAAAATTGAGGCTATGATTGAGAAGCTGGAGCTCTTTTCTGTCTGCATTAACAAGGACAACACACAGGTATTCACATCATTGTATGATTTTTTTGTGTGCAAATGAACTCAAGCTTTCGGACAATGTCAAATGTGATTTAGCGAAGCACCTGAGTGAGCTAGGTGTGCAATTACGCAGGAACTTTCCTGAAACGGACGACACAAACAACTGGATTTGTTATCCCTTTCATGCCCTGCCTCCAGTCTGATATCTGAACAAGAGAGCCTCATCGAAATTGCAACAAGCGGTTCTTTGAAAATGTAATTTAATCAGAAGCCACTGCCAGATTTTTGGATAGGGCTGCGCTCAGAGTTTCTTACCTTGGCAATTTGCGCTCTTAAGACACTGATGCACTTTGCAACCACGTATCTATGTGAGAGTGGATTCTCGGCCCTCACTAGCATGAAAACTAAATACAGGCACAGACTGTGTGTTGAAAATGATTTAAGACTGAGACTCTCTCCAATACAACCCAACATTGCTGATTTATGTGCATCCTTTCAAGCACACCCTTCTCATTAACCTGTGGTGAGTTATTTACCGCAGGTTACCTAGTGGTTAGAGTGTTGGGCCAGTAACCAAAAGGTTGCTAGATCAAATCGCCAAACTGACAAGGTAAAAATCTGTTGTTCTGCCCCTGAACAAGGCAGTTAACCCACTGTTCCTAGAACGTCATTGAAAATAAGAATTTGCCTAGACTTAGACTTGCTAGACTTGAACTAGACTTGCCTAGTTAAATAAAGCTAAAAAATATAAATATCACAATTTTTGATAAACAAATAAGGTTTTATATGTAAGATGGCTAAATAAAGAGTAAGATATTGATTATTATTATATTATTATTTGTGTCCTGGTCTTATAAGAGCTCTTTGTCACTTCCCACGAGCAGGGTTGTGACAAAAACTCATACTCATTCTTATGTTTAATAAATGTATCGTATAGTGTGTGTGTGGCAGGCTTATTACAATGATGGCAAAAAACAACATTTGAGAGTGAGCTGACCCTGGTGCTAGAGGAGGACCGCAGCTGGAGGTTGAATGTTTGAAGGTGTATGTGACTATAAAAAGTTTGGGAACCACTGGTGTACGTCCTGGAACGTTGAGTCAAATAAACTATTTTTAAAACCTCTTATAAAGTTGGTTTTGTAGCGTACACTGGCAATTTTATATTTTTGACTGATATTATGACTGTCTGTTTGTTTCATATATGCAAAGTAGTTAACAAGCTGCCAGTTCCACTTTAAACTTTAACTCATTGGTTACTTTGTGTGCCAAACCTGAAAAGTTTTTTTGCAATGGGAAGTAATAGATGTACATTTCGATTGGGAAATGCTTAATGGTTGTGTTTTGTAATAAGACCTACTGGCTTATTATGTCCTAGTTTATGGACTGCTTATCCTTCAACAACAAATAAAATAAAATAAAATTGTATTTGTCACATGCACAGTGAAATGCTTACTTACAAGCCCTTAACATACTGTGTTGATGTTTAAAGAAAGGAGTGTATATATTTGGCCTGGTGAAGTGGTTTTATGTGCTGACTGAATGGAAGCTGATTAGGAGTTCTTTACTCCACTGGTCTCGGCTGGTCTTGGGAAGAAATTACAAGTCCTCACTGTCTGAGACGAGTCAATACCGAGTACAAATGTATCCGACACCGAGACAAGACCGAGACATTCAATATGTGGTCTCGAGTCCGGACTCACGACAACACTGGTATGCACTGTTGTAGCCTCTCCAATATCCTATGCCAATGCTTTCTTACTTCGCAGCCACACACTGGCATATGTGAAATACATTACCTTATGTTTAATTGCAGAACCTTCTCACCCCGTCACCCTCATAAGCTAATGTATGCTAAGCAGTGTGGGATCCGTAGTCTAAGTGCATTTCTTCCTCTATCTGCTGGGTCGCCCCTCTACATTAATGTAAATAATAGCCAAAATATGACATTGTGCCATGCTTACTTATTGAATTATTGACTTATTGTCATAACCTTCACGATTGATGTGTTGATGACTTATTCTATACTCAAAAGACAGATGTTTTGAAACGTTTCTGGGAAGGCCTCGGCCCACAAAAAGGAGCTCAATATTTTTTGCCATTTTATTTTGATATTAGAATGTTTCCAAGCCTGCAGGCTACTTATGAACATTGATTCTGTGGTATTACTTAGTCTGCCAAGCATAATCACTTCTTACAATTTTCTATAACATTAGCCAAAAATAAAAAGGACAATTGATGACTGAAACATTGAAGATGTCCCCCATGAAGATAAAAGAAGATATCCTGCAGTTGTTTAGATTTTTTTAAGTGCCTTTCTGACAGAATTATCTCCCAGATTTATCCTTATGGAAGATTCCATAATTTCTTCCCACATTAACAAACATTTAACTTTCTACTGTGAGATAAAAACAGCTTTAAAAAATAAATGGATCAGTAATGTCAAACACAGTACCTCTTGCACAGTGCAGTGTTGATTTTCGTGCAGGCTCAATGGCACTTCTAAAATACTCAAATCGATCATATTCCTGACATCTGGTCAAACATATTTTTCTGCAATATAGCATGACTGTACAACCTCACAGACTGAACCATCCTAAACTCTTTGCTACTCTCTCATTTAAATATCACAGGCTTATTAATAATGCTTTTTAATAAATTACCAAAAAGTATTCAGTCATAAAAAGTGCAGAATATATAACAGATCATTAACATATCTGTTTTGCTGTCTGGTGAGTATTACTGTAATTGTGTTATCCTTTAATAAGGTATTATTAAATCTTCAAATAAGTCACGCATATTGTAATTCTTACGAAATCAGTTAAATGATTTAATCACCATTGACCTGCAGCATCTTTAAAGCTCGGAGAGAAAATGAATGGAAGCTGATATCTTCCACTTTTAGAATGAGTCCTGCTGTTGCATTTAACTGACAGGTATGAGATGCAAGGAAAGTTGACACAAACACCCTTCAATTTGAGTCTGTATAGTGCTAAGTATTCTGATTCCACATTCATACATATATTCATCACATTTCCCTTTAAACTCACCATGAAAGTATTACCTACTGTACCTACAAAGGATATATTTTAAATATTTCAGGAACACCTTGGTACTTTATTGCTGTAATGTAAAAGCACTGGATTTCAAAAGGTCTAATTAAATGTAACATTAAATTAAACATAATTAAACATTACACCTTTATAATCATGACTGTAATGTCTCATACGTCTCAGAACACTTTGAAATCCTTTACAAGGTACACTAGGTTGTCAAGTGTCAGGTCCAAATTTGGTTAATTAAGTGTTCCCGGGTACTGGTTGATTGTAATATTGATGCCAAAGGCAATCAATGTTTGAGCAATGGTGACATTTGGGAATAAGGAAGTGAGCCATATCCCTGATAGGATAGAGTGGTTGACTGGTGTTGACTCAGACTACAGTGGTGTGTTGAAGGGATGATAGCTAAACAGAGGTGAATAATGTTTTGTATTCAGTATACATTAATAACATTTGTGTATCATTTCCCATCAAAACTGTCTGTGTTGATAGAAAATGATGTAATTTCAGTCATTTCACTGAAGCCAGTTCCAAAGAACATAATGTAAAAGGATACATTTTAAAGGCACCAACATGTCAACAGAAACAGTATAATACAGTAAAGATAACATTCTGCCGCGTCTGCGTTAATAATCCATTACTTCCAGCGACAAGTGGACTCTGGGAATTGAAGTGAATTCTGAAAGCAACTCAGAGAGTCTGTTAGTCTGAAAGAGATGTCAGATGGGAAGGCCTAATGGACAGCGGTCTTAATGTATATGTACGTAGTGACCCTGTTGGAAATGGATCAGCTGCAAATGGAGACCAGGGTGTGTACTCACTTGCATTGCGTTCTGAGTAAACACACAAATCCCCAGTGTAAACCCTCTCTGTAAGCTAACATCTTATCGCTACCTGATTTAGCTTGTAGAGTCATGGACTTAGTCATGGAAGAGTGGAGGAAATGAACATTCTTATCAGCTATGCATAGACTGATCTAGAGAATTAAAATATACTTGGGCTATTTGAGCTGGGACACCACGTAAAAATAATTAGAAATTAAGCACTTTATTGGGAATATATATATATATATATATATATATATATATATATATATATGAGAGAGAGAGAGATTTTTTTTTCTTCAGATTATCTGTTGTAATGCACTCCTCAGAGCAACTGTGATTAGACGCGTATTGAACGAGATAAACGACACTAGAGGATTGTTGCTTTACAGTGGCACTAATGTTATGCACCAGTTATACTCTACGTTGCTTAATATTTTCCCTGGCAACAAAAACATGGGCCTGGCATATTTGTCACAGAAACGGGTCCACTGGGTTTTGCAATTGCTTTATGTGGAAGAAGTTACTTTGTTTCAATGAAAAATCAATGCTACGAGCTGATTATATCTGGATCTTGGCTCAGGATTAAAGCCCTTTAGAGATATTCACAAACCACCCCAGACAGCACTCCCTCCCTACCCCCCCATCCTCTCCCTTTAAGATCTACTTTACCACATCACTTCCTTATTTGTATGCTTGCTATAGGACACCATTCCAATTATATCAAAAGACTAAACACTTTGACAAAAGCAATATTCATCTGTGTATTGCTCTGTATCCTCTGTTTAGATCTTGCTTTCCTTTGGAATAGTAGCACCCAAAGAAGAGATAATTTTGACACCTCCTCTGCAAAATAAATACATGAATAGTTAAGAGGAAGAAACACAATGCACTCCTTAGATCAGATCAAAGCAAATCAAATTTTATTTGTCACATGCTCCGAATACAACAGGTACCCTACCGTGAAAATGCTTACTTACAAGCCTTAACCAACAATGCAGTTCAAGAAATAGAGTTAATAAAATATTTACAAAATAAACTAAAGTAAAAAAAAAAAGAAATCTAATCAAAAAGTAACGCAAGAAATGTACATAACAATAAAGAGGCTATATACAGGGGGTCCTGGTCCCGAGTCAAAAGCTTTTGGTAATGTTTTGAAGTTTTGGTTTGTAGTAACCTATACATTAGTTAAGCCACGTTAAAAAAATGGAACAGCTGAGTATGAAATCAGGTAAAGCTAAAACAAACATGTAGATATCTATAACTTGTCTAATTGAATAGAGACAAAACACAGGGGAAGGGGAAATGTAACCCCTCGACAGAGCGTCATTACGGATGCAAGGACTTGATAGTTAAACATATTTTGAAGATATATATTGTTTATTTCCAATGATTCGCATGACAAACAGACATCCATAATGGAATAGTACCATCTTGACATATTTTATCATCCAATTGTTACGCTGGTATAAAGGGATCAGGAGACAGGCGCAGGAATGCGTAATAAGGGTTTTTATTTACCCAAATTACAGCGTGCCATATACAGGCACGAGGATGAAGACCAAACAAACACTATATAAAACACAGGGTTGAGACCCAAACAAAAGAGCGAAGAGTACCTAAAAAAAATACACAATGATTATCACACGTGATGAGACCCGTAATCATCTGCACAATATACATGGTACGAAAGCCAAAACATAGCACACACGACCAACGGACATTGGAACAATCGACCGCCCAATGGTGAACCAAAGGGCACACTTATACAAGTACTAATCAGTGGGAATAGGGGACAGGTGTGCGTAATGAAAGTGCCCGAGTGATCCGTGACACCAATACTTTAAAAAAAGTTCATTCCCATTCAATCCCTTGACCTACATTTCTGATGATCAAAGTTGTAGCAGCATTTTATATAATAAACTCCAGCATACTGGGCAGTGGATGTACTCCAATATATCGTACAGTAGTCAATCTGAGAAGCCACCTCGATTTTCCTAAAAAAGTGGAAGAGTGTAAATCGGATTATTTAATATACTGTCAGTGCCCTGTAGCTTCAGCTTTCTGGCAAAATTTGTGGATAGAAATAACTTGCCTGTGGCCACATATATGGAGTAATCTGAAGTTTCCTTTCTTCTAAATGTGGCAGCTCAATCTTTTTTTATTAAACAGAAAATACCTTCCCTATTCCCTCCCTGCAGTCAGACAACAAGTGGTATGAGAAGTTAGGTCTACCTTTGACAGGAGGTAGACCTGAGGAGACCTTTGGGAAAATGTTTATTTTTAGTTCCCTTCGCAGAGACCATCTTGAGTGCAGAGGGCATTGAGCTGTGGATGATTTCTTCAGTCAGCTCCAATCTGAGGTGGCTTGATATTCTAAGGACCATCCACCTCCTTTGCCCTGTGGGCCTAGACAGCACCTTTGGAGTGTTCTTTTTAGACAGCAAGCTTTTAAAACATTCAAAAGTCGGTGTTATCAATGCCAGGTGATTAAGGATTCTCAGGAAGTTCTTTCACCCAGACAAAGGGGCTACGTGTATTCTTGTCACCCCATTCGATCCCAAGCCCTTCATCATACTGACCAAAGATGAAAGAGTGTTATATATTCAGTGCTAATCACTGAACTTCCCTTTCTCTCTAAAATACCTCAATAGCCTTGTTTATCTTCAACAGTTCTACCCAAAAAGTTAATATTTCTATAATTCAGAAATGATGACAAAAAAATATTTGGAACAACATTGTGGAGTTTATAAATCAAATGTCTGTCTTGTAGTTCTCCTAGAGTAGGCCCAAGCAATATGCCCCATTAGCTGACTGTTACATTAATGTGCCAGGTACTTTGGGAGGTGTTGGGATCTGAACGCCTACCAACCTCTCTGCATGGCTTTACTCTGGCTCTACTAATCGTCCATTCTCGGGGCACTCCCAAACCTAATAAGCAATCAAGTAACTCCCCGTAAATGACAGCTTTCCACTAGGGACGCAAGAGATGCCAGGACTCAGACCCTCCAGCCCTCCTTTGAAAACTCCACACACTAATATCCCATGTCAACACAGTGAATTAAAGCCTTTGCTTAATTAAGAAGGATAAACAGCAGCAATCATTTTCCAGAGAGCTATAACCTCTTGTGACTTTAAAATATGGCCACAGGGACTTGGGAACAGCTGAAAATGATGAGGTGGCTTTTTCTATTTTTTCATTATCCACTCACTGCTGCTAATCAGATGACATGAATGTATGTGGATGACTAAATTGGGCTGTCAATTAACTATTATTTTCAAGATTGTTTGACATGCATATCATGGCATTTTAACTTAAACTATTCAACCACACATTACATTTTTTTTAAATACCCACTGCGCACACCCCATCATTTTAATGTGTATAATTGAGTAATATTTGGTTGAGATGTTGATCAATTAGATTACAACCTATATTCATGCATTCAAAAAGACAGCCTAAAGTTAGTTGAATTTCCAATGTGTTACCACTATGCTTTCAACCAAATAAAGCGCCAGCAAATTCCAATGGAAAAACAATGTCTGATTTTTTGTTTACTTGTCACCCAAATGTCTATCACTGCGCATTCAACCGTTTAAAAACACAGCAAAGTTCAAATGTTAATACAATGTCAGATATTTTGTTTATGTATACAACAGATGCATGTGTTATAACTGTGCTTCATCTAATAGCAGAACCAAATGACCTGGATTGCAGTTGAGATTACATTAAAAGCACAGTGCATTCTGGAAATATTCAGAACCCCTTCACTTTTTCCACATTTTGTTACATTACAGCCTTATTCTAAAATGGATTGCATTGTTTTTTTTCTGTCATCATTCTATTCATAATACCCCATAATGACAAGGTAAAAACAGATTTTTTTTGACATTTCTGCAAATGCATATATATTTGTTAAAGTATTCAGACTCTTTACTCAGTACTTTGTTGAAACACCTTTGGCAGCGATTACAGCCTCGCATCTTCTTGACACAATATTGGTTTCATCAGACCAGAGAATCTGGTTTCTCATGGTCTGAGAGTCTTTAGGTGCCTTTTGGCAAACTTCAAGTGGGCTGTCATGTGACTGTTACTAAGGTGTGACTTCCGTCTGGCCACTTTATCGTAAAGGTCTGATTGGTGGAATGCTGCAGAAATGGTTGTGCTTCTGGAAGGTTCTCCCATCCCCACAGAGGAACTCTGGAGCTCTTTCAGGGTGACCATCGGGTTCTTGATCACCTCCCTGACCAAGGCCCTTCTCCCCCGATTACTCAGTTTGGCTGTGTTGGCCAGCTCTTGGAAGAGTCTTGGTGGTTCCAAACTTCTTCCATTTAAGAATGATGGAGGAAAATATGTTCTTGGGGACCTTCAATGCTGCAGAATTTTTTTGGTACCCTTCCCCAGATCTATGCCTCGACACAATCCTGTCTCGGAGCTCTACGGACAATTCCTTCAACCTCATGGCTTGGTTTTTGCTCTGACATGTACTGTCAACTGTGGGACCTTATATAGACAGGTGTCTGCCTTTTCAAATCATGTCCAATCGATTGAATTTACCACATGGGGACTCCAATCAAGTTGTAAAAACATCTCAAGTATGGTCAATGGAAACAGGATACACCTGAGCTCAATTTCGAGTCTCATAGCAAAGGGTCTGAATACTTATGTAAATAATGTATTTCCGTTTTTTTTTTTGTTTTTGTATAAATTAGAAAACATTCTAAAAACCTGTTTTTGCTTTGTCATTATTGGTTATTGGGTGTAGATTGATGAGGGAAAACAATCCATTTTAGAATAAGGCTGTAATGTAACAAAATATGGAAAAGGGGAAGGGAAGGGGTCTGAATACTTTACGAATGCACCGTACATGGTGCAGGTGATCAGTGACGTTCGATATTCTGTGCAGATTATTACAGCAATTGTGAAGATCTCCACAGACCTGAGACGACCAATACGCGCTATCTGAACCCATAAAAGTCTAAGCCCTGTCTAAGCTGGGGGAGGGGGGGTTATACTAAGCTAAATGGAATTGTTTTAAGAAGGTCATACTAAGGATAATTTAGCTTTTTGTTTTGAATTTTAAGACCCCTTGAAGTACAAAAAAAAATCAATAAAGAAATGATTTGATGAAAAATTATTTTTGGCCTTATTGCTATTAAACTAAATCAAATCAAATCAGTTTATTAGTCACATGCTCTGAATACAACAGGTTTCACCTTACAGTGAAATGCTTAATTACAAGCCCTAACCAACAGTGCCATTTTTAAGGAAAAAATAGGTATTAGGTAAACAATAGATAAGTAAGATAAACAATAGATAAACAGTAAAATTACAGTGGAAATAGCGAGGCCATATACAGGTGGTACCGGTACAGAGTCAATGTGCGGGGGCACCGGTTAGTCGGGCTAATTGAGGTAATATGTACATGTAGGTATAGCTAAAGTGACTATGCGTAGATGATAAACAGAGAGTAGCAGCAGTGTAAAAGAGGGGGTTGGCGGGTTGGCAGTGATGGGACACAATGCAAATTGTGGGTTTGTATTAGCCCATACAAACACATTGAATAACAGATTCACTACATGGAAGAACAGATAGCTTAGACTGTCTAAACCCTGTCTAAGCCGGGGGAGGTGGGGGGAGGGTTCTACTAAACTACTGTACTTCCATTCATTTTTTTCAACTTGGTTCCAGTGGACCTTCAGACAAGTCTTGTGAGGACTGTGGGGAAAAACAACCAACATGTACGTGTTTGTGAAAGTCTCAGCTTTGCACAGATGCGTCACATTAGTGTGTGGCCCAACTGTTTGGACGCTACAGACAGAAGTTGGCAGATCGGCTGTACCAACTTAAGACGAGTCCCAAGACACTTGTGGGGGTCGTAGAGCAAAACAGAGAACACCACCTTTCCATAGAAGGGTCATAATAGTTTGTAGGCCAAACCGTTCGGACGCTACAGATTATTTTGTGAGAAGCTTGATTTTCGGGATGTCTCATGGTCTGAAAAACACCGCTCTTGCGACATAGGCGGATGTGGTGGATTGAGACGCATCCAATACAAAAAAACAGATATCTCTAGCTTAAACTGATGGATTTTGATGGGGATGTTTGTATTATGCTAATGAGATTTCCGTGGGGGCGCGGACATCGACCTTAGGGGGTACACGCATGCTTTATATGATTACATAAGAAGACATTTATAGTTACAGTAACCTAAAAATGTGGCCATGGATGTGTCAGTCATTTTTTGAATGTTGAATGTTACATTAGTTTGTATGTTAGCATTAACTTTATGCTTTACATTATATTTCAACATTGATATTGAATTGTGTTAGGTTGTCAATGCAGCCAAATATAAAAATTTGAAGGATATCTATCTTCTGCTTGAATAGTTCCATATGTGCCACTGACTTAGTCTGGCTTTAATTCCAGTTTGTCTACAAATTAATGTTGGATTCACGTCCCCTTCTCAACCAAAGATCTAAGTTAAACAATAGGACTAAATAAAATAAAATAAAACTTTCAATGCACTTTGAAGTTTGATTTGATTTAGTCCTATTCTTTAACTTAGATTGTTGTTTGTGAATCCAACATACAGTGTAAATAGCATCATTGATGATATATAAGTGATAAAGGATGGTCACATTTAATTTGCTCTGTTAAAACTACCCTTTGGAATGACTTTGATGGCATCAGTGAATCAATTTAGTTTGGAGATCTTTCAACAATCATTCTCATGATAGCACATTGGTACTAGTCAGTGATCAATATCATAGCTATGCAGGGCTGGGCTTGATCAAAACCCTGCATGGGAGACCAAAGGCCTCCTGTAGATAGCTAGATCAATTCTCCAGTAAGGTGCTGCCCAGCCTATTGCTGATAATGGATATAACGTTGAAGATCTGACGTTGTTTTAAAGGTACAAATTCAACATATTTTATACAATGTTTGTTTATGTTGAAATTTGGTGACATAATTCTGTGGTTGAAATCTTACCCTCAAATTCAATGTGTTTTCCACATAGATTCCACATCACAATGTGTTGACAAATTACGTTGAAACAATGTTGATTCATCCAGTTTGTGCCCAGTGTGTACTGTCCAATAAAATAGTAGCTTCTCTGATAGTTTCTTTACCCAAAGGCTTATTCTTATTCTTTGAATATATCAATATAACTTTTTTTTACTCTACATCATTGGGAATGGTTTGTAAGCAAGCATTTCACTGTAAAGTCTACACCTGTTGTATTCGGCACATGTGATAAATACACATTTGATTTGACTAGTGTGTAAATAGTATTTTTGTTGTCTCGTGGTGTCTTTCCTATATTTAACTCTTATGTATATATTTTTTTTAATGTAATATGTTGTTCTTGTCTATTACTGTTCTATACTTTGTCATGTATTTTGCACACCAGTATCACTACTTACACACCATCATCTGCTCATCTATCACTCCAGTGTTAATCTGCTAAATTGTAATTACCTTTCTACTATGGCCTATTTATTGCCTTATATAGACTTTCCTTTTTGTTCTGTTGTGTTATTGACTGTATGTTTTGTTTATCCCATGTGTAACTCTGTTTTGTTGTTTGAGTCGCACTGCTTTGCTTTATCTTGGCCAGGTCGCAGTTGTAAATGAGAACTTGTTCTCAACAAGCCTACCTGGTTAAATAAAGGTGTTCTCAACTAGCCTACCTGGTTAAATAAAGGTGTTCTCAACTAGCCTACCTGGTTAAATAAAGGTGTTCTCAACAAGCCTACCTGGTTAAATAAAGGTGTTCTCAACTAGCCTACCTGGTTAAATAAAGGTGTTCTCAACTAGCCTACCTGGTTAAATAAAGGTGAAATAAAAAAATACATACAAAATGTGTATGTTTTACGTGGACCCCAGGAAGAGTAGCTGCTGCATGTACAGTAGCTAATGGGGATAATAATAAACTAAACCTTCCTCTGTGCACACCTAATGTTCAAGATTCTGAAGTTGGTGAGTATTAAGCTTCCCCTGTTTACTGTTACAATGTAAGAGTGCAATAACCATTCAAGTAATTCTATGCCCTCTGTGACAGTCATGAGAATGTCAAACAAATAAAAAAATGTATTTTGGTACATCAGGTGGCTTTGTCATCTGAGTTTGTAGTCAAGCAGATGAGGAAAAATGTTTTCTGTCCCTCAGAGATCTCCCACTTTATTCTTTCTTTGCTCCATAGAAGGGAATCCACAGCAGCAGGTTGTTTTAATTACACAACACAGAGAGGAATAACTCTGAGTCATCGAGAACAAACACAAACTCCTTAAAATTACCAAGGTGACATTTTCTGAAGATGGTTTCCATGGTACTGAACTTTAGATGTGTCATGACTATTGAGAGCCCACTTCAGATCTAATAAGACTAGTTAATCCTCCATCTTAAAAGGATATTATTCAGCACATTGTTGTAATTCGTAGGAATGGTATGCACTTAAAGCATAAAAGCTTTTAACCCATTAGAGATCAAAATAATACAAATAATATAATACATGCCATTTAGCAGACACTTTTATCCAAAGCGACTGACAGACATGTGTGCACCAAATATGCAAAATGCACCAATTAAGCTACCTGTATGGGTGGGCATGAAACACCTAAACTCCCACTATGTGGTTGTGTCACTACATACAGTAAACCACTTCATTTAATTAAAACATAATTCAATCCCCATGATGTGTTGCAATTAATATATTGTATTACATGTTGGCGCCAATCTTATTTTCACATTTGTAATGTCATTTGTAATGTCAGTTTAATTTTTGTTACTAAATGCAGTTCTTTCCTTGAGTGAATGTTGTCTGTCATCACTAAAGTGAAGGTGAAACATTGGGGGTCTTTTTGGGGATAAACCTAATGGCTCAAGAAGATTAAAAGTGCAATCTGTAGTTTAATTCTGGTCAAAATATCAACCTCAGCCTCATTTTCAACTGTTCGTACGTTTCTTACAAAATTCTGGCGAATGTGGAGATTCTAGGATTTGCGTGCACGACAAATTATTGGGTTTCATCAAACTGTCGCACGCAACATATACGTGTTTTCATTTCGCTCCAACCCCGCCTGGAAAACGCCCTCATTCACCTTTTATGGTAAGAAAAAAACCGCCCTCCATTCACCTTTTATGGTAAGAAAAACGCCCTCCTTTCACCTTTTATGGTAAGAAAAACGCCCTCCTTTCACCTTTTATGGTAAGAAAAACGCCCTCCATTCACCTTTTATGGTAAGAAAAACGCCCTCCTTTCACCTTTTATGGTAAGAAAAACACCCTCATTTGCTGTATGATTTGGAGATATTGGAACTAGTTCCTAAAAGAAAGCACAATGGCAAATTTGATCACATTTCTGTAGAGGTGTGGGCAGAATGTTGCAGTGACATTCCCACACTAAAAAATGCATGCCACCTGTTAGAGCCAAACACATTCTGTAAGATTGATTGTCCTTTCAAACAATTTAAAAGTAAACGCTATAGCCAACACTTCTATGCAAAATACAAATTGTTGTTCAATATTTTGTTTATCAATACATGATTGTGTCTCCTGCTTTGTTATAGGCTCTGCAATTATATAGGAATTATATAGGATATGACGTCGCACTCCTAATCCTATCGCACAGCAATACTGTAGTTTATCCAGGCAGGGTAGCCTAGTGGTTAGAGCGTTGGACTAGTAACCGGAAGGTTGCAAGTTCAAACCACCAAGCTGACAAGGTACAAATCTGTCGTTCTGCCCCTGAACAGGCAGTTAACCCACTGTTCCTAGGCTGTCATTGAAGATAAGAATTTGTTCTTAACTGACTTGCCGACTTAAAATAAAGGTACATACTTTCAAGGCAACCGGTCTATTTACTTTCGAGCATGCTTGGCTGTTGAATGAGCAATTGTAGCCTACTATTTGTTGTGTAGTGCGAATAATTGAAACCAGTTATGGCAGAAAATGAGATACATGTCCTGAGATATGATTCTGATTTAGGCCTGTATAATAAAAGTAAAATAATCATGTTTGGCTACATGCTGCTATGTGATGTCTTTACTAATGGCAAATGCATCTGCTTTATCATTAGACCGGCATTTTAATGTTTTTATTAGCCTACCAGTATTATAGTTCAAGTGCATCTAAAACCTCCCATTTCCCCCAAACTAACAATAAGCCTATTTGTTCGCAAGGTTGGAGATTTGCGTAGAGATATATGCACACTTTTCTGTGAAGTTCAAAATGGATAAATACCAACCTTTGTGGGAAAACAGGTGCAACAAGGTTTAGAGTCTATTTTTTGTTAACAGACCTATGATAAACGAGGCCCCTGGTGCATGGGCTTTTGTTCAAGCTTTGATTGTGAAGTTTGTCCTGTGGCCACAGAGAACCAATAAATGACAATGTGCCTTTAAAATGTGAGATTATTTCAGAATGCAGAGAGGAATTGGATACCTGCACACAGTTTACAGAGCCTTCATAAAGTATTCATACCCCTTTGACTTTTCCACATGTTGTTGTGTTACAGCCTGAATTTAAAATTGATTACGTTTAGATTTTGTGTCACTGGCCTACACTCAATACCCCATAATGACAAAGTGGAATTATGTTTGTAGAACATTTTACTACTTAATTCAAAATTAAAAGTGACTGAAATGTCATGAGTGAATAAATTCAAATTATTCAAATTATGCCAAGCCTAAATAAGTTCATGAGTAAAAATGTGCTTTAACGAGCCACATAATAAGTTGCATGGACTCCGTGTGCAATAGTAAGGGAAAGGGGGTTAACTAGTTAACTAGATAACTAGTCAGTTGTACAACTGAATGCCTTCAACTGAAATGTGTCTTCCACATTTAATCCAACCCTCTGAATCAGAGAGGTGCTGGGGGCTGCCTTAATGGACGTCCACAGCACCCGGGGAACAGTGGGTTAACTGCCTTGCTCAGGTGTAGAGCGAGAGATTTTTACCTTGTCAGCTCGGGGATTCAATCCAGCAACCTTTCGGTTACAGTTCCAACACTCTAACTACTAGGCTACTTGCCACCCCAATATTGTGTTTAACATGATTTTTGTATGGCTACCTCATCTCTGTACCCCACACATACAATTATCTGTATGGTCTCTCAGTCGAGCAGCGAATTTTACAGATTCAACCATAAAGACCAGGGAGGTTTTCCAATGCCTCGTAATGAAGGTCAATGAAAGACATTGAATATCCCTTTGAACATGGTGAAGTTATTAATTACACTTTGGATGGTGTATCAATACACTACAAAGATGTTTTATTTTATTTATTTTATTTTTATTGAACCTTCAACCTAACTAGGCAAGTCAGTTAAGAACAAATTCTTATTTATAATGACGGCCTAAAGTCGTTCTTCCTAACTCAGTTGCCGGATAGGAAGGAAACCGCTAATGGATTTCACCATGAAGCCAATGGTGACTTTAAAACACTTACAGAGTTGTGGTTGTGATAGGAGAAAACCGAGGATGGATCAACAACATTGTAGTTACTCCACAATACTAACCTAAATGACAGCGTGAAAAGAAGGAAGCCTGTACATAATAAAAATATTCCAAAACATGCAACCTGTTTGCAATAATGCACTTAAGTAAAATTGCAAAAAATGTGGCAAAGAAATTCACTTTATGTCCTGAATACAAAGTGTTATGTTTGTCGCAAATCCAACTCTTCATATTTTCAAGCATGGTGGTGGATGCATCATGTTATAGGTATGCTTGTCATCGGAAAGGACTAGCAAGTTTTTTAGGATTAAAAATAAACAGAATAGAGTTAATCACAGGTCAAATCCTAGAGGAAAACAAGGTTCTGTCTGCTTTCGAACAGACACTGCGGGACAAATTCACCTTTCAGCAGGACAATAACCTAAAACACAAGGCCAAATATACACTGGAGTTGCTTAGTAGCAAGACAACATTGAATGTTCCTGAGTGGCCTAGGCCATTGTTCGTTTTGGGGAAATGGGAGGTGTTAGATGCACATGAAATATAATACTGGTAGGCTAATAAATACATTAAAATGCCGGTCTAATGATAAAGCAGATGCATTTGCCATTAGTAAAGACATCACATAGCAGCATGTAGCCAAACATGATTATTTTACTTTTATTATACAGGCCTAAATCAGAATCATATCTCAGGACATGTATCTCATTTTCTGCCATAACTGGTTTCAATTATTCGCACTACACAACAAATAGTAGGCTACAATTGCTCATTCAACAGCCAAGCATGCTCGAAAGTAAATAGACCGGTTGCCTTGAAAGTATGTAGACAGTATGGGTAAACTACAGTATTGCTGTGCGATAGGATTAGGAGTGTGACGTCATATCCTGGGTGACACTGCGGGACAAATTCACCTTTCAGCAGGACAATAACCTAAAACACAAGGCCAAATATACACTGGAGTTGCTTAGTAGCAAGACAACATTGAATGTTCCTGAGTGGCTTAGTTACAGTTTTGACTTAAATCAGCTTGTCTAGCAATGATCAATAACCAACTTGACAGAGCTTGAAGACTTTTCATAAGAATAATGTGCAAATATTGTACAATTCATGTGTGCAAAGCTCTTAGAGACTTACCCAAAAGACAAACAGCTGTTATCGCTGCCAAAGGTGATTCTAACATACTGTATATTGACTCAGGGTGTGAATACTTAAATTAGCTAAACACGTTTTCACTTTGTCATTACGGAGTAATGGAGTATTGTGTATTGTGTAATTCAGGATGTAACCCAACAAAATGTGGAATAAGTCAAAGGGTATACATATTTTCTGAAGGCACTCTAAGTACTAGGTATTTGGTATTTTTGGGGAGTTATATTAGGATTCCCATTAGCTGTTGCGATAGCAGTGGCTGCTCTTCCTGAGGTCCACATGAAACATGACTTAACAATGCAGAACATTAATAGACAACAACAGCTCAAGGACAGAACTACATACATTTAAAACAAAACATATAGAACGTAAAGGTTCTATACAAAGTCATTAGTGAGAGCAGACACAGAGAGACTTATTATTCTAGAACTATATTTATCATTTACATTTTTCTATATTATATTTACATTCAGTAGCATCTATCAGTGCTTACACACTAAATGGTTAAGTCAAATAGGGGAGAGGCCTTGTGTCGTGCTGTGTTGCTTTATCTGTTTTTTTGAAACCAGGTTTGCTGTTCACTTGAGCAACATGAGATGGAAGAGTTCCATGCAAGCAAACACATTAATGCTTCTTATAAAAACAAGAAGTGATGCAGTCATTCTCTCCTCTACTTTAAGCCAAGAGAGACTGGCAGACCTTCCTTAGTCATTTCTATCAGAACGGGGAAAGGTGTTTATAGTTAATGCAGATAATAGAGGTCTACTTATAAGTATTATACTCTAATAGAATACATCTAAATGTCTCAAACATTTAGGGGAAAAATATCAAGTCCAGGACAGGGTAGCACATCCGGTGAACAGGTCAGTAACTGTAGGCTTACCTAATTCACAATGACAAATACTATAGCTCAGGATTAAAACATGACTAAAACTGATACCTAATGAGTGGCATTATCAGAAATATAATCATTTATTTAATCAAAGTTATCTCAATCATGTCAAGGCATGCCCTTTTTTTTTATACCACAATGAGGTATTGAATACTAGTCACAGGGGGTCAACTTATGGTCCCGAGAACAAATGGTAATTAGCAAAGTTATGGGTGAAATACAGCAAATAGCCTATTATTAGAAAGGGAATTCAATGTTAGATTTATAGCATGTTATCTATTTGGCTTTTCACAGACATTGGTCATTTTTAATACTTTTCCAGACTTTTAAATCACAAAGTACAGCCGCAATTCAGAATGGCTGAAATAGAGGTCAAATTGTCTATAATGTGAACATTAAGATCACAGCCAAATGAAAGGCCTTTTCAGCAGTTCCAGATTCTCTGTTTAGTGTGTGATTCTGTTGAGTCATTCCATAAGGATTGTAGTTTGATTGGCTAGTCAGCTGAGAACTGGGTCTTAATATGACGTTGAAAATTCAAAATAGGCCTGTCAGCATCGCTTTTCATAGAATCGTCTGAAATCTATGCAGTTCTTGAACTGAGTTGTGATTATGGTTTATTTTTGGTTTATTCTCTCTGTTCTGAGATTCCCAAGATATTGTTTATCTGTTCTTCGATGTAATAGGCCTTAATATTGTTTTTTAAACATTTGATCGGCCAATTTTATTTATAGTCAAAGTGGTTGAAATGAATATACAGTGTGTGTCCCTTTTCCCTCAATTGAAATGTCAGAGGACTTTCAGGCAGCATGCATTGTTCCAAGTTACCTTCTCCATTTTAGGCTTGAAAATGACTGTAATACTGCAGGGAATACTATGTTGTGGATGTCAGACATTTTGTACTTATGCAAATAGGCTCTATGGTTTCTGTAAAGTTTTTCTTCAAGGACTGAGAACTTTATCTTCCTTTTATTCTCGCTCCCTTTCTCTCCATACATTTTGCAAAATTGTCATGAAAACCAGTCAGTCATACCAAATCTGTCTCTTTCAAAGTTTTACTTAAGAGAGTATCTCGTTGGAACAGCTTACTCAAATGACTTTCTATTTAGGTTGGGCTGCCATAATCTGACTTGCTCTGTTGGAGACCTTTAAGAAAAACTTTTTTGCTTGACAAGAATAGACAAAATATGTTTTTGTAAAAATCCTCATAGCAATATATTTTGAGAAGCTAATAACAATTAACATAATTCTCCAAAACATATTTATTTGTGAGGCGTTACATAACAAGACAGGCAACAAAGCCCACATCAACAGCAAATGCCAAAAATAAAAATTTTCACCCAATGATATATCTTGACAATACATTTAATCTACAATGTCAGTGACTGTATATGCCATCCAGAATGGCATTGAGGTAATGGGCCTTTAGTGCTTTGATGCCATACAGAGACACGTAATGCTACTTAGAAAGACTTGCCAAGAGAAGAAGATGGCACATCCAATGTAAAAACAGATGATGAAGCAGTCAAGAGGAAGTGACCAACTGCAAACCTACATGACTGACATTCAAGATGACATGAAAATCCATCCAAAGTTCCCACAAACAGATGGTAAACAAAAAACAGCCCTGGGCTCAAAAGACAGTCCACATCAGAACCAGGATGTCAACAATGCTGTGATGTTAGGCAGGCCAAGAAAGCCAGATGTGTAATATACCAAGCAGGTATGGGATGGTCATTATTTCAATATTTCACTGCAGAAAGACAAGGCAAGGGGTTCATAGGGAGACCCATGTTTTTTACTGCTGATGTTTCGACAAACACCACAGCACAGTCTCAGTCGCACTAAACTCATAAAAAAATAAAGGGCCAACATTTTTTTCACTTACAAAAGTAATTCATTACTGTCAATTGGACATTTGTGTAGAAATTCCAGTTATTGGCACGCTAATCGCAAGTGAGGATTTGTATTTTAGTTTTAAGATTATAAGTCAGCCAGATTCGCATACAGTATTGAAAGAAGTTTGTTGACCAAGTTTTTGTGATGTTGCATGCGACATGAAGGCTTATGAATACAAAAGCAAATAAGTGCCTCTTAAGATTTTCAATACTGCTACAAGAGAAGACACATGATGCATTTTGACTAATATATGCAGGTCATTTACATTCACATTAAGTAAAGCTGTGGAGTTTCACCAGTGTGCAGTGACTGAATAATTATACAAAAAGGCTGAAAAGGTCAACATAGAATATCATATTCAATGTATAATTTTGATTAACCCTTTTACCCCTGTTATCGCTGAACTATTTTGAATGTTTTTGTCAAATTAGACATTTGAAGATGAGATCACTTTGCCTCCGTAATTGGTTTGTTCATTCAGTAAACAAATATATAATTGAAGTGAACCAAGACTGCATTTGAAGTTTGGCATTAGTGTGGAAAACTGTCAGGGTTTTTGTATATAATTTAAATAATTATTGAGGTGAGTATCTTAATTAATTGCAAACAAACCTGAATCATGATGAGGACATTTGAAAAGCAGTCTTCCTCGTCTCTTGAAATTACTTTTTTAAAACTTGTTTGGGGCTGGTGTGCAATGCATTACAAGACCATGGAGGTAGGTATGCATGGAGGTTGGTATGCATGGAGGTTGGTATGTATGGAGGTTGGTATGCATGGAGTTTGTTGGGGTTCGATTGGCTGGGGTGAGTGACAACTGCTCTGTGAGTGACAGCTGCTAGAATACAGGCATATTTTGGTTTTCTAACCTTAGCCTAACCTTAACCACTAGCTACCACCCTAAACTGGTATCCCTTAACCCTAACCACTCGCTAGCGTGCCTAACCCTAACCTGCCACGGTTCTAAATGTCAGTCATTTTGGGATTCAGAGAATGTTCACCTTTTATCAAGCTAAATTCACAAGGATACAATAGGATCTTAATCCCCCATTAAGCCTACGTACTGCGATTCACTTAAGAAAGTGCTTAAGTGGCTATGTTGAGATTAGACTCACAATGAGCCATTTGTGGACAATATTAGGTGGGTTTGTCATGAAGGGTTGAAGCAGAAAATGATCCATATACAGTACATGACTTTAGATGAGCCAAATGCTCCTCCAATGCCATTGCTAAAGACACATTAAATATACTGGGCTCTCAAATCCTCAAAAAGTTATACAGCTGCACCATTGAGAGCATGTTGACTGGCTGCATCACCGCTTGGTATGGCAACAGTTCCGCCCTCGATCACATGGCGCTACAGAGGGTGGTGCGGACAGCCCAGTACATCACTGGGGCCGAGCTCCCTGCCATCCAGAACCTCTATATCAGGTGGTGTGAAAGGAAGGAACTCGTTAAAGACTCTAACAACCAAAGCCATAGATTATTCTCTCTGCTTCCGCACGGCAAGCGGTACCGGTGCATCGAGTCTGACACCAACAGGCTCCTGAACTGCTTCTATCCCCAAGCCATAAGACTGCTAAATAGCTAACAGAATGGTTACACAGACTATCTGAGTTGACCCAAACAGGACTCTACACACTCACGCACACTGACACTCTTAACACGCATAACATGCACACACATTTATACTGACTTAAGACACGCACACACACACACACACTCACATACAATCATAATTTACGCTGCTGCTACTCTGTTTTATCATATATCCTGATGTCTACTCACCTTACCTTACCTTATACATATGCATAAACATATCTCTCCAGTATCCCTGCACATTGTAAATATGTTATTGTACACTGTATTTAGCTTACTTACTTCTCGTATTCTTCTTATTTTTATTTCTTCTGCATTTTTGTTCTACCTTATGTTATTTTTAGTACTACATTGATATTGATTGGTTTGGAGCTAGGTTTGAGTTTGGAGCTGGGTTTGAGTTTGGAGCTTGCAAGAAAAGCATTTCAGTGTACTTGTGCCTGTGACATTAAAAACAAATGTCAAAATAAATCTAGTTCTTTGAAGTACAATGTGTGATTGTGTTGACAGTTTTACCTAAAGAACTCTACTTCTCAAGGATTCCTTCTTGACATGGTCTCAGTTGTTACATATAAAGAGGAGCCAAGTCGTAATATTTGGCTTTGAGTGTTACGATAATATATTCAGAATTTATAAGGGTGAACAATCATACATAAACACATTTTAAAAGTATCTCAGTAATAGTATTCTATGACCTTAGCTAATAATTCACTTTTTTAAGAAAAAAGTATTTGTATTATAATCACACACATACCGTTGTAAAATGTAACAATAAGATGAGACTGAACAGTTAGATTAGGGTCAGTGGTCCAACAATCCTATCTCCATAGAGCTCTTTGTTGGAAACGTGATTGTCTCAAGGCCATGTTGTCATTTGGATAATATATGTGTAATATATGTGTATCTGTAGAGTTACCCTCAAGTGCTAGCATATTGTGGAGAATTCTAATGTTTACAGTAATGTACAGCACCATATATGCTGAATTTTTCAGTATTTATAAATCCTCTTTCCTGCAATCTCATGGGGAAATTAATTCATTCTGGCAACAGCTCTGGTGAACATTCCAGCAGTCAGCATGCCAATTGCACGCTCCCTCAAAACTTGAGACATCTGTGGCATTGTGTTGTGTGACAAAACTGCTAATTTTAGAGTGGCCTTTTATTGCCCCCAGCACAAGGTGCACCTGTGTAAGGATCATGCTGTGTAAGGATCATGCTGTGTAAGGATCATGCTGTTTAACCACACCTATGGCATATCGGAAATAATCCCTTTTTACTTTTATTTAACTAGGCAAGTCAGTTAAGAACTAATTATTATTTTTAATGACAGCCTAGGAACAGTGGGTTAACTGCCTGTTCAGGGGCAGAACAACAGATTTGTACCTTGTCAGCTTGGGGATTTGAATGTCCACCCTTGTGGTTACTAGTACAATGCTCCAACCACTAGGCTACCCTGCCACCCCAATTTGAGAGAAATAAGATTTTTGTGCACATGGAACATTTCTAGGATCTTTTATTTCAGTTCATGTAACATGGGACCAACACTTTTCATGTTGTGTTTATATTTTTGCTCAGTGTAATATCATCATTAATCAACATTGTTTCAAAATATTTGCAGAAAATCCAGTGTTTATATGTCAAACAGTTTTGTTATATTTCAATCTTCTGTGATGTATATAAAGTGTAATATTGGAATGCAAACTCAAAATGTAATACATTTAAGCTCTATATCTGACATGGTACAGTTGTCTTCTTTTTTTAAGCCCATAACCATGTGTGTGAGGTGTATACTTTTGTTTCAAAGTAGATTTATTTAAAACTACCAAGAAACACTGTGTGACCCTGATTTAGCCCACTTCAGTAAAAGGTTCATTAAGGGCGGTTTACATCTGGGTTGGCTGCGTTGTCACATATGGGGGTACTGTTAGAGACACTGGAAATGGAACACAAGCATTTCACTACACCCGCAATAGCATCTGCTAAACATGTGTATGCGACCAATACAGTTTGATTTGAACATCTTTTTTAAAATTTTGGATCGGCATATGCTCATGGGGAATGAGAGTGCTTATCATTTTGTAAATGTTGTAAATTATAAGCAAATCTTTGTCTTCCTTTTTTCCAAGACACAAAAATGATCTTGCATCACAATGAACTAGCCATGTAGATATAACATTTGTAGACAGAAAAAGTTAAGAAATGTATGAGTCCAGGCTGTCAATAGCTTAGATGACAACATTTTCTGCCCAAATGTAGTTAATCTATGATTCACCACATCACTTCTCTCAGTATGATGGCTAATGTGTTAAAAACACTTTCATGTCTTGCAGTGCTATATGCAGTGATGATTGTAATAAGAAACTGCTAAATATCCTCTAATATTTGCATCCTTCATGCTCTGTGATTTGACTGATTACATTCCTATTTATAGATTCAAAAAGGTAAAACAATCCAAAGTATGCAGTCACTTGGTATGTATAAATAAGCTGCTGTCATCCTAATACACATTGATTTTTAGAATGTATTATCTGATTATTATATAAAGTTGGATCACTGATCATTAGGTTAAAAGGGGTTCATATGAGAAATCTTTAGGCTGAATAGATGGGTTAGCTGACAACGTCACGACAACGATGCACACCCTTCAATGTGGCAGAAGTCCATGTTTTGTTGTGATTCTGGATGGCCGGATTGCTACTGACAATGACAAGAAACTGCCTTGTGGGGAATCGTAAGTGACTAAGTTCAGCTAGTTTCATAATGTTCTTGATAAGGGTCTTGTTTTAAGGTGTTTGACTGATTTCATGTCAATGCTAATACGGCTAAAATTCACTAGCTAGCTAACCAACAACTGTAACAATGTATTTGAGAGACACCAAGTGCCCATTGTGCAAATGTATGTATGTTTTCAATAAACATTGTCGACAAAATACAGTTTACATGTTGTCAACAATCTAAGCCAACCCTGTCTGTTTTGCCCCATAGTTCAGCACGTGTTGGTTTTGTTGCTAAACAACCAACCAGTATGTATGTTGGCTATTTTTTCCCACGCATAAAAATCAAATCAAACTTAATTTGTCATATGCTCCGAATACACCATGTCAAATCAAAACAAAACAAATAGAAAATGTATTGGTCACATACACATGGTTAGCAGATGTTATTGCGAGCGTAGTGAAATGCTTGTGCTTCTAGATCCAACAGTGCAGCAATATCTAACAGGAAATATCTAACAATTCCACAACAAAACATAACATCTGACAAATTCCACAACAAAACCTAATACACACAATCTAGTAAATGAATGGAATAACAATTTATAAGTATAAAATATATGGATGAGCAGTGACAGCGAGGATAAGATGCAATAGATAGTAAATAATAGATAGTGAAGGATACAGTATACAGTATATACATATGAGATGAGTAATGCGAGATATGTAAACATTATTAAAGTGGCATTATTAAAGTGACTAGTTTTCCATTTATTAAAGTGCCAATGATATCAAGTCTGTAGGTAGGCAGCCGCCTCTCTGTGCTAGTGGTGGCTGTTGAACAACCTGATGGCCTTGAGATAGAAGCTGTTTTTCAATCTCTCTGTCCCATATGTAGACCTTACCGTGAAATGCTTACGGTACTTACAAACCCTTAACCAACAGTGCAGTTCAAAAAGAGTTAAGAAAATATTTACCAAATAAACTAAAGTAAAAATAATAAAAAGTAACACAATAAAATAATAATAATGAGGCTATATACAGGGGGTACCGGTACCAAGTCAATGTACAGGGGTACATGTTAGTCGAGGTAATATGTACATATAGGTAGGGGTGAAGATAATAAGCAGCGAGTAGCAGCAGTGTACAAAACAAATGAAGGGGGAAGGGTGTCAATGTAAATAGTCCGGTGGTAATTTGATTAATTGTTCAGCAGGCTTATGGCTTGGGGGTAGAAGCTGTTAAGGAGCCTTTTGGACCTAGACTTGGCGCTCTGGTATTGCTTGCCGTGCGGTAGCAGACAAAACAGTTTATGACTTGGGTGACTGGAGTCTTTTACATTTTTTGGGGCTTTCCTCTGACACCGCCTAGTATATAGGTCCTAGATGGCAGGAAGCTTGGCCCCAGTGATGTACTGGGCTGTACGCACTATCCTCTGTAGCACCTTACGGTCAGATGCCGAGCAGTTACCATACCAGGCGGTGATGCAACCGGTCAGGGTGCTCTCGATGGTGCAGCTGTAGAACCTTTTGAGGATCTGGGTATCCATGACAAATCTTTTCAGTCTCCTGAGGGGGAAAAAGTTTTGTTGTGCCATCTTCACAACTGTCTTGGTGTGTTCGGACCATGATAGTTTGTTGATGATGTGGACACCAAGGAACTTGAAACTCACTCTCCACTACTGCCCCGTCAATATTACCTGCTCCACTACTGCTCCTTTGTCTTGCTCACATTGAGGGAGAGGTTGAAGTTTGAGGGCTATTTTCCCCACACATAAAGAAGTTAGAGGGCTATTTTCCCCACACATAAAGAAGTTAGAGGGCTATTTTCCCCACACATAAAGAAGTTAGAGGGTTATTTTCCCCACACATAAAGAAGTTAGAGGGCTATTTTCCCCACACATAAAGAAGTTAGAGGGCTATTTTCCCCACACATAAAGAAGTTAGAGGGCTATTTTCCCCACACATAAAGAAGTTAGAGGGTTATTTTCCCCACACTTAAAGAATTTCGAGGGCTATTTTCCCCACACGTAAAGAAGTTAGAGGGCTATTTTCCCCACACATAAAGAAGTTAGAGGGCTATTTTCCCCACACATAAAAAAGTTAGAGGGCTATTTTCCCCACACATAAAGAAGTTAGAGGGCTATTTTCCCCACACATAAAAAAGTTAGAGGGCTATTTTCCCCACACATAAAAAAGTTAAGAGTCGTCCCCCCCCCCCACACACACATAAAGAAATTAGAGGGCTATTTTTCCCCACACATAAAGAAGAGGATGTAATTTTCTCAATCTGAAAAGGCTCACCACCATCCATTGGAGACCTGAGATTAATTAGAATTCTAATGATTGCCCAGCCGCCTTAATGTCAGCGAGTAATGTGGGGAGGTTGCTGTGCTAATGGAGTACTTAAATGGATAGGTTATAAAACCTAATAGTTAACCTTAAAGAGACCTTTAAAGAAGATATTGGATGGATTCTTTGTGGATATTAAAAGAGCCCACCCACTTGGCACACACTGGTTGAATCAACGTTGTTTCCACGTCATTTCAATGAAAGGACGTGTAACCAACATGGAATAGACGTTGAATTGACGTCTGTGCCCAGTGGGCACACCATTAATATGCATTGTTAAAAAAGGAAAAATAACAGATCCAAGCAAAAACCTACCTCTGTTACCTAACTAACCTAAATGGCATGCATCAGTGGAGTTCTCTGTGGTCAAATGGAATTCCTTGCCTGCATTAAGAACAGTTCATAGATAAAAGAAAAAGGAAAATCCCTTTTTAGGAGATTTTTCAGCTTTTCTTGAGCATCCACTTGCCTCCCTTTTTATGATGAAAAGGGAATCCATTTGTGACAGAGGAAAGATTCTGCTGCGACCCTCAGTGTGTTTCTAATCAATGGAAGCCTTCACACATATCGGGCCTTTCATTCCTATGCAAATGAGGATGCTCAAGCAAAAGCTGGAATGGACTTCCTGACTGCGTTTAGACAGGGAGCCCAATTCGGATATTTTTTTCTACTAATTGGTCTTTTGAGCAATCACATCAGATATTTTCACATCAGATCTTATTCAGAGCTGATCTGATTCATAAAAATACCAAATAGTGAGAAAAAAAAATCTGAATTGGGCTGCCTGTCTAAATGCAGACACTGAGACCTAAAGAATGTGTCTAGGTTTGTCACATGGGCATGTGATGGAGTAACATCTCTCAGCATCTCAGGGAAGCATGTCAGTGCTAATGATACTAAGGACCAAAAAACACATGGCTAAGTGCTGACAGTGGAATTGTAATTGTTCACTCCCTGGTCTTTACTTACAATCAGTGAGTAGGGAAACCGCTCCCCCCAAATTCACAAGAGCCTTGAATGTACGATGTCTTTTATAAAATGGATGAGTATATAACACATTAAAATGTGTATGTTATCTAAATAAGGCAATCTAAATGGTAGAATCTGTGAGACATGGGGCCCTCAACAGGTGACTCTTTGGAACTGCAACTCACAGAAATGCAAATTATGGCTGAGGATGCTAAGGCAGAGACGGAAAAGAAAGCGAGACATTTCATAGGCTCCTTTTTTCTGGTTCATAATACACAGTCAATGAACTAAGTAGACCAGACCCAGCTGCTATCACATTGGTGCCTATGAGAGAGCCACCTCTTAAGTAGACCGGAACTGTGACCATTATATTCAATGGTAAATGGACATAATGGGATTTCTTCATTTCTCCGCCATCTTTGGCTAAGGTTCCAGAGCTGTAATGTAGTAGCAAAAGAATAGAGCACTCTGCTGAAGCAAAAATGGTTTTGTCATTGTCCCTATGATTTGGTGTCATCTAGAATGGTGCAGAAAACAGCACGGAAATATTTTAGATTTTCACATCTTTTATAATTTTGTGTTGAATACAAATGTCAAGGTATTGAAAAATCCATGCATTGAGGTCTCACTCAGACTTCTCAACTCCCTATAATGCGTTTGATGAAAATTATTATTTGTGATTGTAAAGAAAAACAAAAAACAGAAGGCATTATTTGCTTCTGTCCTGATCCGTACGGTGTTTGGAAATGATAAGGTTTGCAAAAGCAACTGTAAAGGGGAGGTCAGACCAACCTCTCAGAATTCAACTCAGACTGATTCTGTTGCCTAGGAACGCTTCATGACAATGTTAAAACAAAGGAATTGTTTCCTAATACGAACTTGTAGGTTTACTTGTACTGTCAGTTAATATATCGCTCTGACTAAATGGAGAGAACTTGGATGGTCTTTTAGTTGTTGTTAGTCTTGTTAGTTGTTAGTCTTGTGTATTCCTGGATCGTCATTTAGTTGTGTTGATCCTGGATTGTCATTTATCAGTGTTGATCCTGGATCATCATTTAGTTGTGTTGATCCTGGATCATCATTTAGCGGTGTTGATCCTGGATCATCATTTAGTTGTGTTGATCCTGGATGGTCATTTAGCGGTGTTGATCCTGGATCATCATTTAGTTGTGCTGATCCTGGATGGTCTTTTAGTTGTGTTGATCCTGGATCCTAATTTAGTTGTGTTGATCCTGGATCATCATTTAGCGGTGTTGATCCTGGATGGTCATTTAGCTGTGTTGATCCTGGATCATCATTTAGCGGTGTTGATCCTGGATGGTCATTTAGCGGTGTTGATCTTGGATCATCATTTAGTTGTGTTGATCCTGGATCATCATTTACTTGTGCTGATCCTGGATCATCATTTAGTTGTGCTGATCCTGGATGGTCTTTTAGTGGTGTTGATCCTGGATCATCATTTAGTTGTGTTGATCCTGGATCATCATTTAGCGGTGTTGATCTTGGATCATCATTTAGTTGTGCTGATCCTGGATCATCATTTAGTTGTGCTGATCCTGGATGGTCTTTTAGTTGTGTTGATCCTGGATCATCATTTAGTTGTGTTGATCTTGGGTCATCATTTAGTTGTGTTGATCCTGGATGATCATTTAGTTGTGTTGATCCTGGATCATCATTTAGCGGTGTTGATTCTGGATCATCATTTAGTTGTGTTGATCCTGGATGATCATTTAGCGGTGTTGATCCTGGATCATAATTTAGTTGTGCTGATCCTGGATGGTCTTTTAGTTGTGTTGATCCTGGATAGTCATTTAGTTGTGTTGATCCTGGATCATCATTTAGCGGTGTTGATCCTGGATCATCATTTAGTTGTGCTGATCCTGGATGGTCTTTTAGTTGTGTTGATCCTGGATCGTCATTTAGTTGTGTTGATCTTGGGTCATCATTTAGTTGTGTTGATCCTGCATCATCATTTGGTTGTGTTGATCCTGGATCATCATTTGGTTGGTATGATCCTGGATCATCATTTAGTTGTGTTGATCCTGGATCGTCATTCAGTTGTGTTGATCCTGGATCGTCATTCAGTTGTGTTGATCCTGGATCATCATTTAGTTGTATTGGTCCTGGATCGTTATTTAGCTGTGTTGACCCATGATCGTCATTCAGCAAAATGACAAATTGCTATAGATAGCCAGCTTTAATTTGTGCAGGTATTGGTGCATCAGTGCCCTCGTGGCGTGAACAAGTGACCTGAAAGAGCTCATATAGCAGCTACTACTGTAACAGCATATTTCTTTAGATTAAAACTAAGTGGATCACAAATTGTGTTGCAATCAAGAGCTTTTAGACAATAATAAATCAATTATTTGTTTAGTGAGATTAAATTAGTGTGTGTGTGTGTGTGTGTGTGTGTGTGTGTGTGTGTGTGTGTGTGTGTGTGTGCGTGTGCGTGCACGTGCACTGTCCTGTCCCTGTGATACAGCTGTGTAAAGTTGTCTCGCTCAAAATAAAGTATTTTTTTGTTGTTGGTCAGGTTAAGATGCAAATGTTTTACTCCTACCAGAATCTGTCCACGAAAATAAGCCCACAAAGTGAGGAATTATATATGGATATCAATGACAGTGTCGAATTTGGTCAACAGAAAGTTTAATTGCTAATTTTCTTAGTGAGGCTTATTTGATCTAATAGAAGTTGCGCAATGGTTAGGTTGTTACGAATGCACTGATATAAGTGGCATTTTGTCAATTTACCCCAAAACTACTTTATGTGCTGCAGGTGTTGTGCCTGTTACATAGAGCACTAGTCAGTCATTAAGTCAATAAGTGTCTGCTTCTACACCTGCTTTGCTTGCTGTTTGGGGTTTTGGGCTGGGTTTCTGTACAGCACTTTGTGACATCAGCTGATGTAAGCAGGGCTTTAGAAATACATTTGATTGATTGATTGATTTATTGATTGATATAACTTGTTTTAGCATGGACATTGCCATTGAGGACTTCCACCATTTCAAATGAGTCAACTGGGTGAGGATTCCTCTGAGTTGGGATCAATCAGCTAATGAAGAAGAAGACAATTGACTACTTTAACATATATATATAGCCTCAATGGTACTGCCCCTGCTGTCACAGACACTATAATGGCACAGATACAAAGATGAGTCCTCTATCTATCTCATTGGCCTGTTGGTCACACGCATATTTGCCCTCTCATTGGTAAGAATGGTCCCACCTGATCTCGCTTCCTCCCGCCTGCCTTCCATCTTTGAGGTCATGTATTTCCATCGATAGAGTGGTCACCCGATTAGCTTGTCAATATAGTAGACAATCTCTGGCTGCGATGCACAGGATCTGGTGTGTATCTGTGTTCAATGTCAGATTGAATCTCAGATTGAATCCCATCAGGATCAGACAGAGGAGAGAGAGCAGTGGCGGATTAGGCATAGGCGACATGGGCAGCTGCCCAGTGCGACATCTTGCCGGGTGCAGCATGGGGCGCCAACACACACACACACACACATTTTTTTAAAAATATATATATATACAGTGCCTTGCGAAAGTATTCGGCCCCCTTGAACTTTGCGACCTTTTGCCACATTTCAGGCTTCAAACATAAAGATATAAAACTGTATTTTTTGTGAAGAATCAACAACAAGTGGGACACAATTATGAAGTGGAACGACATTTATTGGATATTTCAAACTTTTTTAACAAATCAAAAACTGAAAAATTGGGCGTGCAAAATTATTCAGCCCCTTTACTTTCAGTGCAGCAAACTCTCTCCAGAAGTTCCGTGGGGATCTCTGAATGATCCAATGTTGACCTAAATGACTAATGATGATAAATACAATCCACCTGTGTGTAATCAAGTCTCCGTATAAATGCACCTGCACTGTGATAGTCTCAGAGGTCCGTTAAAAGCGCAGAGAGCATCATGAAGAACAAGGAACACACCAGGCAGGTCCGAGATACTGTTGTGAAGAAGTTTAAAGCCGGATTTGGATACAAAAAGATTTCCCAAGCTTTAAACATCCCAAGGAGCACTGTGCAAGCGATAATATTGAAATGGAAGGAGTATCAGACCACTGCAAATCTACCAAGACCTGGCCGTCCCTCTAAACTTTCAGCTCATACAAGGAGAAGACTGATCAGAGATGCAGCCAAGAGGCCCATGATCACTCTGGATGAACTGCAGAGATCTACAGCTGAGGTGGGAGACTCTGTCCATAGGACAACAATCAGTCAGTCGTATATTGCACAAATCTGGCCTTTATGGAAGAGTGGCAAGAAGAAAGCCATTTCTTAAAGATATACATAAAAAGTGTTGTTTAAAGTTTGCCACAAGCCACCTGGGAGACACACCAAACATTTGGAAGAAGGTGCTCTGGTCAGATGAAACCAAAATGTAACTTTTTGGCAACAATGCAAAACGTTATGTTTGGCGTAAAAGCAACACAGCTGAACACACCATCCCCACTGTCAAACATGGTGGTGGCAGCATCATGGTTTGGGCCTGCTTTTCTTCAGCAGGGACAGGGAAGATGGTTAAAATTGATGGGAAGATGGATGGAGCCAAATACAGGACCATTCTGGAAGAAAACCTGATGGAGTCTGCAAAAGACCTGAGACTGGGACGGAGATTTGTCTTCCAACAAGACAATGATCCGAAACATAAAGCAAAATCTACAATGGAATGGTTCAAAAATAAACATATCCAGGTGTTAGAATGGCCAAGTCAAAGTCCAGACCTGAATCCAATCGAGAATCTTTGGAAAGAACTGAAAACTGCTGTTCACAAATGCTGTCCATCCAACCTCACTGAGCTCGAGCTGTTTTGCAAGAAGGAATGGGAAAAAATTTTGGTCTCTCGATGTGCAAAACTGATAGAGACATACCCCAAGCGACTTACAGCTGTAATCGCAGCAAAAGGTGGCGCTACAAAGTATTAACTTAAGGGGCTGAATAATTTTGCACGCCCAATTTTTCAGTTTTTGATTTGTTAAAAAAGTTTGAAATATCCAATAAATGTCGTTCCACTTCATGATTGTGTCCCACTTGTTGTTGATTCTTTACAAAAAAAATACAGTTTTATATCTTTATGTTTGAAGCCTGAAATGTGGGAAAAGGTCGCAAAGTTCAAGGGGGCCGAATAATTTCGCAAGGCACTGTATATAGACAATATTCCGAATGGTGACATTTTCACCATTGGTTTTCAATTGCTCATTTGCACGTCACATCAATGATATCATGTCACCGTGTGAGACTGTGGGTCGATTAACCTTGTCGGAGTGGGCGTCCTGATTCTAGGTTGTGAGCTAGGCAGGCTACTGCCTAGGAAGGTCTCCCACTCAGAAGTACGAGATGGGGAGGGGGGCGAGGGTAGGTTGACCTCAGGTCTCCCCACTGGAAGGGGGGAAATCTATTAAATATAACGCATCTCTGACTTTGTACAGTACTAATGCAAGTAATGCAATTAGTTGTGCAATCTAGTTTGTGTGTTTCTTGTTTGAAGTGCAGTAGTGTAATAATCAGGTTCTCCTCTTTTTAAATGTGTTATTCTATTTGTGTAATATAGGATTTGTGCAATTTAGTTTTATTTGTGTGTTTTTTGTTAGCAATAGGGTAATGGTGTAATAATTCAATTCTCTTTTTTATTTGTATTTATAAACTACAATTCGTTTATATTTGTCTTTGTTACTTCTTTTTGATATTAAGATTAGTTATGTGTTCCAAATTTCTGAATCAAAATTACAGTTAGTGCAGAATGGTGCTTTTGTTTTTGATGAGATGGGGGGGGGGGGCTAGAACCGCCACTGAGGGAGAGAGAGCACTATTTAATTAAGATGGGACATTCGTCTTCTTTCTATACAATGTTCCCTCTCCTCTTCTCGCACTCTTTCTTTCACTTACGGTCCTTTTCTGACTTGTATTACTTGTTAAGGGCGCATCATTCATTGTGTTATGACGTTTGAAAAAGTCATTAAGTGTCTGGGGCACGTTGACATTTGGGAGATTTTTTAATGAGAGTTTTTCACTAAAACACTGTACCTCTTCATGTCTGTGAGATGAATCAGCAAAGAGTGGATTATTTTACTGACTAATCCATTCATCTCCTTAGTCAACAGCTAACCCTGTTTCTGAGGGAACGTTTTTGATGTTGCATCATAGCATCATGATTGTGTATTAAAGGCTACACACAAAAAATATGATGTTACCTTTCATCTAAAAAATAAATGAATCATACTAAAGCAGTGCTTGGCTGCAGCACAACCTTCTGTGGAATAATGTAGATCAGTAGAAAAGATCAAGGATTTTTGATCAGTGATTTGAATGAACAATTTCCCAAAACATTCTCTGATCTCACCTTTAATTCCTTTTTATGTGTCATATTTCTCCTTTTTAGCTATTCTCCTGCGTAAATGAAATCCTGTTCCTTCGCAGGTATTGGAAACACGTTAAATCATGCCATTTGTTGATCCTCTGACAGCCATCGGTTGTTGTGTAGATAACGTTCAGAGGTGGTGAGTGGAGTAAGACCATATAGACTAGTGATGTACTGATTTGACATTTTTGTCCGATACCGATATCTGATATTTTCCTTGCCAAAAAAATCAAATTATACCGATAACCGATATTTAACTTTTTAGCGGCCTTTTAAGCATTCTAGTACATTTAAATAGTTAACACACATGGATGTAGCGGTCTAAGGCACTGCATCTCAGTGCAAGAGGCATCACTACAGTCCCTGGTTCGAATCCAGGCTGTATCACATCCGGCCGTGATTGGGAGTCCCATAGGGCGAAGCACAATTGGCCCAGCGTCATCCGCGCCATCATTGTAAATAAGAATTTGTTCTTAACTGACTTGCCTACTTAAGGTTACACACATACACACACACCACACTGACCAAAAAGTTATTTTGTTGGCATTTACATATGTTCCCATTTCCAGTAAAACATACCTATTTCTTTCACTTACTTGCTGGGCTGTTTTATTGTTAATTTGTTCAGTCATTTCATTCTCAAACAGGATTTCTATGGAACGCCGTTTGGGTCTTTGACGTGTCAAATAACACTATTTGTTAAATAAGCTTGTTGCCCAATCAGGACCTGAATATGACTGCACGTCACATAATAATTTAACGCGTTCATACATTTTTGACGTAGTTATTACACATTGATTACACTATCACGCATATTTCATATGTCACAACGATTCATCAATACGTATGCTATGCTGCTGGTAAAGTTGTCTCGCGCACCTACAGTGCGGGTCATAAAAAAAAGCTATCTAGCCCATGGATGCAAACAATGTTCTCCCCCCCCCAAAATAGCAAAATGACATCTGTTTCAGTAGCTGTATAGTTAGCTAGCTAACTAGCTAACTATATAGCTAGGAGTCATCATCTAAAATAACCTTAATTTATAAGACAGTTATTATTTGGTTAATGGTGGTCGGACCCATCTATGTGAAGCTAGCCACAATAAGGATTACCCACAATAGTGGACTTTGCGGTTAGCCTTCAGAATAAAAGTATGGCATAATTCTACTATTTGTATTCATTTGCATCACTGTCAATGACATACTTTAATTTTGAAGGCAATCCGTAAATTCCACTATTGTGCCTCATCCTTATTGTGGCTAGCTTCATAATACATAACCCGGTCCGGTTGAGCCTCACTAGCCAGCTGAAGCTAGCTGCGCTGCTTATAATGTTAGCTTTGGGCAACAGAGTTAAGTAGCTGGTTAGCTATTTATTTTCATGAACTGAAGTACAATTTCAATAGGTGAACAACAAGTGGCAACCTAGCTAATAGTTATTCTCAAGGATTCCTAAATCATGGCTAATAATAATGAAAATTACTGCAGTTTCTACTGTTAATTGTTGTCAGGCTGGTTGTATTGGTGCTAGCTAGGTACCAAGCTAAAGCTAGCTACCCCAGAATTTGCCTTTTAACAAATTATGCTTTATTACCAACGCGGTATTGTAAACACATCATTCGTGGCCGGTGTTTGCTTGTTTGCAGACTTTTGTGTACAGCTTTGACAGTGCTACTATATTTTTTTTTGACACGCAAAGACCCAAACGGCATTCCATAGTATGTATGTCGTGAAGTTAATAGCAGCAACTTCGGTAGGGCAACATTTGAAAAATAGTGCACTTGGTAGTGTGTACCGGTGCTCGACCAGTCGGCGAAAGCCAACATCACCTAAGACAGAGAATAGTTGATTGTCAAGGGCAATGAATTCCATTATTTTGGCATTAATGGATTTCACCTTTGAGTTGTCTGAAATGTTTTTACTCTTTCATGGTAGCTTCGACATCTGTTTTTAACATCGGTGTTAAACTCGACATCGGGCCGATACCAATGTTGGCATTTTTAGCTAATATCAGCCGATTCCGATATGTTCACCGATATATCGTGCATCCCTAGTATAGACCTACTTTTGTGCTCATTTAGTGACCTGAATTTTGGGCAATTTATTGGATTCTCTTGTCTTCTGGTAAATAAATCATCAGAAAACTCTGGTTCTGCTGTCATTGCTATGAGAAAAGGCAGTAAACTACCTTGGCAATGTGCTTGTAAGCATGCTTACTCATATCAGTATGGTTGGCCTAATGGTAAGCAGGCACGTAAGCCAGCCTCTGCAAAGAGCAACAGTGGTACGTGGGTTATAGAGCAAAAACGCAATTATGACAACGTAGGTTGTAATATGGCTTATTCCCCGGCTTGGCGTCCCCTGTGATTTCCCCCACACACCGCTACTGGGTCCGTTTGACATGGGGCATGTCAAACATGACTTCTGTTGTGTTTCACAGAGATGGCCTCAGACAGGGAGCATTGGTTAAGCCCATTATATATCTCAGGCAGACTAACAACAGCAGAACTAGCGATAACACTAGGCCTCCTGCAGCTGTGACAGCTGTATGTGGTTCTGTGCCATCGACCTCCCATTTATGGAATGTACATGCATTTCAATCTGTTTAGGTTGGAGATGGGCCTATTCCATTTCCAACAGTATGGTGTCTGATACCATTAAACTTGACAGAACAGGTCAGTGTAATGGAGGTGGTTCGGTGTACACGCTCCAGTGATAACTAACCTTGCTTTGACTCTGAGCGGGCTAATGCACTTTTCTGGCACTCAAGACACATGGAGTTCAAACCTTGTTGAGCCTTGTCGATCATATTAGTACCTTCATCTTTCATTATAGAGAAAATATCACAATAGTGACTTGTCACAAAATGTATTAATATGGTTAGTGATCTTGACATTCATGCCAGACAATAAGATTAAATACAATACAATACAATTAATCATGAGGACATATGTAATTATATGGGTGGGATAAAAATATAATTTGATTGAGATAGTCATTTATGCACTGTTGGAGTCTCAATTTACTATATTAAGTGTGTTTTATACAATAATAAAAAGGAACAATTCTTAACAATTGGATGTGGTTCTGTGCTTCTGACCTCAGTGCTACAGGTTCAGCCCCAGATTGGACACTCATACTGTAGCCTTCAGCAATAATACTTAACCTAATGTGCTTTTGCATAAATCAGGCATTTCACATTTTGGATGAAATGACTGCATTTCAGCTATTCCTATTACATGGTCTAAAAATGAAGTAATAGCATGTCTCTTTCTGTCAGAATGTACACTAAGGGACGGCTTTTCTATTCTAAGGGAACAGTGACAGTTTCATGTCATGTTTGGTATTTTATTTCTCAGTAAAAACAAAAGATCCAACATAATATGTCTGGTCTCTACATGTACAATACTGTACAATAAGTACACAAATGGTGGTGAATACATTTGAAAAGTACAGAAGGACCAAAGTCTGTCATAGACTATTTCTCCTCAGTCTTACATAATGCAATATAGTGAGTGATGTGACCTTCCTCATCAGAAAACACAGTCAAACAAAAAGCCTGTAGTAATTGCTTTGTATTAGTTACCATGAAGTGGAAAATTACAAAGGGCTCCAGAAAATGAAGGTTCACTGAGATACTGGGAAAACCAAGGTGTCTGTCAACATCCATTGTTTTATTTAGCCCTGCACCAGGTCAGTGGTGATTCACCTTAAGTTGGAACTACAGGACCAGACTTTTCAAATACTATGGTAGCCTTTCACATTTTCCAGTAGCAGAACACAGGTTGACGTGTATTGTCATGAGTCTTGTCCAGGAGGTACAACAGAGCGATTTCCCCTTAGATAGGCCAGCTGCAAAGTCAAAATGGGCTAAATTGTAAAAATTCATGAAAATGTTGATTTAAGGTTAGTGTTAGCATTAGGGTTAGCAATGTGTTTAAGGTTAGGGTTAGGTTTCTAAAGTGCTTTTCATTATTCAACAATAATCTCAAAATGGATCATAAAAAAAGAGTTCAAAAACAATATACACTACAGTTAAAAAGTTTGGGGTCATTTAGAAATGTCCTTGTTTTTCAAAGAAAAGCTATTTTTTTGTCCATTAAAATAACATCAAATTGATAAGAATACAGAAGGCCAGCATCCAGGAGTCGCTTCTTCACTGTTGACGTTGAGACTGGTGTTTTGCGGGTACTATTTAATGAAGCTGCCAGTTGAAGACTTGTGAGGTGTCTGTTTCTCAAACTAGACACTTTGATGTACTTGTCCTCTTGCTCAGTTGTGCACCGGGGCTTCCCACTCCTCTTATTCTGGTTAGTGCCAGTTTGTGCTGTTCTATGAAGGGAGTAGTAGTACACAGCGTTGTACTAGATCTTCAGTTTCTTGGCAATTTCTCACATGGAATAGCCTTAATTTCTCAGAACAAGAATAGACTGACGAGTTTCAGAAGAACGTTCTTTGTTTCTGGCCATTTTGAGCCTGTAATCGAACCCACAAATGCTGATGCTCCAGATACTCAACTAATCTAAAGAAGGCCAGTTTTATTGCTTCTTTAATCAGAACAACAGTTTTCAGCTGTGCTAAAGTAATTGCAAAAGGGTTGTCTAATGATCAATTAGCCTTTAAAAATGATAAACTTGGATTAGCTCACACAATGTGCCATTGGAACACAAGAGTGATGGTTTCTGATAAACAAGGACATTTCTAAGTGACCCCAAACCTCTGAACTGTAGTGTATACTGTATATATCACTGAACAATGTCCCATGTTTCATGAGGTGAAATAAAAGATCCCTGAAATGTTCCATACACAGAAAAAGCTTTTTTCTCTCAAATTATGTGCACAAATTTGTTTACATCCCACTTAGTGAGCATTTCTCCTTTGCCAAGATAATCCATCCAACTGACAGGTATGGCATATCAAGAAGCTGATTAAACAGCACGATCATTACACAGGTGCACCTTCTACTGTGGACAATAAAAGGGCACTCTAAAATGTGCAGTTTTGTCACACAACACAATGCCACAGATGTCTCAAGTTTTGATGGAGCGTGCAATTGGCATGCTGACTGCAGGAATGTACACCAGAGCTGTTGCCAGAGAATTTAATGTACATTTCTCTACCATAAGCTGTATCCAACATTGTTTTATAGAATTTGGCAGTACGTCCAACTGGCCTCACAACTGCAGACCACGTGTATCGCGTCACGGGGGCGAGCGGTTCACTGATGTCAACAGTGTGAACAGAGTGTCCCATGGTGGCGGTGGGCTTATGGAATGGGCAGGCATAAGCTACGGACAACGAACACAATTGTATTTTATCGATGGCAATTTGAATGCACAGAAATATCGTGATGAGATCCTGAGGCCCATTGTGAGCCGCATTTCTTTTAAGGTAGCTGTCACCAACAGACGCATATATGTATTCCCAGTCATGTGAACTCCATAGATTAGGGCCTAAATAATTGATTTCAATTGATTTGACTGATTTCCTCATTTGAACTGAACTATTTGAAATTGTTGCATGTTGCGTTTATATTGTTCAATTAATATGTGTATCTATCTATGTTAAAGTCTAGGAGGAAGGGTAGGCCAGCTGATAGAGATTAGTTTTAAGGTCAGCTTTAAAATCTCCAATAGTCTGAACAGCCCTGAGTTTATCTGGAAGGGAGTTTCAAAGGCATGGTGCGTGGAATGGAAATGTCATGCCCTGACCTTAGTTCCTTTGTTATGTCTCTATTTTGGTTTGGTCGGGGCGTGAGTTGGGGTGGGCATTCTATGTTGTTTTTCTATGTTTTCTTTTCTATGCGTTTGGCCTGGTATGGTTCCCAATCAGAGGCAGCTGTCTATCGTTGTCTCTGATTGAGAACCATACTTAGGTAGCCTGTTCCCAACTGGTGTTTGTGGGTAGTTGTTTCCTGTTTTGTGTTTTCACCTTTCAGGACTGTTTCGATTTTCATTTCTTACATTGACTTTGTTATTTTGTATTTTCGTGTTCTGTGATAATAAATAATTATCACGCTGCGTTTTGGTCCGATCCTTCCTACTCCTCATCCGATGAAGACGAAGATCGTTACAGGAAAGGCATAGTCCCCCATTGTGTGGAGCCTGGTCCTGGGTGCATGGAGGGGTTTGGCGTGGCTTGAACGTCGGGTGGGTGGAGGTTCATAGGCTAGTGTAGGTCTGACAGGAAGGCGTGTTCAATTTAGAGCATGTAGACGAGGAGTAGATTTTTGTTGTCAATTCTTTGAGGAACAGGCAGCCAATGGAAATCAGCAAGGATTGGGGTGATGTGGGCAGACTTTTTGTTTGTGTCTGAATCCTTTGGGCATTGTTTTGGAATAACTGTAGTTTATCAATTGAATTTGCATTTAGGAACCCAAAAATATTCTCTCTTGGCCACTGGTTCTTAATATATCCTTCCAGTGTACATAGCTACGTGAGAGAGAAACCCCTCTTATTGAATTTTAACTACATATACAGATGTGAAATGCTTGTGAGATGGTTGCTTTATTGTAAATGGGATATTATGTGACATAACTACCAATTAATTTGCCATAATTATATGATTCTGTTTACGGAATCGGATGTAATTGATCACCCAGCTGTGTGCAAACACAACACATGCTGAAAGAAAACAAAATGGCAGGTGCATCATTATCATCTACTAGGGGTGTATATCAATAGATGCATATGAAAGTAGCTTCCTCTCCTCAGCTCCTTTGCTTCATCTGCATTGATGTGAAAGAACTGAATTGATGTGAAAGAACTGGAAAATATGAAGTACAATCCCAGGCATCCATATTGCTTACACTAGTCATGTAATGTCCCATGAATGTAAATGATGGAGAGCAGACCAGGAGAGGAAAACACTTTGGACCATTGAGATGCCCCCTTGTAGTGATAAAACAGATACACTATCTTTTCGAGTGATGATATTTCCCATGTTATGAAATTCCATGATTCCAGGAGCACGCAGATCAGGGAATCCTTGCGGGTGTGTCATTGAGGTTCTGTTGCTGACACTCCCATTGTTGTGTATAGTAGCCCTGTCATACAGTGACATATACAACAAAATCCTGTTTTCAGGCGAACATTAAGAAAAAATAGCAGTGTGTTTGTTTCCTGGTTTTCCTGGAATTGGAGTAAGGTCCTTTGAGACAGAATCATAATTTCCTTTTTTTTAAAGGTCGCCCTCCCTACTAGTTTGCAGTAGGTTTGGAACAGCTTGACTGAGGATACAGAGGACCTTGTGTGTGAATTCTAGGCCTCAGGGGCAGGTTACTCAGTTGGGACAACAACACTGGCATTAACAGATGAAACCTTTGCAACATTTCAAACACGTATTCGGCACATTTTGTGATTTCTCTGAGAGACAAGCTCAGATCTAGCCATGCTCGATGACAGGAAACTGTAACAAAGCTTACACTTACTTCTAATTTACAACTGGACACAATGTAAATTATTTTGTATTACAAGGTTAAAAAGCAAGGATAATGTACTATATAAATCATTTAAATGGATATGGGGTGAAAGTCCTCAATGTCAATGCTTGCTCTTGTGTATAAGTAAAATGTTAAGGTGCCCAGTTTTATATCCCTCGTAGTAGTAGATGTTGGTGACTTCCTTACATCCTCTCTTTCCTCCTCCAAATTCAAGCTACTGGTCAAACTCAAAAACACATTTTATATCTATGTATCGTCTAGACTCGGGACAGACCATATACTTGTTCATCAATTTCTATTGCATCAAAGGTAAAAAGCTTAGGATAGAGCAACCGTGTCTGTGGAGACACACTATAAATGTCAAGATAAGGGAAACCATCAATCAAACCAATGTTTCCTTAGATATAATCACTGATACTTTATACGTCCAGAAATAAATCAATGCCCCAATCGGGTACATTGGTGAATCCAGGACCATAATCAAGTTGGCTGAATTCATATTTTGGGTAGGAAAATTACATGCTCTAGTGTCACAAAGGGACGTTGGATGAAATTGTCTCTTTATCAGATTGGGTGGATATAGAGTGCAGGACAGAATGGGAGCAGGAGTCAGATTGTGGTCTTGAATTGGCAGTAACTTGTAATTACTGTATCTTTATTGATGTTGTAATACCGTTGTATTACTAGTGTGAATAAATTAGGGTTAGGGAAGGAGTGAGTAACCATGTTTTTTTTTATAGTTGCATGGTAACAGATTTGGCCTGCAGAAGCTCGAATGGCCCTTATTAACAGATTTGTACATACAACTGTCAGGGATGTCGTAGCAACACACAGCGTGTGACAGAAGAAATGCTTGGCCAATAGAATAGGACATTCCATTGCCACAAAGTGCAGGGTGAAAAATCATGTGTCCCCAAATGTGTCATTCATGTTGGCGTGCTGTGTCAAGCTGTGTGTCTTGGATTAGATTATGCAGGTGCATATCCATCTGTTGAAAAGATTGAGCAGAGAGGAATATCCAAATCCCTAGTGGGAAAAATGGGTTTCTGGGCCACAAAGTAATCAAATGTAAATATTGTAAAAATGTGAATACTGTTTTCAGCATCGCTTTGTACAGGTAACTGACAAAATAAATGAGACACCAACATTTAGTGTCTTAGCACCTTTAAAAAAATATATATATTATCTAGAACCTAAAAGGGTTCTGTGTTCACCATAGCATAACCCTTTGAAGAACCCTTGATGGTTCCAGGTAGCACCCTTTTGGTTCCAAGCATAACCATTTTGGGTTCCAAGTACAACCCTTTCCACAGAGGGTTCTACATGGAACCCCAAATGGTTCTAACTGGAACCGAAAAGGGTTCTTCAAAGGGTTATCCTATGGTGAAAGCAGAAGAACCCTTTTAGGTTCTAGATAGCACCTTTAAAAAAATGTATTAAGTCACTATTGTCCGGACCTCTGGCAGTCTCTATGGGGGTGCCACAGGGTTCAATTCTTGGACCGACTCTCTTCTCTGTATACATCAATGAGGTCGCTCTTGCTGCTGGTGAGTCTCTGATCCACCTCTACGCAGACGACACCATTCTGTATACTTCCGGCCCTTCTTTGGACACTGTGTTAACAACCCTCCAGGCAAGCTTCAATGCCATACAACTCTCCTTCCGTGGCCTCCAATTGCTCTTAAATACAAGTAAAACTAAATGCATGCTCTTCAACCGATCACTACCTGCACCTACCCGCCTGTCCAACATCACTACTCTGGACCGCTCTGACTTAGAATACGTGGACAACTACAAATACTTAGGTGTCTGGTTAGACTGTAAACTCTCCTTCCAGACCCATATCAAACATCTCCAATCCAAAGTTAAATCTAGAATTGGCTTCCTATTTCGCAACAAAGCATCCTTCACTCATGCTGCCAAACATACCCTTGTAAAACTGACCATCCTACCAATCCTCGACTTTGGCGATGTAATTTACAAAATAGCCTCCAATACCCTACTCAACAAACTGGATGCAGTCTATCACAGTGCAATCCGTTTTGTCACCAAAGCCCCATATACTACCCACCATTGCGACCTGTACGCTCTCGTTGGCTGGCCCTCGCTTCATACTCGTCGCCAAACCCACTGGCTCCATGTCATCTACAAGACCCTGCTAGGTAAAGTCCCCCCTTATCTCAGCTCGCTGGTCACCATAGCATCTCCCACCTGTAGCACACGCTCCAGCAGGTATATCTCTCTAGTCACCCCCAAAACCAATTCTTTCTTTGGCCGTCTCTCTTTCCAGTTCTCTGCTGCCAATGACTGGAACGAACTACAAAAATCTCTGAAACTGGAAACACTTATCTCCCTCACTAGCTTTAAGCACCAACTGTCAGAGCAGCTCACAGATTACTGCACCTGTACATAGCCCACATATAATTTAGCCCTATCAACTACCTCTTTCCCAACTGTATTTAATTTATTTATTTATTTTGCTCCTTTGCACCCCATTATTTTTATTTCTACTTTGCACATTCTTCCATTGCAAAACTACCATTCCAGTGTTTTACTTGCTATATTGTATTTACCTTGCCACCAAGGCCTTTTTTTGCCTTTACCTCCCTTCTCACCTCATTTGCTCACATTGTATATAGACTTGTTTATACTTTATTATTGACTGTATGTTTGTTTTACTCCATGTGTAACTCTGTGTTGTTGTATCTGTCGAACTGCTTTGCTTTATCTTGGCCAGGTCGCAATTGTAAATGAGAACTTGTTCTCAACTTGCCTACCTGGTTAAATAAAGGTAAAATAAAATAAAAAATAAATAAAAAACTATATGTTGGTGTTTCCATTATTTTGACAGTAACCTGTACAAAGCAATACCTGAAAACAGTATTCACATTTTTCAGACAGCCGAAGAAACCTTTTGGAACCTTTTTGTGTTGGGCCACCACGAGCCGCCAGAAAAGCTTCAATGGATCTTGGCATAGATCCTATAAGTGTCTTGAACACTATTGGAGGGATGTGACACCATTCTTCCATGAGAAAATCCATCATTTGGTGTTTTGTGGTGGAAAATGCTTTCTCAGGTGCAGTTCCAGAAACTCCCGTAAGTATTCAATTAGGTTGAGACTTGGTAACTGACACACACACACACGCACGCACGCACGCACGCACACACACACACACACACACACACACACCCTTTAAACCACCTATGGTCCTTTGAGACCCCTCACTGAGATCTCTTCTACCCAAAATAATGGGCAACTGCGTTGTTCTACACGACCCTGAGTATGATGGGATGTTAATTGCTCAATTAATTAAGGAACCACACCTGTGTGAGAGCACCTGCTTTCAATATACTTTGTATCCCTCATTTACTCAAGTGTTTCCTTTACTTTGGCAGTTACCTGTATATTGCTGGCAGATAAACAATACATCTATACATACACTGTTTAATGAGTCCCCTTCCCACGCAGTGTTAATTTCATCAACACTAACTATGATGAAAAATAGTCGTCAACAACCTATTTTTCCTGACTAAAACAATGACAATAATGAGATGAGATGCCCTGGGAAAAAAACGTAGTTATTACAAATTACATTTCATTTTAGTTGACGGAAAGGTGACGAGGCGGGAATTCCAAGTGAGACTAATGGACATTTAATTTGACACAAAGCTACTTTTCATCTGTTTTGTCCAATCAGAAGCATGCATGTATGCAGAATATTTCATGTAATCCTCTCTGATTGATCTGATCTGCCCGGCTGTCCCACAATAGGTCCCAGGAGGTCACTTCAGTCACTTGTCAATCTTTTGAACTTATGTGAAGCAATTTTTACTTTGATCACATCCCATGTGCTCTGTTATTTATTCATCTGTGTTGCCGCTCTCGCGCAACGGTCCGCAAATGCGAGTTGTGGTTGCTGTTTTCCTGTGAGACAAACTAATGCCATTTTTTTGAGTACAGTAATATTTCTGGCATTTTTGTAAAGATAAAATTCTCCCCTTTTCAAGGAAACCACTGTTACGGCAGGTAGCCTATTGGTTAGAGTGTTGGGCTAGTAACCAAAAGGTTGCTGGATCAAATCCCTTTGCTGACATGATAAAAATTGGTAGTTCTGCCCCTGAACAAGGCAGTTAACCCACTGTTCCCTGGTAGGCTCTCATTGTAAAGAAGAACTTGTTCTTAACTGACTTGCCTAGTTAAATAAAATGAAACAATTATTTACCCCTTGAGTGTTATGATGGGAATTAGAGCTGTGAATTGTTTAACCTGTAAGCAAGGCATTATAGCTATATGGTTAATTATGGCTGGCATTGGTGACAATCTGCCAAAATATCAATGATGCCAGCTAAGGTATACAAGATAGTAAAGCCTAAACCACGTGTCAAACTCATTCCACGGAGGGCCGAGTGTCTAATGGTTTTTGCTCCACTCTTGTACTTGATTGATGAATTAAAGTCACTAATTAGTAAGGAACTCCTCCTACTTATTGTCTTGGTCTTAATTTAAAAAACTAAAACCTGCATACACTAGGCCCTCAATGGGATGAGTTTGACACCCCTGATCTAGTTGGACAAGGCTATCTGAACGTGAACATGATGGAAGTTAGAGGTAGCCTAAATGTATATATTTTTAATAATTATGATGTTTTTATAGTCACATACACCGTATATATTCTTTGTTTTGCCCTGACTCTCTAAACACTCACTGGACTCCACACACACAAACACACACTGTCATTGATGCCAAACAAACACATAGATGCACTTTCACACTTCACATACGCTCCTGTTACTCTGTTTATCTATCCTGATTGCCTAGTCACTTTTACCCCTGCCTACATGTACATATTACCTCAATTACCTCAACTACCTCGTACCCCTGCACATTGACTCGGTACCGGTACTCCTTGTATATAGCCTCGTTATTGTTATTTTATTGTGTTACTATTAACTTTTTTACTTAGCAAATGTTTTGTACTTCTTACCTCTTTTTTTTTGTGTGTACTTTTTTAGCATTTCACGGTAAAGTCAACACCTGTTATATTCGGCGCATGTGACAAATAACATTTGATTCAAAAGGTGCAGTAAAATGTGTTGTTTTACAGGGTCAGCCATATTAGTACGGAGCCAATGGAACAAATTAGAAAGTGCCTTGATCAAGGACACATCGGCAGATTTTTCACCTTTGTAGGTCGGGTATTCAAACCAGCAACCTTTCAGTTAGGCCCAACACTCTAACCGCTAGACTACCTGAAGTTCCCTAGAACCAGACTAACATTTTCCCCTCAAAATATACTGATAAAAACTGAAACTAACAATGAATGAAATTAGACTAAAAGGTATATTAAGACTAGAACTAAAATGGCTTCCAAAATGAACACTGCTCCCACTATATACAATTGAAGTCAGAAGTTTTACATACACTTAGGTTGGAGTCATTAAAACTCATTTTTCAACCACTCCACAATTTTCTTGTTAACAAACTATAGTTTTGGCAAGTCGGTTAGGACATCTACTTTATGCATGACACAAGTAATTTTTCCAACAGACAGATTATTTCACTTATAATTCATTCACTGTATCACAATTCCAGTGGGTCAGAAGTTTACAAACTCTACGTTGACTGTGCCTTTAAACAGCTTGGACAATTCCAGAAAATTATGTCATGGCTTTAGAAGCTTCTGATAGGCTAATTTACATAATTTGAGTCAATTGGAGGTGTACCTGTGGATATATTTCAAGGCATACCTTCAAACTCAGTGCCTCTTTGCTTGACATCATGGGAAAATCAAAAGAAATCAGCCAAGACTGAAATTTGTAGACCTCCACAAGTCTGGTTCATCCTTGGGAGCAATTTCCAAATGCCTGAAGGTACCTTGTGAAGATGCTGGAAGTAACAGGTACAAAAGTATCTATATCCACAGTTAAGCGAGTCTTATATTGACATAACCTGAAAGGCCGCTCAGCAAGGAAGAAGCCACTGTTCCAAAGCCACTGTTCCAAAACCACTATAAAAAAAGCCAGACTACGCTTTGCAACTGCACATGGGGACAAAGATCGTACTTTTCGGAGAAATGTCCTCCGGTCTGATGAAATAAAAATAGAACTGTTTGGCCATAATGACCATTGTTATGTTTGGAGGAAAAAGGGGGATGCTTGCAAGCCGAAGAACACCATCCCAACCGTGAAGTACGGGGGTGGCAGCATCATGTTGTGGGGGTGCTTTGCTGCAGGAGGGACTGGTGCACTTCACAAAATAGATGGCATTATGAGGTAGGAAAATTATGGGGATATGTTTCTTCAACATCTCTAGACATCAGTCAGGAAGTTAAAGCTTGGTCGCAAATGGGTCTTCCAAATGGACAATGACTCCAAGCATACTTCCAAAGTTGTGGCAAAATGGCTTAAGGACAACAAAGTAAAGGTATTGGATTGGCTGTCACAAAGTCCTGACCTCAATCGTATAGAACATTTGTGGACAGAACTGAAAAAGCGTGTGTGAGCAAGGAGGCCTACAAACCTGACTCATTTACACCAGCTCTGTCAGGAGGAATGGGCCAAAATTCACCCAACTTACTGTGGGAAGCTTGTGGAAGGCTACCCGAAACGTCTGACCCAAGTTAAACAATTTAATGGCAATGCTACCAAATACTAATTGAGGGTATGTAAACTTCTGACTTCAACTCTATATAATTCAGCAGACATGAGGAGGCCCATGTGGAACATATGACTCAAGCACTCCAATGTTCAGACCAACAGATACAGTAGAATTATCTCCTTGTTGATATTCTGACACGCATGTAATGATGAATGTAATCATGACCAACTAGGTGTACAGTATGCTACATGCTTGAAGAAGCATGGGTATATATTTTGAGGCAAAGTGTTTTTTGAGGCAAAGTTCTAGAAAAATTGTGAAAGTACTATAACATAAGCAAGTATGTGCTTGTTCCCTAATTTTTGTAAGTATCTTTTTATACAAAACATCTTATACACATTGCTTATATAAAAGACTAGGAACTGCTCTTTCCATGACATAGACTGACCAGGTGAAAGCTACAATCCCTTATTGATGTCACCTGTTAAATCCACCCCAATCAGTGTAGATGAAGGAGAGGAGACAGGTTAAAGAAGGATGTTCAAGCCTTGAGACCATTGATACGGATTGTGTGTGTGCCATTCAGAGGGTGAATGGGCAAAACAAAAGATTTAAGTGCCTTTAAATGGGGTATGGTAGTACAACAAGGCTGCTGGGTTCTTCACACTCAACAGTTTCCAGTGTGTATTAAGAAGAAGGACATCCAGCCTACGTCACACAACTGTGGGAAGCATTGGAGTCAACATGGGCCACCATCCCTGTTGAACGCTTTCGACACCTTGTAGAGTCCATGACCTGATGATTTGAGGCTGTTCTGAGGGCAACTCAATATTAGATAGGTGTTCTTAATATTTTGTAGATAAAATCCTTCTTTATATCCCAAAAAGTCAGTTTAGTTGGCGCCATCGATTTGAGTAATCCACTTGTTCAACTTGTAGAGAAAGGAATACGAAAATCTACCTCTAAACTTTATTTCAACAAGTCAAAATACATTTATATTTACTCCTCAGAGTAAACCCTAAAATGTCATCTAACTATAATATATGTTTTGGAAAGAAGTATGTTCAATAATTTTAGCAGGTGCGTAATGTCTTCACGGCACGCAAAAACACCAATTTGTTTTTGAAGTTACAAGCCTGAAACCTTGAACATAGACTGCTGACACTCTGTGGAAGCCATGGTAATTGCATCCAGGGAGATCATTTTCAATATGACCTTACTCTTGCATTTCTAAGAGGATGGTCTCTCAAAAAAAAAAGAAAATCTGGTTTATTTTGTTTGGGTTTTCTCCTACCATATATATTGTGTTATATTCTCCTACATTATTTTAAAGTTTCTACAAACTTCAAAGTGTTTTCTTTCCAATTATACCAATTATATGCATATCCTGGCTTCAGGGGCTGAGCTACAGGCAGTTTACTTTGGGCATGTCATTCAGACAGGAAGTGGAGAAAAAGGGTCCTAGCCCTAAGAAGTGATTTGAGCTGTTCTTACCATAATATGGACTTGGTCTATTACCAAATAGGGCTATCTTCTGTATACCACCAATACCTTGTCACAACACAACTGATTGGCTCAAATCTATTAAGAAGGAAAAACATTCCACAAATGAACTTTTAATTAACCTGTTAATTGAAATGCATTCCAAGTGACTACTTCATTAAGCTTGTTGAGAGAATGCAAAGAGTGTGCAAAGCTATCATCAAGGCAAGGGGTGACTACTTTGAAGAATCTATTTTATAAAATATATATAAAAAAGTATAATTAATATTTAATATTGTTTTGGTTAATACATGATTCCAAATGAGTTATTTCATAGTTTTGACGTCTTCACTATTATTCAATGTACAATGTAGAAAATAGTTTTTTTTTAAAAATAAAACAATCCTTGAATGACTCGGTGTGTCCAAACTTTTGACTGGTGCTGTGTATATATACATTTAGACTGTACTTGAAAAAAATCATAATACCAAGCTGTTTTGAAGATTTCAAAGATTCTAATTGAGATACAGCTTTGAAAGGTCATACATAACAGCAAGTCATTATATAAAGTTCAAGACTTGTCTACACAACACACTGTGGCTGGATAACATTTAAATTAATTGAGCTATAATGATCAACCTTTATACAATTGTGCCTATGATGAATTTGTTAATGTTTATATGCAAATTGACTGTAAGCTGTGACTGGAGAGGTGACTTCTGTGAATGTTATGCTTATGTTTTGTACTGTATGTTGTAGAGGTAACAGGCAATTCTTAACAATTCATCTGAATATTGTTTTTCTGACCTGGTGTGTTTTGAAGATCTGTCTGAACGTGTCTGGATGTGGGTTTTTTATATGTAGACCTGGATCAATTTTAAAACCCAAAAGAAGCTTTCACACAAGGAAATTCAAAATAAAAAAGCATGACAGTATTTGGCAGGTCGGTTATCAAAGTAAACTTGGAGAGAGAGACGGCAAATAACTACCCTCGTCAAATCAATATTCTTGATTGGTGGTGGTTCTTGTCTAGACGTTCCCATATGAATGGGTATTTTCACAACATGGACTAAAGCAATAAAATGTGTTATGAGGAATATCAATATGAGGATAATATACTTATCAGAGCATTAGCTGCAGTGATGATTGACTGAAAATTATGATATCGCTCACATGCATCATGTGCTTAACTTTCCACAGCTATTAATTAAGTTATTGACCTGCTACAGTATGTTTGTTAGATTGTTACTGAAAATGTCATGAAATGTCATAGTTAATTACTGTATGCACAACATGATACTGTTGTAACTTGACAGATATCAGCGACATTGATACGTGTAGTATGTTAATGATGCATTTTGAGAAGAGTGCTACTCTTCGCCCAGTGTGCATGTTGTCTCTTTCCCAGCAGCACTTATTGTACCTAGACAACATGTGTCTTTATGGTTTTATCGCCATGGGCTAGATATTTGTTATTTTATATTTAATGGTTCGACTTATGTAAAGGGAAAACAAAAATAAACACAATCCTTTGATTATTATCAAGTGAAATTAAATTAAAACAATATATCGTCATATGAAAAATAATATATTAGCTTTGTCTGTTTTTGTGGCAGTGCTAATTCAGTTCTAATAGTTATTTTTTCTGGTTTCAATGTATTGCATAATACAGATCCCTCAATTGACCCTCAGCAGGAATTCATGACAACTGAACACCATGGTTTCGGATGTGTTTAGGAATTGAAGGCTAAACTCAATAAAAAATTATTGTCCAAAAGACACAAGTAGGTTTCCAAGCAGGGTAGCAATCTGGGATAGCTTTCGCTAGTTTTTTAATACTTTATTGTGCATTTGTGGGAGAGAAAATAACTTAAATATCATATGGTTTGTTCCGCACATGTCAATAAAGAAACCTACAATATCAGTTCCATATTAGTCACAAGGCAGTAGGTTGACTGTATTACCACTTGCCACTTGAGTCATTACAATGTAACCATGCAAACACAGTCTAAGAGCAACTCACACATCATTCTGCCACCCCTGTGCACACTGTCAGCTCCTATTCTCAATAAACTGTGGGTTGACCATAAAAGAGAAAGCCCCCATAAAAGAGAAAGCCAGAACACATTTCTCTCTCCCTACTTTAATTTCACTGAGGGTGCAAGGATCAATATCTGCTGAAGCTTTAAAAGTAAACATCCTCTTTAGGGGTCTCTGTTGTGTGGCAATGTATGGTTCCACTTGTCAATAAGCCTTTTCTCAAGAGCTCACTGATATTCAAAAGACATATGTGATTCTGCTGAAGGTGCTTCCCACTGGGCACAGACGTCATACAACGTCTATTTCACGTTGGCTCAACGTAATTTTATTGAAATGACGTCGGAACATCGTTGATTGATCCAGTGTGTTTCCAGTGGGTTTAGACTGCTGGCAGCAACACTGAGAGGTTTGTGCCCATGAAGTGATTCATTTTTTAATATGCAGATTTCTTCCTCTCCTTTCGAGGACCATCTTTCCAGCTGGGTAACCAAACACAATTTTTTACCATGCTGTCAGTACAGCCAGACACAAGGCTTCTAATTGGCTAAACCAGGGTTACTTTAGTTCATATGTACATGAAGGTTGAAATAATTAAGTGGACTGTACATTAAAGAATTCAGCCAACAGTGACTCTTAAATGATTGACAGGTTGTTTCTGTGAAGTTTGCACATGAAAGCCACACAAGTGTTAGATGCAAGGCAAACCAACATAGGCTCAACAGCAAAGGCTGTAGTGAAACAGTTTTCTAATACATGGTTTTAACACGGTATTACAAATATGCAACTCCAGATTGCATTTAGGAAGGATTGCAAAGTTCATGCATTTCCCAAATTTTCTCAACTCTCTCTATCACACTTCATGTGTTTGTCCGGGGAGGTGATGTAAAACCTATCTGCTTAGGGCAGTCAAAACAATACCACAAATGACCCATAACTGCTAGTCCAGTCATGCCATGTGATTTGTTCGGACAAGGCAAATGATTCATGGGGCAAAACAGACGCTAAGGTTACCAACAAACCTCTGAGCTGATGTGGAATAATGAACAGCCTCCTGAGCAACAAGGTCTGTGGGAAATTGACTTATATCCCCTTCCGACTTAATGCATCTTCATTTAACAGCTTGCAGTCACATTTACATCTGTCATCCCCCATTAAATAGGGATTGATAGTTTGTGCCTGGATGGAGCCTCCGTAGGGCCACATAGTGTATGGGGACCACAATGAATTCAACCAAAGTACTGCCTCATAAAAGAGCTGTCCCATTCTGTATTTTATGTGATATTTGGCTGAATGACCACTGGTTACATACTTTTTAAATGTTTTTATAAATGCCACTCGTTGACTTACCAACATCTAAATAAAATCAAATAAAATTGTATTGGTCACATACACATGGTTAGCAGATATTAATGCGAGTGTAGCGAAATGCTTGTGCTTCTAGTTCCGACTGTGCGGTAATATCTAACAAGTAACCTAACAATTCCCCAACAACTACCTAATACACACAAATCTAAAAAGGGGTGAATGCGAATATGTACATATAAATATTTGGATGAGTGATGGCCGAGCGGCATAGGCAAGGTGCAATAGATGGTATAATATACAGTATATACATATGATATGAGTAATGTAAGATGTGTAAACATTATTTAAATTGACATTGTTTAAAGGGACTAGTGATCCATTTATTAATGTGGCCAGTGATTGGGTCTCAATGTAGGCAGCAGCCTCTCAGAGTTAGTGATTGCTGTTTAGCAGTCTGATGGCCTTGAGATATAAGCTGTTTTCAGTGTCTCGGTCCCAGCTTTGATGCACCTGTACTGACCTGAATGGTAGCGGTGTGAACAGGCAGTGGCTCGGGTGGTTGTTGTCCTTGATGATCCTCTCGGCCTTCCTGTGACATCGGGTGCTGTAGGTGTCATGGAGGGCAGGTAGTTTGCCCCCGGTGATGCGTTGTGCAGACCGCACCACCCTCTGGAGAGCCTTGCGGTTGAGGGCGATGCAGTTGCCGTTCTAGGCTGTGGTATAGCCTGTCAGGATGCTCTCGATTGTGTATCTGTAAAAGTTTGTCGGGGTTTTGGGTGACAAGCCAAATTTCTTCAGCCTCCTGAAGTTGAAGAGGAGCTGTTGCGCCTTCTTCACCACACTGTCTGTGTGGGTGGACCATTTCAGTTTGTCTGTATTTGTATTTATTATGGATCCACAATAGCTGCTGTCAAAGCAGCAGCTACTCTTCCTAAGGTCCAGCATTGATTGACATGTATATTATTAATATTAGCAGATTGACATGCATATTTTTAATATTAGCTCTCTGTGAACATTCAAGGGCCAGCCGTGCAAGCCCTGTTCTGAGCCAATTGCAATTTTGCAAGTCCCTTTTTGTGGCACCTGACCACATGACTGAACAGTAGTGAACAGGGCCTGTAGGACCTGCCTTGTTAATAGTGTTGTTAAGAAGGCAGAGCATCGCTTTATTATAGACAGACTTCTCCCCATCTTAGATACTACTGCATTAATATGTTTTGACCATGACAGTTTACAATCTAGTGTTACTCCAAGCAGTTTAGTCATCTCAACTTGCTCAATTTCCACATTATTTATTAAGATTTAGTTGAGGTTTAGGGTTTAGTGAGTGTTTTGTTCCAAGTACAATGCTTTTAGTTTTAGAAATATTTAGGGCTTATTCCTTATTCGTTGCCACCCACTCTGAAACTAACGTGTAGTGTTGAGTCATCCGCATATATAGAAACTATGGCTTCACTCAAAGTTGGTGGCATGTCGTTAGTAAAAACTGAAAAAAGCAAGGGGCCTAAACAGCTACCCTGGGGAATTCCTGATTCTTTATTTGATAGGCTTCCATTAAATAACACCCTCTGTGTTCTGTTAGACAAGTAACTCTTTATCCACATTATAGCAGCAGGTGTAAAGCCATAACACATACGTTTTTCCAGCAGCAGACTATGATCGATAATGTCAAAAGCTGCACTGAAGTCTAAGACAGCCCACACAATAATTTGATCATCAATTTCTTTCAGCCAATCATCAGTCATTTGTGTAAGTGCTGTGCTTGTTGAGTGTCCTATAACCATGCTGAAATTCTGTTTTCAATTTGTTTACTGTAAAATAGCATTGTATCTGGTCTAACACCATTTTTTCCTGAAGTTTACTAAGGGTTGGTAACAGGATGATTGGGTGGCTATTTGAGCCAGTAAAGGGGGCTTTACTATTCTTGGGTAGCGGAATGACTTAGCTTCCCTCCAGGGCTGAGGGCACACGCTCTCTGGTAGGCTTAAATTGAAGATGTGGCAAATAGGAGTGGCAATATCGTCTGATATTATCCTCAGTAATTTTCCATCTAGATTGTCAGACCCTGGTGGCTTGTCATTGTTGATAGACAACAATACTTTTTTCACCTCTTCCACACTGACTTCACAGAATTCAAAAGTACAATTCTTGTCTTTCATAATTTGGTCCGATATACTTGGATGTGTAGTGTCTGCGTTTGATGCTGGCATGTCATCCCTATGTTTGCTTTTCTTGCCAATGAAAAAGTAATTAAAGTAGTTTGCAATATCAGTGGGCTTTGTGATGAATGAGCCATCTGAACCAATAAATGAAAAAGCTGAGTTGGCTTTTTGCCATAGCTTTTGCCTCATCCCTCTCAACCACACAAAAGGGGATTTCACAGTTTTTTACAGTCACTTTCTTAATGGGTGCGTGCTTATTAGTAACTGGAATAAGTAGTTTCATAAATGCGTCAAGTGCTGCATCTGGTTGCTCCTCATTACACACCACAGAGCAGCAAATATTCTTTACATCATCAACATATGTATCACTACAAAGCGTATTGTATGTCCTCTTATACTGTACACTATATTAGGCCCAGCCTTTGGAACTTTGGTTTTCCTAGATATGGCTATTATATTGTGATCACTACATCCTATGGATTTGGATGCTGCTTTAAAGCAAATATCTGCAGCGTTAGCAAAAATGTGATTAATACATGTTGATGATTTTATTCCTGTGCTGTTTGTAACTACGCTGGTAGGTTGACTGACAACCTCATCCAGGTTGCAGGCACTGGTTACAGTTTTAATTTTTTTTCCTGAGTGGGCAGCTTGATGATAGCCAGTCAATATTTAAATCACCCAGAAAATATACTTCTCTGTTGATATCACATACATTATCAAGCATTTCACACATATTTTCCAGATACTGACTGTTAGCACTTGGTGGTCTATAGCAGCTTCCCACAAGAATGGGCTTTAGGTGAGGCAGATGAACCTGTAGCCATATTACTTCAACATTATTTAACATTAGATCGTCTCTAAGCTTTACAAGAATGTGGCTCTGAATATAGACCACAACACCGCCTCCGTTTGGCGTTTCTGTTTTTTTGGTAGATGTTATAACCATGTATTGCTACCACTGTATCATCAAAGGATTTATCTAAGTGAGTTTCTGAGATAGTCAGAATATGAATGTTATCTGTTACAAGCAATTTATTGACTTCATGAACCTTGTTTCTTAGGCTGTATATGTTAATATGGAGTATTTTTAGCACTTTTCTGTGTTGCTTGATTGTTTTTAATGCTTTACTGGGAAGCTTATCAGAGGTAGACTTACTCATGTTATTTACATTGGAAATGATAGTGCAGGGTGAGCTGCATAAAGTGGTCTTCCTACTATTGCACACCGCCTCAGTGCTAACAGTGTAAATCTGGTTTATAGGCTCATGATTACTGCTTACAATAGCTGTAGGATAAACAGATGTATTCAGTGCAATTAGGGGTACATAAATTAAATTACTTACATTGTGTTTGCCAATGCCCCTAAGATCATATACATTTGATGCAGCATTATGTCGACTCATTGTCACAATGGTAGGGATTAACTGAGCTGGTCTTGGATTATTTACTTGTCGTTGTTTCAACGCAGCCTTGATGTGATGTGTATGCCGAGGAACTTAAAACTTTCCACCTTCTTCACTGCTGTCCTTTCGATGTGGATAGGGGGGTGCTGTCTGCTGTTTCCTGAATTCCATGATCATCTCCTTTGTTTTTTTATGTTGAGTGAGAGGTTGTTTTCCTGACACCACACTCCGAGTGCCCTCACCTCCTCCCTGTAGGCCGTCTCGTCGTTGTTGGTAATCAAGCCGACTACTGTTGTGTCGTCTGCAAACTTGATGATTGAGTTGGAGGTGTGCGTGGCCACGCAGTCATGGGTGAACATGGAGTACAGGAGGGGGCTGAGCATGCACTCTTGTGGGGCCACAGTGTTGAGGGTCAGCGAAGTGGAGATGTTGTTTCCTACCTTCACCACCTGGGGCGAAATTACAGGACCCAATTGCACAGGGCGGGGTTGAGACCCAGTGCCTCCAGCTTGATGATGAGCTTGGAGGGTACTATGGTGTTGAATGCTGAGCTGTTGTCAATGAACAGCATTCTTACATAGGTATTCCTCTTGTGCAGATGGGATAGGGCAGTGTGCAGTGTGATGACGATTGCATCGTCTGTGGACCTGTTGGGGCGGTATGCAAACTGAAGTGGGTCTTGGATGGCCGGTAAGGTGAAAGTGATATGATCCTTGACTAGTCTCTCAAGCACTTCATGATGACAGAAGTGAGTGCTACGGGGCAGTACTCATTTAGTTCAGTTATCTTTGCCTTTTTGGGTACAGGAACAATGGTGGCCATCTTGAAGCATGTGGGGACATCAGACTGGAATAGGGTAGGATTTAATAGTCACAGTGGGTAGAACATCTCCAATGCACTTCCTTATAAACTCTCTCATCGAGTCAGCGATCAATGTTGTTCCCTAAGGCTGACCAAAACATATCCCAGTCCGCGTGATAAAAACAATCTTGATATACTCGGGAGCTGTGGGCGATGTGCACATCTACGGAGCCTGACTAGGAAGCCGCTCCGTCGGCTCCTTCCCCTTCTTCTCCATTGTTTTGGGTCGGCTTCTGGGATTAGATCCATTGTCCTGGGTGGTGGTCCAAACAGAGGATCCGCTTCGGGAACGTTGTATATTCCTGGTAATGTTGGTAAGTTAACGTTGCTCTTATATCCAACAGTTCTTCCCAGCTGTATGTAATAAGACTTAAGATGTCCTGGGGTAACAATGTAAGAAGTAATACATAAAAAGAATATATACTGTATAGTTTCCTAAGGACTCGAAGCAAGTCAACCATCTCTGTCGGTGCCATCTTGATTCTACACATTGATAGTGAGTGTGAGGGACTGCAAGGTAGCTTCTCATCACATCTCCAAAAGTGAGCAGTTCTGGAGTAGCCCTCTTCTGTGAACCAAAACAAACTGCAGGGGATGTTACATTTAGCTGGCTAGTGATGCAATCCGTTCGGGCAGTCAGCGAAGGGAAGCAAATCCTGTCTGTTGACAGTGCAATTTCTGGAATTTCAGAGGTCGTTAAAAAGTGTACATTTGTTGTGGACGCCGATAGATCTTAATGGATGCCCATCATTTTCACATTATAGGTAATCGTTTAAATCTAGGCCTACTTGAAAACCAACTTGTGTTCCTCATTGAGCGCCCTGTAATGAGGAAGTGCATGTACTGTATATTGGAATTAAAGAGAGTTTATTCTTCACCTTTGAAAACAAACAGATCTTCACATGAATAATGGCTTAAATGAATGACTTGGTCTTGTCTCGTCATTAAGAGGATGAAACTGACGAATAATTATGAAAAAATAAATCAATGAGGTTCATTATGCAATCACTATGCTGTCAGCACACATGAATTAATCAGCATTTTTTATCTAAAAAAATATGCTATATGGAGACAGAGAAAGCATGATGACAGAGAAGGATGTGTCAGGGTGAGACAAAGTCTCAAAAAGTGCATGCAAAGTGAACAACAATGCATAATAAATGCCCCTGTCTTTCAAAGATAATTCGTCAAAATCCAAATAACTTCACAGATCTTCATTGTAAAGGGTTTAAACACTGTTTCCCATGCTTGTTCAATGACCCATAAACAATTAATGAACATGCACCTGTGCGACGGTCGTTAAGACACTAACAGCTTACAGACTTTAAGCAATTAAGGTCACAGTTATGAAAACACTAAAGAGGACTTTCTACTGACTCTGAAAAACATCAACGGAAAGATGCTCAGGGTCCCTGCTCATCTGCGTGAGTGTGCCTTAGGCATGCTGCAAGGAGGCATGAGGACTGCAGATGTGGCCAGGGCAATAAATTGCAATGTCTGTACTGTGAGACGCCTAAGACAGCCCTACAGGGAGACAGGACGGACAGCTGATCATCCTTGCAGTGGCAGACCACGTGTAACAACACCTGCACAGGATCGGTACATCTGAACATCACACATGTGGGACAGGTACAGGATGAAAACAACAACTGCCTGAGTTACACTAGGAATGCACAATCCTCCATCAGTGCTCAGACCATCCGCAATAGGCTGAGAGGCTGGACTGAGGGCTTGTAGGCCTGTTGTAAGGAAGGTCCTCACCAGACATCATCGGCAACAACGTCGTTTATGGGCACAAACCCACCGTCGCTGGACCAGACACGACTGGCAAAAAGTGCTCTACCCTGATGAGTCGTGGTTTTGTCTCACCGGGGGTGATGGTCGGATTTGCGTTTATCGTCAAAGGAATGAGCATTACACCGAGGCCTGTACTCTGGAGCGGGATCAATTTTGAGGTGGAGTGTTTGTCATTGTCTGAAGCGGTGTGTCACAGCATCATCGGACTGAGCTTGTTGTCATTGCAGGCAATCTCAATGCTGTGCGTTACAGGGAAGACATCCTCCTCCCTCATGTGGTACCCTTCGTGCAGGCTCATCCTAACATGACCCTCCAGCATGACAATGCCACCAGCCATACTGCTCGTTCTGTGCGTGATTTCCTGCAGGCCAGCGAAGAGCCCGAATCTCAATCCCATTGAGCACGTCTGGGACCTGTTGGATCGGAGGGTGAGGGCTAGGGCCATTCCCCCCAGAAATGTCTGGGAACTTGCAGGTGCCTTGGAGGAAGAGTGGGGTAACATTTCACAGCAAGAACTGGCAAATCTGGTGCAGTCCATGAGGAGGAGCTGCACTGCAGTACTTATTGCAGCTGGTGGCCACACCAGATACTGACTGTTAGTTTTGATTTTGACCCCCCCTTTGTTCACGGACACATTATTCAATTTCTGTTAGTCACATGTCTGTGGAACTTGTTCAGTTTATGTCTCAGTTGATGAATCTTGTTATGGTCATACAAATATTTGCACGTTAAGTTTGCTGAAAATAAACACAGTTGACAGTGAGAGGACGTTTATTTTTTTGCTGAGTTTATGTACATGTAGGTAGGGGAAAAATTACTTGGCAATCAGGATAGATAATAAATGGAGTAGCAGCATATGTGAAGAGTGTGAAAGTGTGTGTGTGAGCGTGTGTGAGCGTGTGAGCTGTACAGTGCATTCGCAAAGTATTCAGACCCCTTCAGACCCCTTCACTTTTTCAAAATGTTGTTACGTTACAGCATTATTCTAAAATTGATCAAATACCCCATAATGATAAAGCAAAAGCTGGTTTTAAGACATTTTGGAAAAAGTTTGGAAAGGCACACTGTTGACAGTGCATGTCAGAACAAAAACCAAGCCATGAGGTTGAAGGAATTGTCCATAGAGCTCCAAGACAGGATTGTGTCGAGGCACAGATCTGGGGAAGGGTACTAAAAAATGTCTGCAGCATTGAAGGTCCGCAAGAACACAGTGGCTTCCATCATTCTTAAATGGAAGAAATTTGGAACCTCTATGAAGACTCTTCATAGAGCTGGCTGCCTGGCTAAACTGAGCAATCGGGGGTCAGGGAGTCGACGAAGAAGCCAACTGTCACTCTGACAGAGCTCTAGACTTCGTCTGTGGTGATGGGAGAACCTTCCAGAAGGACAACCATCTCTGCAGCAGTCCACCAATCGGGCCTTTATGGTAGAGTGGGCAGAAGGAAGCCACTACTCGGTAAATGGCACATGACAGCCCGCTTGCAATTTTCAAGATTCTCTGGTCTGATGAAACCAAGATTGAACTCTTTGACCTGAATGCCAAGCGTCACGTCTGGAGGAAACCTGGCACCATACCTACGGTGAAGCATGGTGGTGGTTTTTCAGTGGCAGGGACTGGGAAACTAGTCAGGATCATCGAGGGAAAGATGAACGGAGCAAAGTACAGAGAGAGCCTTGATGAAAACCTGCTTCAGAGCGCTCAGGACCTCAGACTGGAGCAATTGTTCACCTTCCAACAGGGCAACGACCCTAAGCACACAGCCAAAACAACACAGGAGTGGCTTCGGGACAAGTCTCTGAAAGTCCTTGAGTGACCCAGCCAGAGCCCAGACTTGAACCCGAACGAACATCTATGGAGAGATCTAAAAATAGCAGTGCAGCGACACTCCCCTTCCAATCTGATAGAGCTTGAGAGGATCTGCAGAGAAGACTGGGAGAAACTCCTGAAATACAGGTGTACCAAGCTTGTAGCGTCATATCCAAGAAGACTCGAGACTGTAATCGCTGCCAAAGTTGCTTCAACAAAGTACTGAGTAAAGGGTCTGAATACTTGTGAAAATGTGATATTTACATTTTTTAGTTGTAATACATTTGCAACATTTTTGAAAAAAATGGTTTTGCTTTGTCAGTATGGTGTGTAGATTGATGAGGAAAAATAATACGGCTGTAACATAACAAAATGTAGAAAAAGTCAAGTGGCGTGAATACTTTTCGAATGGACTGTAGTGTGTGTGTGTGTGTGTATGTGTGTGTTGGAGTGTGAGTGTAGTATGTGTGAGTAGAGTCCAGTGAGTGTCCATAGAGCCGGTGCAGGAGAGTCAGTGTAGTATGTGTGAGTAGAGTCCAATGAGTGTCCATAGAGCAGGTGCAGGAGTGTGAGTGTAGTATGTGTGAGTAGAGTCCAGTGAGTGTCCATAGAGCCGGTGCAGGAGAGTCAGTGTAGTATGTGTGAGTAGAGTCCAATGAGTGTCCATAGAGCAGGTGCAGGAGAGTCAGTGTAGTATGTGTGAGTAGAGTCCAGTGAGTGTCCATAGAGCCGGTGCAGGAGAGTCAGTGTAGTATGTGTGAGTAGAGTCCAGTGAGTGTCCATAGAGCCGGTGCAGGAGAGTCCGTGTAGTATGTGTGAGTAGAGTCCAGTGAGTGTCCATAGAGCCGGTGCAGGAGAGTCCGTGTAGTATGTGTGAGTAGAGTCCAGTGAGTGTCCATAGAGCCGGTGCAGGAGAGTCAGTGTAGTATGTGTGAGTAGAGTCCAGTGAGTGTCCATAGAGCCGGTGCAGGAGAGTCAGTGTAGTATGTGTGAGTAGAGTCCAGTGAGTGTCCATAGATCCGGTGCAGGAGAGTCAGTGTAGTATGTGTGAGTAGAGTCCAGTGAGTGTCCATAGAGCCGGTGCAGGAGAGTCAGTATAGTATGTGTGAGTAGAGTCCAGTGAGTGTCCATAGAGCCGGTGCAGGAGAGTCCGTGTAGTATGTGTGAGTAGAGTCCAGTGAGTGTCCATAGAGCCGGTGCAGGAGAGTCAGTGTAGTATGTGTGAGTAGAGTCCAGTGAGTGTCCATAGAGCCGGTGCAGGAGAGTCCGTGTAGTATGTGTGAGTAGAGTCCAGTGAGTGTCCATAGATCCGGTGCAGGAGAGTCAGTGTAGTATGTGTGAGTAGAGTCCAGTGAGTGTCCATAGAGCCGGTGCAGGAGAGTCCGTGTAGTATGTGTGAGTGTGTGGGTAGAGTCCAGTGAGTGTCCATAGAGCCAGTGACAATTAGCTTTTTTAAAGTTTTGTATCTCAACTTGATTGCTGACATGCAAAACATTTTGAGATAGTATCAACAGTGGACTAATGAAAAGAAAAACCAAAATATCGTTTTGAGTGGATTTTCCCTTTAAGGGTGAAATATCAGTTTCTGTATATTTGGCATGGGGAGGAAAGGAAAGTGAGTCATTCCTTCAGGAAATCTCAATTTTATTTGGAAGATGTGCCATGGGCCTTAATAATAAACACCATACATACTGTAACATGTTGTTTTCCACCAAAGGCTGTTGCTCATGATTTAATAATACTAATAATTTATGTAATTTCTATAGTGCTTTTCATGGCAATGTCAAAGTACTTAATACCATTATTGTTGGCTAGGTCAACCAATAGGGGCCAAGTCTTTGAGTGCAGGCATCCTCCAAAGATGGAAAGGGACAGTTCATGGCTTGATCAGAGTAAGGTGGTCAGATAGATGGGTTGATGAAGAGTCTGGTGGCGATCTTGTAGAGGGCTATTCTGGGAACCAGCCAAGCAATGGGTGTAATTTTCTGTCTGTAGGCCTTCTTATTCTAATTTACATTTTCTCATTGTAAAATAATTTGGCCTATATTTTTTGTCTGCTTCTCAAGAATGTTGCTAATAGAATTCAAGCTATGAGATAACTATTTAATCTAAAAATCTGGAGCGTCTCAAAATCTTCACATTGTCTGTCAACTACTGCATCTTCGCTCATGTAGCCATTACAATCGTGTGTTTGTAGTAATCCCTTGATTCATGAAGAAGGCTGGGAGCCTCGTTTTGACAGTGCTAAAAAGAGACTATATTACTCCCAATACCAGTTACAGCATTTATTTCAAAATCCCAAATGGTGAAGCATCCATCCGAAGGCAGGAATAATTTATGAGGGTTTTGATTACAACCGTGCTGATACATAGTGCATGCAATGCAGCCGGAAAACTGCTGCATTTCAAACTCTTTTTAAAATGTCTTCTAGATCTTAACCAATCCTGGTCATCCTACATATTTTAGGGGATGTAGGTTATGCTAATTGTGAAGCCTTACAGTCTTCTCTTCATTACTCATGTGTTTATATTAACATTAGTGTATGTACGGTACCTATTCTTGTTTTGTCTAAGGCAGGACAGTACTGTGACAGAGATGGTCTGATCCACTGGTTTAGCAGTGTGGCAGAGATGGTCTGATCCACTGGTTTAGCAGTGTGCCACAGATAGTCCCACTGGTTTAGCAGTGTGGCAGAGATGGTCTGATCCACTGGTTTAGCAGTGTGCCACAGATAGTCCCACTGGTTTAGCAGTGTGGCAGAGATGGTCTGATCCACTGGTTTAGCAGTGTGCCACAGATAGTCCCACTGGTTTAGCAATGTAGCAGAGAAGGTCTGATTCAAAAGGGAAAGGAGGTGGGGGGAGGACTCCAGACTGAACCTGGGGGCTTGTATCATGCTTTCAGTACCCCATGCATTTTATTTCCAGTTAGGAACTGCAATTAGACATTTAGCTCATTCAAGCTTTAATCAGCACAGAGGTAGTTATTTCATAGGTCCACAGAACGGAGTACTAAGGAGGCAGCATTTGCATTTGGGGCATGCAGTTATTTATTTATATCGAATTACATGTATTTGAATTAAACCGGAATATCCATGACTTAGGTGCCTTAGATGAAATGAGGGGAAAAATAAAGTGTCTAGTAAACTTGAAGCACTGTCCATCTGACTTTGAGATAATGCTGATATATATATAGTATTCTGTAATATATATAATTTGATGATGTTCTATTTCTGTCATAAAGTATCAAAATTCTATCCAGAATTCCATCAGAAGTGTAGATTAAAGCAATTCTCGGTGGTAGGGTAAAATAACATTTCCCTCTTATTTTGTGTGGCAGACTGGTCCCAAGGCTGATATGTGTTGTTTGACACAGTTGTTTAGGAGTTGACAGGATGTAACAATGCTCTTTGACAGGATGTAACAATGCTCTTTGACAGGATGTAACAATGCTCTTTGACAGGATGTAACAATGCTCTTTGACAGGATGTAACAATGCTCTTTGACAGGATGTAACAATGCTCTTTGACAGGATGTAACAATGCTCTTTGACAGGATGTAACAATGCTCTTTGACAGGATGTAACAATGCTCTTTGACAGGATGTAACAATGCTCTTTGACAGGATGTAACAATGCTCTTTGACAGGATGTAACAATGCTCTTTGACAGGATGTAACAATGCTCTTTGACAGGATGTAACAATGCTCTTTGACAGGATGTAACAATGCTCTTTGACAGGATGTAACAATGCTCTTTGACATGATCCCTGGAAGTTGAGGTTTCGGAACATATCTTAAAAATCAAGAAAACTGCTACTTGCACAATGTACAATAAAATATTAATATAGTCCCTCATTTGTGTTGGGTTGTGCCGAAGTAGAGATGTTATATTCTACAAGACAGGCAATGTTTTGTTTTAAGATCGATGATGTTTTCATTTTACCCTAGTGACTTTTTATTTATGTGTGAGAACATTGATGCATTCCATTTGATTTGAAGTCTTCCAACTAACAAAATAAATGAATGAATGATGCATGTTTAAATACTCCAGCAACGGATTTCTAGTCACAAAGTTGTAGTTACAATGTTGTAGTTACTACTTTGTAGTTCTCCTGAAACAGAGACTTTACCACATTTAAGCTTAGTCTAATTAAAATATACTGAACAAAAATATAAACGCAACACATAAAGTGTTGGTCCCATGTTTCATGAAAATAAAGAAAAGATTCCAAGTGCACAAAAATATTATTTCTCTCAAGTTTAGCGCACAAATGTGTTTACATCCCTGTTAGAGAGCATCAAATCAAATTGTGTTTGTCACTAACACGTATTTAGCAGATGTTATTGCGGGTGAATAGAAATGGTTGTGTTTCTAGTGGCATTGACTAAAATACAGTAGAATAGAATACAGTATATACATATGAGATGAGTAAAGCAGTATGTAAACATTAATAAAGTGACTAGTGTTCCATTATTTAAGTGGCCAGTGATTCAATGTCTATGTATATAGGGCAGCAGCCTCTAAGGTGCAAGGTTACGTAAACCGGGTGGAAGCCACCTAGTGATGGCTATTTAACAGTCTGATGACCTTGAGATAGAAGCTGTTTTTCCAGACTCTCGGTCCCAGCTTTGATACACCTGTACTGACCTCGCATGGGGTATGTATGTAAAAGATGGCACCGGAGGAGATGGCCGCCGTTTTACGGTCTCCTAACCAATTGTGCTATTATGTGGGGGTTTTTCCGGGAAAGTTGAAAACTATTTTGTACATAATGTTTCTGCAACCGTATCTTATGGCAGAAAAGAGCTTCTGGATATCAGGACAGCGATCACTCACCTCGGATTAGACAAAGAGCTTCTGGATATCAGGACAGCGATCACTCACCTCGGATTAGACAAAGAGCTTCTGGATATCAGGACAGCGATCACTCACCTCGGATTAGACAAAGAGCTTCTGGATATCAGGACAGCGATCACTCACCTCGGATTAGACAAAGAGCTTCTGGATATCAGGACAGCGATCACTCACCTCGGATTAGACAAAGAGCTTCTGGATATCAGGACAGCGATCACTCACCTCGGATTAGACTAAGAGCTTCTGGATATCAGGACAGCGAACACTCACCTCGGATTAGACAAAGAGCTTCTGGATATCAGGACAGCGATCACTCACCTCGGATTAGACAAAGAGCTTCTGGATATCAGGACAGCGATCACTCACCTTGGATTAGACAAAGAGCTTCTGGATATCAGGACAGCGATCACTCACCTCGGATTAGACAAAGAGCTTCTGGATATCACGACAGCGATCACTCACCTCGGATTAGACAAAGAGCTTCTGGATATCAGGACAGTGATCACTCACCTCGGATTAGACAAAGAGCTTCTGGATATCAGGACAGTGATCACTCACCTCAGATTAGACAAAGAGCTTCTGGATATCAGGACAGCGATCACTCACCTCGGATTAGACAAAGAGCTTCTGGATGTCAGGACAGGGATCACTCACCTCGGATTAGACAAAGAGCTTCTGGATATCAGGACATCGATCACTCACCTCGGATTAGACAAAGAGCTTCTGGATATCAGGACAGCGATCACTCACCTCGGATTAGACAAAGAGCTTCTGGATATCAGGACAGCGATCACTCACCTCGGATTAGACAAAGAGCTTCTGGATGTCAGGACAGCGATCACTCACCTCGGATTAGACAAAGAGCTTCTGGATATCAGGACAGCGATCACTCACCTCGGATTAGACAAAGAGCTTCTGGATATCAGGACAGCGATCACTCACCTCGGATTAGACAAAGATTTCTTCAACAACAACAACAACAACAACAGCAAGCAGGACTCACACGATATTCTCCAAACAACCCACAGGGCAGACATCCCAATTATTCACAAAAGGAAGCGATAGAGAGGATGAAGAGCCGGATGCCTCGTCCGGACCCGCAGAAGACAACTAGGAAAGCTGCAGTTACCGTCAATATTACTCGCCAACATGCATACATTGGACAATAAACCCGACGAGGTAAGATCACGAATATCCTACCAACAGGACATAAAAAACTGTAATATCCTATGCTTCACGGAATCGTGGCTGAATGACGACATGGATATTCAGCTAACGGGATACATTCTGCACCGGCAGGATAGAACAGCACACTCCGGTAAGACGAGGGGGGGGGTGGTCTGTGCATATTTGTAAACAACAGCTGGTGCACGAAATCTAGATTTTTCTCGCCTGATGTTGAGTATATTGTGATAAACTGCAGGCCAGACTACTTGCCTAGAGAGTTCTCAGCTATACTTTTCGTGGCTGTTTATTTACCACAACAGACAGATGCTGGCACTAAGACAGCACTCAGTCAGCTGTATAAGGAAATAAGCAAACAGGAAACCACTCACCCAGAGGCGGCGCTCCTAGTGGCCGGAGACTTCAATGCAGGGAAACTTAAATCAGTTCTACCAAATCTCTATCAACATGTTAAATGTGCAACCAGACACAAATGTACTCCACACACAGAGACGAGAAAAAGCTCTCCCTCGCCCTCCATTTGGTAAATCCGACCACAACTCTATCCTCGTGATTCCTGCTTACAAGCAAAAATTAAATAAGGAAGCACCAGTGACTTGGTCGATAAAAAAATGGTCAGATGAAGCAGATGCTAAACTACAGAACTGCTTTGCTATCACAGACTGGAACATGTTTCGGGATTCTTCCGATGACATTGAGGAATACACCACATCTGTCACTGACTTTATCAATAAGTGCATTGAGGACGTCGTCCCCACAGTGACTGTACGTACATACCACAACCAGAAGCCATGGATTACAGGCAACATTCGCACTGAGCTAAAGGGTAGAGCTGCCGCTTTCAAGGTGCGGTACTCTAACCCGGAAGCTTACACGAAATCCCGCTATGCCCTGCGACGAACCTTCAAACAGGCAAAGCGTCAATACAGGGCTAAGATTGAATCATACTACACCGGCTCTGATGCTCGTCGGATGTGGTAGGGCTTGCAAACTATTACAGACTACAAAGGGAAGCACAGCCGCGAGCTGCCCAGTGACACGAGCTTACCAGACGAGCTAAATCACTTCTATGCTCGCTTCGAGGCAAGCAACACTGAGGCATGCATGAGAGCATCAGCTGTTCCGGACGACTGTGTGATCACGCTCTCTGTAGCCGACGTGAGTAAGACCTTTAAACAGGTCAACATACACAAGGCTGCGGTGCCAGACGGATTACCAGGACGTGTGCTCCGGGCATGTGCTGACCAACTGGCAGGTGTCTTCACTGACATTTTCAACATGTCCCTGATTGAGTCTGTAATACCAACATGCTTCAAGCAGACCACCATAGTCCCTGAGCCCAAGAACACAAAGGCAACCTGCCTAAATGACTACAGACCCGTGGCACTCACGTCCGTAGCCATGAAGTGCTTTGAAAGGCTGGTAATGGCTCACATCAACACCATTATCCCAGAACCCTAGACCCACTCCAATTTGCATACCGCCCAAACAGATCCACAGATGATGCAATCTCTATTGCACTCCACACTGCCCTTCCCACCTGGACAAAAGGAACACCTATGTGAGAATGCTGTTCATTGACAACAGCTCAGCGTCCAACACCATAGTACCCTCAAAGCTCATCACTAATCTAAGGATCCTGGACTTCCTGACAGGCCGCCCCCAGGTGGTGAGGGTAGGTAGGAACACATCTGCCACGCTGATCCTCAACACTGGAACTCCCCAGGGGTGCGTGCTCAGTCCCCTCCTGTACTCCCTGTTCACCCACGACTGCATGGCCATGCACGACTCCAACACCATCATTAAGTTGGCACAACAGTGGTAGTCCTGATCACCGACAACGACGAGAGCCTATAGGGAGGAGGTCAGAGACCTGGCCGGGTGGTGCCAGAATAACAACCTATCCCTCAATGTAACCAAGACTAAGGAGATGATTGTGGACTACAGGAAAAGGAGCACCGAGCACGTCCCCATTCTCATCGACGGGGCTATAGTGGAGCAGGTTGAGAGCTTCAAATTCCTTGGTGTCCACATCAACAACAAACTAGATTGGACCAAACACACCAAGACAGTTGTGAAGGGCACGACAAAGCATATTCCCCCTTAGGAAACTAAAATTATTTGGCCTGAGATCCTCAAAAGGTTCTACAGCTTCAACATCGAGAGCATCCTGACCGGTTGCATCACTGCCTGGTATTGCAATTGCTCGGCCTCTGACCGCAAGGCACTTCAGAGGGTAGTGCATACGGCCAAGTACATCACTGGGGCAAAGCTGCCTGCCATCCAAGACCTCTACACCCGGCGGTGTCAGAGGAAGGCTCTAAAAATTGTCAAAGACCCCAGCCACCCCAGTCATAGACTGTTCTCTCTACTACCGCATGGCAAGCGGTACCGGAGTGCCAAGTCTAGGACAAAAAGGCTTCTCAACAGTTTTTACCCCCAAGCCATAAGACTCCTGAACAGGTCTTCAAATGGCTACCCGGACTATTTGCATTGTTCCCCCCCTTCCCCCAACCCCTCTTTTACGCTGCTGCTACTCTCTGTTTATCTTATATGCATAGTCACTTTAACTATACATTCATACTACTACCTCAAAACCAGTGCTCCCGCACATTGGCTAACCGGGCTGTCTGCATTGTGTCCCACCACCCGCCAACCCCTCTTTTTACGCTTCTGCTACTCTCTGTTCATTATATATGCACAGTTACTTTATTTATTTACTTACCTACACATACACACACACACACACACACACACACACATACCTTTTTTGGCACCATTGGTTAGAGCCTGTAAGTAAGCATTTCACTGTAAGGTTTACACCTGTTGTATTTGGCGCACGTGACAAATACACTTTGATTTGATTTGATTCTGGATGATAGCTAGCTGAACAGGGCGTTGCTCGGGTGGTTGATGTCCTTGATGATCTTTTTGGCCTTCCTGTGACATTGAGTGCTGTAGGTGTCCTGGTGGGAAGGCAGTGTGCCCCCGGTGACGCTTTGGGCAGACCGTACCGCCCTCTGGAGAGCGCTGCGGTTGTGGGCAATGCAGTTGCCATACCAGGTTGTGATACAGCCCAACAGGATGCTCTCAATTGTGCATCTGTAAAAGTTTGTGAGGGTCTTAGGGGCCAAGCTAAATTTTTTCAGCCTCACCACACTCTCTATGTGGGTGGACCATTCCAGATTGACAGTGATGTGTATGCCGAGGAACTTGAAGCTTTCCACCTTCTCTACTGCGGTCCTGTCGATGTGGATAGGGGCGTGCTCCCTCTGCTGTTTCCTGAAGTCCACGATCAGCTCCTTCATTTTGTTGCGGTTGAGGGAGAGGACGTTTTCATGGCACCATTTGCCAAGATAATACATCCACCTAAGAAATGTGGCGTATCCAAAAGCTGATTAAACAGCATGATCATTACACAGGTGCACCTTGTGCTGAGGACAATCAAAGGCCACTCTAAAATGTGTGTGCAGTTGGAATGCTGACTGCAGTAATGTCCACCAGAGCTGTTGCCAGTGAATTGAATGTTCATTTCTCAACCATAAGCCGCTTCCAACATCGTGTTAGAGAATTTGGCAGTACATCCAAAGGGTCTCACAACCGCACACCACGTGTAACCACGCCAGCCTAGGAACTCCACATCAGGCTTCTTCACCTGCGGGATCTTCTGAGACCAGCCACCCAGATAACTGATGAAACTGTAGGTTTGAAAAACCGACGAATTTCTGCACAAACTGTCAGAAACAGTCTCAGGGAAGCTCATTTGCGTGCTCGTCGTCCTCACCAAGGTCTTGACCTGGCTGCTGTTCGACGTCGTAACTGACCTTCGATGGCCACTGGCACCCTAGAGAAGTGGGCTGGCATAAGCTAAGGGCAATGAACACAATTGCATTTTATCGATGGCAATTTGAATGCACAGAGATACCATGATGAGATCCTGAGGCCCATTGTCATGCCATTCAACCGCCGCCAGCATGATAATGCATTGCCCCGTGTAGCAAGGATCTGTACACAATATTTTTTTTCCCCAGTTCTTCCACGGCCTATATACTCAACAGACATGTCACCCATTGAACATGTTTGGGATGCAGCGTGTTCCAGTTCCCACCAATATCCAACAACTTTACACAGCCATTCCACAGGCCACAATCAACAGCCTGATCAACTCTATGCGAAGGAGATGTATCTCACTGCATGAGACAAATGGTGGTCACACCAGATACTGTCTGTTTTTTTGATCCACACCCCTACCAGTCATGTGAAATCCATAGAGTTACTGATTTCCTTACATGAACCGTAACTCAGCAAAATCTTTGAAATTGTTGCATGTTGTGTTTATATTTTTGTTCAGTGTACAAATAAAGTGGAACCGTAAATGTAACCATAAAAACTGAGTAGCAGAACTACACAATATTATATAATTGACCTTCAAATTGTCTTTGTGAAAGATGGATGTTGACTCCACTGTTGTGACTGAACAGAGGTGGTTGAGTATGGAACTCTTATATTCTTGTGGGTGATGAGGACCTGAAATTATCTTGGTGCTGGACAAGCATTGTGGAGTCGTGAGAGAAATAATCGCTCTTGGTTCATAGAATTTTTTTATGCCAAAACGGGTTCACGGCCTAAAACAAGTTTGGAAAGCCCTGTGCTAGACTCGACAAGAGAATAACACTGGGATCTGCCATGGAATTAAAAGTATTATCTTTTGTTTTGTTTTTCAGTGCTACCAAGTCACACATGTGGAAATCCAGGGTTGATACCAAAAGGAGTAATTCATGGAACAAGGTACAACATTGGAGACAAGATCCGTTACAGTTGTCTCATGGGATATATACTGGAGGGACATGCTGCACTCACTTGTATTGTGAGTCCAGGTACCGGTGCATCGTGGGACTTTCCAGCACCATTTTGTCGGGGTAAGACACAGTTTGTAGTGTATTTACATATAATATCATATTATTTTACAATACTATTTGGAGGGTAAGAAATTCCCTGGATCATCATTTAGCTGTGTTGATCCTGGATCATCATTCAGTTGTGTTGATCCTGGATCATCATTTAGTTGTGTTAATCCTGGATCATCATTTAGCTGTGTTGATCCTGGATCATCATTTAGTTGTGTTGATCCTGGATCGTCATTTAGTTGTGTTGATCCTGGATCATCATTCAGTTGTGTTGATCCTGGATCATCATTTAGTTGTGTTGATCCTGGATCATCATTCAGTTGTGTTGATCCTGGATCGTCATTTAGTTGTGTTGATCCTGGATCTTCATTTAGTTGTGTTGATCCTGGATCATCATTTAGTTGTGTTTATCCTGGATTATCCTTGAACCTGAAGTATCAAATCATAGGTTTTAGAGGTCTTAGGAAGGTCACAAGGCAGTAGCTTTCAATGGCCACTGTTTTGGTTGTTCAACTTGCAACAACAACCACATTTATTTAACAGATTTGCCAATCTTGTGTCAGGAACAAGGCCAATCTTAGTTGCTGTAAAACCTTCATCTCTTACTAGTAAATATTTGTCCACTCAATAGGAGCTGAAACAATAGAGAGTCAGGACTCAGTCGAGACTGATATATTTTAGAAGAGCAAGTTGTGACCCAGTCAGTAATGCAATTGTCTCTCACTTTGTCTCTTTAGCTGAAGGAGCTTGTGGTGGGACATTGAGGGGAACAACAGGGACAATATCAAGTCCACACTTCCCTTCAGAGTATGAGAATAATGCAGACTGCACATGGAGTATTCTGGCTGAACCAGGGGACACCATCGCCCTAGTCTTCAGCGATTTCCAGCTGGAAGACAGATACGACTTCCTGGAGATAAGTGGGACTGAGGCACCATCAATATGGTAAGTAATTAACAAACACAATATAATTAAATCACCTAATTCCTTGTATTCTAATGGTGGCAACTGTCATGGCATCACTGCTCTGTTGTAATTTATGGTGATTCACAAATGTATGAAAGCTATTCAAGTTAGTGTTTTTGTGTTATACGGTTGATCCCAGTATGTCAATAACAGACCTTTATTTTCCATTGAGAGAATGCAAAGATGAGTCGCTAAAGTTGTACAGGACCTCACACCACTTTTGGAGAATAGATCATAATGTTTAAGTTTGTCCTGTCAAGAGCTGAGACATTTCAGGTCTTGAAACCTGACACTTCAATAACCGGTTCATTTGAGAATTCCTTGACAAAATAATATTCAAGGCCTATTGTCAACGGAATGCTACTGCAATGCAGAGCACTATAGTGTGTTCTGAGCAGAATGGGATGAAATATCTGTATTTAAACACATACACAGCCTGTTTAGACTGTTGAAACTACCTGTGAAGACTGTTGATTAGGCTTCCATTTATGTTAGGGAATTCCATTTAAAAACAATGTGTCCATTTTAGGACACCCTCATTCCAACGTCCTTCACACTATTTGTGGTAACTTGACAAGGAATGCCCACACGCATTTCAATATTACTTTCCTTTACTTTCCACTTAAGAAATAAAAAGTGTACAGCCATGTACAAACGGTGCAAATACAGCCAAACGATACAGCCCACTCAACATGTGGTAGAGTCACATTCTACAGATCTGTCGGGGTGATGACATCATCCAAGGGGAAAGGTCACAGTCATTGCCAATAATAACCATGCACACATGAATAGCAATCATACTATACTGCAGGTAAGTACAATACATATTGAATGTAATTATTTATATAGTGTCCACACTATAACACTAGTGATCACCACCGATATGGAAAATCTGTTTAAATGTCAGTAAAAATGTTCAGTACAATATTGATATCATATTAGTTTCATGATATAATGGCCTAGCAGTTAGAGTGTTGGGCCAGTAACCAAAATGTGGCTGGTTCAAATACCTGAGCTGACAAGGTGAAAAATCTGCCAATGTGCCCTTGAGCAAGGCACTAACCCCTAATTTGTTCCAAGTGTGCCGTACTACTATGACCCTGTACAACAACACATTTCACTGCACCTATCTGGTGTATGTCACAATAAAACATATTTTTGTATATATCTTTTTATGAATATCTGCATTACTGCACCATCTCATGATACAATGGGGTCCATAACTATTGATGAATATGAGCAAAAAAGACTGGATATAATAAATCATATTGTATACTCCAAAAAGTTGGGAAATTCAGAGAAATATTTTGTTAACGAGTAAAATAAAAATAAAAAAATGGTCAAAATGATTGGCACCCCTGTTTTCAGGCTAATGACACTGAATCCTTTTCTTAAAATGTTGTATGTGTTTGGAGGACACATGGGGGGATCTTAGACCATTCTTCCATACAGAATATTTCCAGATAATGGATATCCATTCTCTGTGCTTATGGACTGCCATCTTGAATTCAAACCACAGGTTTTCAATGGGTTTCAAGTCCCGTTGAAAGTCCCAAGTACATTTCTGCATATGCTTTGAATATTATTTGAAATGTTATTTGTTAAAAATATATATTTTAAAGGAATAGTTTTACCAGATTGAAACAAGAGTTTAGCTCACGGTATAGGGTTGACTTTAAAGCTGGGGGACAAATGTAAATGTATCACTATTCACATTAAAAATCTTTAGATATGACTTTCCCAAAGCAACAAAATAGCTAGGACTTTACAATGATGGTGAAAACGAGGGAAAATCTTGGGGTTAAATGGTTTAAAATTGTTTTAATGAAAACACACTGCTATTGAAATGTTTAACATGGTTTAGATTAGTTACAGCATAGATGTATTTGAGCCAACTGTTAAATGTAGTGTTTTATCAAACATACGCATATAATGTCTGAAGGGCATGAAAGGCACTCTATTCGTGGAACAACTATATCTAATTAGCAACATATAGTATTTGCTTTGACTCCCAAGTAATATTTATACTGAATAGTATAATTTTTCTGGACTTCGAGGTTTGAGGTACTTTTCTGAATATGCTTCTGCCAAACCCACCACTGATGTGGATGGCATTATAGCACTATTTTCATGTCATCTGACCATAGCACCGCCTGGAGTTTGTTAGATAAATGGCACTTGGATTGGAACTGGTGCTATGGTCAGATGACATGAAAATAGAGCTCTTTGGCCATGCACACCAGTGGTGGGTTGGCGTCGAAAAACAGCAGCATGTTTGCTTTCGGTATGTGTTTTGTTTGCACACAGCTGGGTGATCAATTACATCCGATGCAGTAAACAGCATAATATAATTATGGCAAATTAATTGGTAGTTATGTCACATAAAATCCCATTTACAATAAAGCAACCATCTCACAAGCATTTCACATCTGTATATGTAGTTAGAATTCAATAAGAGGGGTTTCTCTCTCATGTAAAGTGGGGCAAAAAAGTATTTAGTCAGCCACCAATTGTGCAAGATCTCCCACTTAAAAAGATGAGAGAGGCCTCTAATTTTCATCATAGGTACACTTCAACTATGACAGACAAAATGAGAAAAATAATCCAGAAAATCACATTGTAGGATTTTGAATGAATTTATGTGCAAATTATGGTGGAAAATAAGTATTTGGTCAATAACAAAAGTTTATCTCAATACTTTGTTATATACCCTTTGTTGGCAATGACAGAGGTCAAATGTTTTCTGTAAGTCCTCACAAGGTTTTCACACACTGTTGCTGGTATTTTGGCCCATTCCTCCATGCAGATCTCCTCTAGAGCAGTGATGTTTTGGGGCTGTTACTGGGCAACACGGACTTTCAACTCCCTTCAAAGATTTTCTATTGGGTTGAGATCTGGAGACTGGCTAGGCCTCTCCAGGACCTTGAAATGCTTTTTACGAAGCCACTTCTTTGTTGCCCGGGTGGTGTGTTTGGGATCATTGTCATACTCGCTTAAGCAGGGGGACACGTCTGGCACTGCAGGATTTGAGTCCCTGGCGGCGTAGTGTGTTACTGATGGTAGGCGTTTGTTACTTTGGTCCCAGCTCTCTGCAGGTCATTCACTAGGTCCCCCCGTGTGGTTCTGGGATTTTTGCCCACCGTTCTTGTGATCACTTAGTACTTCCGGCGCCGACAGAGATGGCCGCCTCGCTTCGCGTTCCTAGGAAACTATGCAGTTTTTTGTTTTTTTACGTGTTATTTCTTACATTAGTACCCCAGGTCATCTTAGGTTTCATTACATACAGTCGAGAAGAACTACTGAATATAAGATCAGCATCAACTCACCATCAGTACGGAAACGAGGCGGTCTTCTGGTCAGACTCCGGAGACGGGCACAGCGCGCACCACTCCCTAGCATTCTTCTTGCCAATGTCCAGTCTCTTGACAACAAGGTTGATGAAATCCGAGCAAGGGTAGCATTCCAGAGGGACATCAGAGACTGTAACGTTCTTTGCTTCACGGAAACGTGGCTTACTGGAGAGACGCTATCCGAAGCGGTGCAGCCAACAGGTTTCTCCACGCATCGCGCAGACAGGAAAAAACATCTTTCTGGTAAAAAGAGGGGCGGGGGCGTATGCCTTATGACTAACGTGACATGGTGCGATGAAAGAAACATACAGGAACTCAAATCCTTCTGTTCACCTGATTTAGAATTCCTCACAATCAAATGTAGACCGCATTATCTACCAAGAGAATTCTCTTCGATTATAATCACAGCCGTATATATCCCCCCCCAAGCAGACACATCGATGGCTCTGAACGAACTTTATTTAACTCTCTGCAAACTGGAAACAATTTATCCGGAGGCTGCATTCATTGTAGCTGGGGATTTTAACAAGGCTAATCTGAAAACAAGACTCCCCAAATTTTATCAGCATATCGATTGCGCAACCAGGGGAGGAAAGACCTTGGACCATTGTTACTCTAACTTCCGCGACGCATATAAGGCCCTGCCCCGCCCCCCTTTCGGAAAAGCTGACCACGACTCCATTTTGTTGATCCCTGCCTACAGACAGAAACTAAAACAAGAGGCTCCCACGCTGAGGTCTGTCCAACGCTGGTCCGACCAAGCTGACTCCACACTCCAAGACTGCTTCCATCACGTGGACTGGGAGATGTTTCGTATTGCGTCAGATAACAACATTGACGAATACGCTGATTCGGTGTGCGAGTTCATTAGAACGTGCGTTGAAGATGTCGTTCCCATAGCAACGATTAAAACATTCCCTAACCAGAAACCGTGGATTGATGGCAGCATTCGTGTGAAACTGAAAGCGCGAACCACTGCTTTTAATCAGGGCAAGGTGTCTGGTAACATGACCGAATACAAACAGTGCAGCTATTCCCTCCGCAAGGCTATCAAACAAGCTAAGCGCCAGTACAGAGACAAAGTAGAATCTCAATTCAACGGCTCAGACACAAGAGGCATGTGGCAGGGTCTACAGTCAATCACGGACTACAGGAAGAAACCCAGCCCAGTCACGGACCAGGATGTCTTGCTCCCAGGCAGACTAAATAACTTTTTTGCCCGCTTTGAGGACAATACAGTGCCACTGACACGGCCTGCAACGAAAACATGCGGTCTCTCCTTCACTGCAGCCGAGGTGAGTAAGACATTTAAACGTGTTAACCCTCGCAAGGCTGCAGGCCCAGATGGCATCCCCAGCCGCGCCCTCAGAGCATGCGCAGACCAGCTGGCCGGTGTGTTTACGGACATATTCAATCAATCCCTATACCAGTCTGCTGTTCCCACATGCTTCAAGAGGGCCACCATTGTTCCTGTTCCCAAGAAAGCTAAGGTAACTGAGCTAAATGACTACCGCCCCGTAGCACTCACATCCGTCATCATGAAGTGCTTTGAGAGACTAGTCAAGGACCATATCACCTCCACCCTACCTGACACCCTAGACCCACTCCAATTTGCTTACCGCCCAAATAGGTCCACAGACGATGCAATCTCAACCACACTGCACACTGCCCTAACCCATCTGGACAAGAGGAATACCTATGTGAGAATGCTGTTCATCGACTACAGCTCGGCATTCAACACCATAGTACCCTCCAAGCTCGTCATCAAGCTCGAGACCCTGGGTCTCGACCCCGCCCTGTGCAACTGGGTACTGGACTTCCTGACGGGCCGCCCCCAGGTGGTGAGGGTAGGCAACAACATCTCCTCCCCGCTGATCCTCAACACTGGGGCCCCACAAGGTTGCGTTCTGAGCCCTCTCCTGTACTCCCTGTTCACCCACGACTGCGTGGCCACGCACGCCTCCAACTCAATCATCAAGTTTGCGGACGACACAACAGTGGTAGGCTTGATTACCAACAACGATGAGACGGCCTACAGGGAGGAGGTGAGGGCCCTCGGAGTGTGGTGTCAGGAAAACAACCTCACACTCAACGTCAACAAAACTAAGGAGATGATTGTGGACTTCAGGAAACAGCAGAGGGAACACCCCCCTATCCACATCGATGGAACAGTAGTGGAGAGGGTAGCAAGTTTTAAGTTCCTCGGCATACACATCACAGACAAACTGAATTGGTCCACTCACACAGACAGCATCGTGAAGAAGGCGCAGCAGCGCCTCTTCAACCTCAGGAGGCTGAAGAAATTCGGCTTGTCACCAAAAGCACTCACAAACTTCTACAGATGCACAATCGAGAGCATCCTGGCGGGCTGTATCACCGCCTGGTATGGCAACTGCACCGCCCTCAACCGTAAGGCTCTCCAGAGGGTAGTGAGGTCTGCACAACGCATCACCGGGGGCAAACTACCTGCCCTCCAGGACACCTACACCGCCCGATGTCACAGGAAGGCCATAAAGATCATCAAGGACATCAACCACCCGAGCCACTGCCTGTTCACCCCGCTATCATCCAGAAGGCGAGGTCAGTACAGGTGCATCAAAGCTGGGACCGAGAGACTGAAAAACAGCTTCTATCTCAAGGCCATCAGACTGTTAAACAGCCACCACTAACACTGAGTGGCTGCTGCCAACACACTGACACTGACTCAACTCCAGCCACTTTAATAATGGGAACTGATGGGAAATGATGTAAATATATCACTAGCCACTTTAAACAATGCTACCTTATATAAATGTTACTTACCCTACATTATTCATCTCATATGCATACGTATATACTGTACTCTATATCATCGACGGTATCCTTATGTAATACATGTATCACTAGCCACTTTATACTATACTATGCCACTTTGTTTACATACTCATCTCATTTGTACATACTGTACCGGATACCATCTACTGTATCTTGCCTATGCTGCTCTGTACCATCACTCATTCATATATCCTTATGTACATATTCTTTATCCCCTTACACTGTGTACAAGACAGTAGTTTTGGAATTGTTAGTTAGATTACTTGTTATTACTGCATTGTCGGAACTAGAAGCACAAGCATTTCGCTACACTCGCATTAACATCTGCTAACCATGTGTATGTGACAAATAAAATTTGATTTGATTTGATTTGACTTTGAACCCACGGGGTGAGATCTTGCGTGGAGCCCCAGATCGAGGGAGATTATCAGTGGTCTTGTATGTCTTCCGTTTCCTAATAATTGCTCCCACAGTTGATTTCTTCAAACCAAGCTGCTTACCTATTGCAGATGCAGTCTTCCCAGCCTGGTGCAGGTCTACAATTTTGTTTCTGGTGTCCTTTGACAGCTCTTTGGTCTTGGCCATAATGGAGTTTAGAGTGTGACTGTTTGAGGTTCTGGACAGGTGTCTTTTATACTGATAACAACTTCAAACAGGTGACACTAATACAGGTAACGAGTGGAGGACAGAGGAGCCTCTTAAAGAAGAAGTTACAGGTCTGTGAGAGCCAGAAATCTTACTTTCCACCATAATTTGCAAATAAATTAATGAAAAATCCTACAATGTGATTTCTGGATTTTCTTTTCTCATTTTGTCTGTCATAGTTGAAGTGTACCTATGATGAAAATTACAGGCCTCTCTCATCTTTTTAAGTGGGAGAATTTGCACAATTGGTGGCTGACTAAATACTTTTTTGCCCCACTGTACATGTAAGCTCAGCAAAAAAATAAACGTCCTATCACTGTCAACTGTGTTCATTTTCAGCAAACTTAACATGTGTAAATATTCATACATAACAAGATTCAACAACTGAGACATAAACTGAACAAGTTCCACAGACATGTGACTAACATAAATGGAATGTGTCCCTGAACAAAGGGGGGGTCAAAATCAAAACTAACAGTATCTGGTGTGGCCACCAGCTGCATTAAGTACTGCAGTGCATCTCCCCCTCATGGACGGCACCAGATTTGCCAGTTCTTGCTGTGATGTTACCCCACTCTTCCAACAAGGCACCTGCAAGTGCCCGGAAATTTCTGGGGGAATGGCCCTAGCCCTCACCCTCCGATCCAACAGGTCCCAGACGTGCTCAAAGGGATTGAGATCCGGGCTTTTCGCTGGCCATGGCAGAACACTGACATTCCTGTCTTGCAGGAAATCACGCACAGAACGAGCAGAATTGCTGGTGGCATTGTCATGCTGGAGGGTCATGTCAGGATGATCCTGCAGGAAGGGTACCACATGAGGGAGGAGGATGTCTTCCCTGTAACGCACAGCATTGAGATTGCCTGCATTGACAACAAGCACAGTCCTATGATGCTGTGACACACTGCCCCAGACCATGACGGACCCTCCACCTCAAAATTGATCCCGCTCCAGAGTACAGGCCTCAGTGTAACGCTCATTCTTTCGGCAATAAACACGAATCTGACCTTCACCCCTCGTGAGACAAAACCGCGACTTGTCAGTGAAGATCACTTTTTGCCAGTCCTGTCTGGTCCAGCGATGGTGGGTTTGTGCCAATAGGCGACGTTGTTGCCGGTGATGTCTGGTGAGGACCTTCCTTACAACAAGCCTACAAACCCTCAGTCCAGCCTCTCTCAGTCTATTGCAGACAACCTGAGCACTGATGGAGGGATTGTGTGTTCCTGGTGTAACTCAGGCAGTTGTTGTTGTACCTGTCCCACAGGTGTGATGTTCCGATGTACCAATCCTGTGCAGGTGTTGTTACATGTGGTCTGCCACTGTCAGGATGATCAGCTGTCCGTCCTGTCTCCCTGTAGCGCTGTCTTAGGCGTCTCACATTACGGACATTGCAATTTATTGCCCTGGCCACATCTGCAATCCTCATGCCTCCTTGCAGCATGCCCAAGGAACGTTCTCACAGATGAGCAGGGACCATGGGCATCTTTCCTTTGGTGTCCGTCAGTAGAAAGGCCTCTTTAGTGTCCTAAGGTTTCAGAACTCTGACCTTGATTGCCTACCATCTGTAAGCTGTTATTGTCTTAACGACTGTTCCACAGGTGCATGTTCATTAATTGTTTATGGTTCATTGAACAAGCATGGGAAACAGTGTTTAAACCCTTTACAATGACGATCTGTGAAGTTATTTGGATTTTTATTGATGATCTTTGAAAGACAGGGTCCTGAAAAAGAGACTTTTCTTTTTTGCTGACTTTATATTGACACTTCACATGGAGTTGACAGTGTGACGTGGTGAGGTTGGACCCAGGTGCAGAGAAGAGACCAGACAAGGAATCAGTGGTTAAAGATAAACATAATACTTTACTGAGAAACAGTAGCCGCAGGATCACAGTACACTTGGGCGGAAAAAACAGCAAACACTAAGTCTCAACCACTCACTCAGGACACAAAAGAACGCACACAGTAAACAATTCAAGCTTCTGCAAAGGACCACATAAAACACACCTCTTTTAACAGGGAAACAATAATTAAATAATAACACACGCCTGAGTCCAATAAAAGTCTCTAGGGCGGTCTCTGCCGCCTCCTGGTGCCAGGAGGAACCATGTCAGACGGGCTGCTTCTGTCTGAATTAATTAAACTCAGACAAATGAATACGATTATAAAATATTATATATTGGTCACTGATACGTCGTTGACAAAAGAGGTGAGGACTTGTGATTGATATACAAACAGACATGAAGGAATGAGACTTGGTGAACAAGATTGACAAATTGTCAAATTCCTGTATTGATGCCTGATACATATCATGCTCTTAGGGAGCTCCCTGAAAGGCTTTCCTGAAGCAATTTCCACCACATGATCCTGGCAGGCAGGTGCCTGACAAGCTGTCATGCCAGATTTTGTCACTCTTCATAGCACAATAAATATGTTCATTTCATTATTGAACTCTTTAGCCAATGTCAAGATAATTTATTTCATTCATAAATGTGATTCAAATTAAACCAATAATACTATAAATTGGTGGGTGCTTATATGTGTTCCTATTTCACACATGTACAAGTGTGTATTAATACACATGTGAATTGGAATTATATATTTTTTTATATCCCAACTCTCCCTGAGACACCGTCAGTACAAGGGATATTTTCGACTTGAGCTGTTAAAATCAATGTTGATGTCACCCAAATGGCATATTCGCTTCGAAAGGGTATTTTCAGAAGTTTTGAAACCTTGCTTAAAGTGGAACTGACAGCATTTTAGCAACATGGAATCTTATTAAAATCTGTTCAAATGCATCCTCAGGAAGGATGACATCATTTTTTCTGTAAATCATGCAGCGCATTATGTCAAGTTTGCAGATTTTAGAGAAACAACAAATGTCGGTACATATAAGTGTCTTACATCGGCTGAAGGCTTAAATTCTTGTTAATATAACTGTACTGTCCAATTTTCAGTAGATATTACTGCAAAAAATGCCATGCTATTGTTTGAGGAGAGCTCCTAACAAGAAAACACTTTTTTCACCGGGATAGGTTTGATAAATTCACCTCTGAAGGTGAAATGTGTGTACTTACATTCTGAAATCTTGCTCTGATTTATCATCCAAAGGGTCCCAGAGATAACAGGAATTGTCGTTTTGTTAGCTAAAATTATTTTTCATATCGTAAAAAGGTCCAGATAGCATGCACGATTGATTTTGTATTTCAACTCGTTCAATTTGCAAAGAAAGGAATCTGTGAAAATCTCACCCTAAACGTTGTTTCAATGAGTCAAATCACATTCGTATGTATTCCTTAGAGAGCCTAGAAGGTAACAAGACTTTACTATATCCTTAGGGGTGTAGTATATCCTATAGGACACCATATTTGGTTAGAGAGCAACACCTTCATGGCAGGCCGATGGTGCGGGCAGTCATCACTTGAACGACTGTATCGTTGTCAAATAAGCACCAATCGGAGTCAAACAAAGCTAGCTAGACAGCCAATGAGCTGGGCTTTACGGGAGTATCCAGAAAATGTCAAATGTAGTTACTAACCTTGTATGACAGCATACCTTTTAATTTTGGACTAAAATTATAAGGATATTCAAAACTTGTTGTTGTTGATATTGAAAACTTGTTGTTTTGCAAATGTTGAACTTATAATATGGCTACTAATACTTGGAAAGCTCAATCAAAGTCCAAGTATACAGATTTGATGATATTCTTGCAAAAAAAATGAATATGACTGCGAATGTCTCCTTCACGATCTGCCCAAATGTACCTGGGGACTTCACACTAAAAGTATTGTCGTTCACTCATACTTCAAGTTATCCATCTGAAACTTTGCACACACACTGCTGCCATCTTGTGTACACTATCATAATTACAACCAGAGTAATGGCTAGAACTGTGAACTTTCTCTGCATTTCAAAGATTGTGGTAGAAAAAGACTGGTTGGTTTTTCTTTGTATTTTCTTCTACCAGATCTATTGTGTTATATTCTCCTACATTCAATTTACATTTCCACAAACTTCAAAGTGTTTCCTATGAAATGGTACCAAGAATATGCATATCCTTGCTTCAGGGCCTGAGCTACATGCAGTTAGATTTGGATATGTCATTTCGGAGAAAATTGAAAAAAAGGGGACTATCCCTAAGAAGCTTTAACTAAGGCATTTGTGAAAATGATCTAGAAATATAGTGTGGGAAAAAGGCTGTGCTTTTGGACAATTAATAGACACTGCAGTAAATACAACCTAATAAAAACATCTGTCTTATCCAGGACCCGGAGTCTCCGCAGACCGGTGCGCCATAGCCAATCAGAGCTACGGTAGGCCTTTATGCAAACAAGCCATTTGCCACACAGGCCTGCCATCATTCATTGAACTGGACTGTGTGTTTACAGGAAGTTGCAACAGCGAGACTTTAGATCATTAGAACGCATTCGGCAAAAGCCACAAAATACACCTGAATGAATTTCTGCAAATATGTTGCTAAGTCCTCTTACATTTGGGAACTTTACAGTCCTATTGATCAAACAACCATAAAAAGGTAGGCTATCTTTCCCTATATGCACATCAACAACATCAAGATCAACAACTACTGCTTGCCAGAGCAATATGAGCTAAAATCTAACGAAGGTACAGCATGCCGGAAACCCTAGACCCACTCCAATTCGCATACCGCCCCAACAGATCCACAGATGAGGCAATCTCAATCGCACTCCACACTGCCCTTTCCAGGAGAGGACTAAGTACCCACTCCTGAGGGGCCCCAGTGTTAAGGATCAGCGTGGCATACGTGTTGCTGCCTACTCTTACTACCTTTTTTTTCACCTTTATTTAACCAGGTAGGCTAGTTGAGAACAAGTTCTCATTTACAACTGCGACCTGGCCAAGATAAAGCATAGCAGTGTGAACAGACAACAACACAGAGTTACACATGGAGTAAACAATTAACAAGTCAATAACACAGTAGAAAAAAAATTGTCTATATACATTGTGTGCAAAAGGCATGAGGAGGTAGGCAATAAATGGGCCATAGGAGTGAATAATTACAATTTAGCAGATTAACACTGGAGTGATAAATGATCAGATGATCATGTGCAAGTAGAGATACTGGTGTGCAAAAGAGCAGAAAAGTAAATAAATAAAAACAGTATGGGGATGAGGTAGGTAAATTGCGTGGGCTATTTGCAGATGGACTATGTACAGCTGCAGCGATCGGTTAGCTTCTCAGATAGCAGATGTTTAAAGTTGGTGAGGGAAATAAAAGCATCTAACTTCAGCGATTTTTGAAATTCGTTCCAGTCACAGGCAGCCGAGAACTGGAAGGACAGGCGGCCAAATGAGGTGTTGGCTTTAGGGATGATCAGTGAGATACACCTGCTGGAGCGCGTGCTACGGGTGGGTGTTGCCATCGTGACCAGTGAACTGAGATAAGGCGGAGCTTTACCTAGCATGGACTTGTAGATGACCTGGAGCCAGTGGGTCTGGCGACGAATATGTAGCGAGGGCCAGCCGACTAGAGCATAAGGTGCTTTAGTAACAAAACGGACGTCACTGTGATAAACTGCAACTAGTTTGCTGAGTAGAGTATTGGAAGCTATTTTGTAGATGACATCACCGAAGTCGAGGATCGGTAGGATAGTCAGTTTTACTAGGGTAAGTTTGGAGGAGGAAGGAGTCTTTGCTGCGAAATAGAAAGACGATTCTAGATTTGATTTTGGATTGGAGATGTTTGATATTAGTCTGGAAGGAGAGTTTACAGTTTAGGCAGACACCTAGGTACTTATAGATGTCCACATATTCTAGGTCGGAACCATCCAGGGTGGTGATGCTAGTCGGGCATGTGGGTGCAGGCAGCGAACAATTGAAAAGCATGCATTTGGTTTTACTAGCGTTTAAGAGTAGTTGAAGGCCACGGAAGGAGTGTTGTATGGCATTGAAGCTCGTTTGGAGGTTAGATAGCACAGTGTCCAAGGAAGGGCCAGAAGTATACAGAATGGTGTCGTCTGCGTAGAGGTGGATCAGGGAATCGCCCGCAGCAAGAGCAACATCATTGATATATACAGAGAAAAGAGTCGGCTCGAGAATTGAACCCTGTGGTACCCCCATAGAGACTGCCAGAGGACCGGACAACATGCCCTCCGATTTGACACACTGAACTCTGTCTGCAAAGTAGTTGGTGAACCAGGCAGGGCAGTCATTAGAAAAACCGAGGCTACTGAGTCTGCCAATAAGAATATGGTGATTGACAGAATCGAAAGCCTTGGCCAGGTCGATGAAGACGGCTGCACAGTAGTCTTTTATCAATGGCGGTTATGATATCGTTTAGTATCTTGAGCGTGGCTGAGATGCACCAGTGACCGGCTCGGAAACCGGATTGCACAGCGGAGAAGGTACGGTGTGATTTGAGATGGTCAGTGATCTGTTTGTTGACTTGGCTTTCGAAGACCTTAGATAGGCAGGGCAGGATGGATATAGGTCTGTAACAGTTTGGGTCCAGGGTGTCTCCCCCTTTGAAGAGGGGGATGACCGTGGTAGCTTTCCAATCCTTGGGGATCTCAGACAATACGAAAGAGAGGTTGAACAGGCTGGTAATAGGGGTTGCGACAATGGCGGCGGATAGTTTCAGAAATAGAGGGTCCAGATTGTCAAGCCCAGCTGATTTGTATTGGTCCAGGGGGCGGCCCGTCAAGAAGTCCAGGATCCAGTTGCAGAGGGAGGTGTTAAGTCCCAGAGTCCTTAGCTTAGTGATGAGCTTCGTGGGCACTATGGTGTTGAACACTGAGCTATAGTCAGTGAAAAGCATTCTCACATAGGTGTTCCTTTTGTCCAGGTGAGAAAGGGCAGTGTGGAGTGTGATTGAGATTGCATCATCTGTGGATCTGTTGGGGTGGTGGGCGAATTGGAGTGCGTCTAGGGTGTCCGGGAGGATGCTGTTGATGTGAGCCATGACCAGCCTTTCAAAGCACTTCATGGCTACCGACTTGAGTGCCACGGACGGTAATCATTTAGGCAGGTTACCTTCGCTTCCTTGGGCACAGCGACTATGGTAGTCTGCTTAAAACATGTAGGTATTACAGACTCAGTCAGGGAGAGGTTGAAAATGTCAGTGAAGACATTTGACAGTTGGTCTGCATATGCTTTGAGTACACATCCTGGTAATCAGTCTGGCCCAGCAGCTTTGTGAATGTTGGTTTGTTTAACTTATCTTGGGTAGGGGGCACTATTTTCACCTCTGGATGAAAATCTTTCCCAAAGTAAACTACCTGCCACTCAGGCCCAGAAGTTAGGATATGCACATATTTGAATAGAAAATGCTCTAAAGTTTCCAGAACTGTTAAAATATTGTCTGTGAGTATAACAGAACTGATTTGGCAAGGGAAAACCTGAAAAAAATCCATCCAGGACGTAGGATTGTTTTATTTTTGTCATTTTCTATTCAATGCCATTACAGTATCCATTGACTTAGGACTCAAATTGCACTTCCTATGCCTTCCACTAGATGTCAACAGTCTTTAGAAATTGTTTCAGGCTTGTATTCTGAAAAATTAGGGAGTAAGACCAGTCTGAATGAGTGGATTTGTGTCACAGAGCTTTTTCATGCGCAATCCCGAGAGCGGACCTTTCTTGTTTACCTTTTATATTGACAACGTAATTGTCCGGTTGAAATATTATTGATTATTTACGCTAAAAACAACCTGAGGATTGAATATAAACATCGTTTGACATGTTTCTATGAACTTTACGGATACAATTTGGATTTGTTGTCTGCCTGTTGGGACTGCGTTTGAGCCTGTGGATTACTGAAGAAAACGCGATAACAAAGGTTTTTGGATATAAAGAGAGACTTTATCGAACTAAACTAACATCTATTGAGTAAATGAATGTCTTCTGAGTGCAACCATATGAAGACCATCAAAGGTAAGTGATTAATTGTATCTCTATTTCTGACTTGTGTAACTCTTCTACTTGGCTGGTTACTGTTTGTAATGATTTGTCTGCTGGGCTATGTTCTCAGATAATCGCATGGTATGCTTTCGCTGTAAAGCCTTTTTGAAATCTGACACCGTGGTTGGATTAACAAGAAGTTAATCTTTAAACCCATGTATAACACTATGTATGTTTTCTGAATTTTTATAATCAGTATTTCTGTTTTTGAATTTGGCAATTTCACTGGATGTTGGTCAGGTGGGACGCTACAGTCCCACGTACCCTAGTGAGGTTAAAGGTTTTGTTCACATCGGCTACCGAGAGCGTTATCACACAGTCATCCAGAACAGCTGGTGTTCTCGTGCATGCTTCAGAAAAGAGCATAAATTCCTAGCCTTAAATTCGTCTGTTTTTGTCCAAATTACTGAGTCATTGAAAATTAAACAGTGCATCCCGAATGGAGGCAGCAAACAATGTTTTTTTTAAATTTATTTTTAAAACCTCTTATAAAGTTGGTTTTGTAGCATAAACTGGTATTTTATATTTTTGACTGATATTATGACTTTCTGTTTGTTTCATATCTGCAAAGCAGTTAAAACACTCTCAGTTCCACTATAAATTACACAGCACACAATACAGTATGAGTATCAATTGTGTCCCTGAAGCATCATTAGTCACTTAGCAATGGATATGAAGGAGATGTGTCAAGTGCTTCCATGGCGACAAATTATGTCACGTGACACCTTTTAACCAATTAAGTTCAGACTAGGATATGATCATCAGAAACATACTGTATTTGACAGAAGCCACAATGACCCAACTCCCTTTATGTATGGCTCTATTTGTCAGCTGTCATGCCAATCATGTTATTGTGCAAAAAAGTTTTGAAGGTGATAGAGGTCTTATAAACTCTCAGGCAGAATAATGGATGTTGAATGCATTTGACACCTCATGTGTGGCAACAGATATTTTTGATTAATGTGTATGGACAGCAAGTTTTGCACAACCATTGTAAGGTACACTCTTAAGAAAAAGAAGAACCTAAAAGGGTTCTTCTTCTGTCCACATAGAATAACCTTCTGAAGAACCCTATTTGGTTCCAGGAAGAACCCATTTAGGTTCCATGTAGAACCTTTAAATAGGGTTCTACATGGAACCCAAAAGGTTTCTACCTGGGACCAAAAAGGATTATTCTATGGGGACAGCCGAAGAACCCTGTTTGGAATCCTTTTTTTTAAGAGTATAGCAGCATATTTCCTTATAATTCTTGCTCCTTTTCCTTGTGCCTTGTATTGGAAAGACATTTTGCCTTATTTCTGCTTTACTATGCTGCTGTACTCAGAAAAAAAGGGTTCCAAAAGGGTTCTTCGACTGTCTCCATAGAATATCCATTTTGGGCTCCATGTAGAACCTTTACAGAGGATTCTACATGGAACCCAAAAAGGGTTCTACCTGGAACCAAAAAATATTATTCTATGGGGACAGCCGAGGAACCCTTTTGGAACCCTTTTTTCTAAGAGTGTAGTGTCCAACTGTTGAGAAATGTTTCTGCCTTGAAGTGTGATCAAAACGTTATTATATTTAATCCATGGGATTTTGTCATATGACGATGTGTAGAATGTGCGTGGAGGGTTCTCCATTGTCATCAAATACTAGTAAAAGTCATCAGTGTAGATATGTTTGTCCTCATGACCATACATTGTGTTTCCAAAGCTGAATTAACAATATAATAACTACTGTATAAAATAAAAGCCCTCCTTTTCTTTAAAATGTTGCACCCACTTCGCATTGGTTTTCAGAACATCATGATCTCATAACTACTACTACTCAATCAAATTATAAGGTTATAAAGCCATTATAGACTACCCCCCCCCCCCCCCCCCTATAATGTAAAATAGATTGACAAACAAGGATTTTAATAATTGTAGAATAGATAGATCATACATTTCATTCTAACAAAACCTCCCTTGCATTGTCTTGGATTGAAGGTCCAGCCGAAGTTGGCACAGGACAGTGAGCGAATAGCAATTACTGCTGAGTGGTGTTTGGGTTTTTTCTCAATTTCTTTTTTAACAGTGTTGTTCATTGGAGTGTGAAAACTAGGCTGAGAGGAAGAGGCAGTCTGAGCAGAAATAAGGCAAAGGTCTTCCCAATACAAGGCACAAGGAAAAGGAGCAAGAATTAAAAGGAAATTGCTGCTGTACTTGAAATAACCAATGTGTTTTTAGTACTGTTTGTGAAGATTTAAGAGTTGGCTAATGAACAGGTATTGGTTTCAGTTGCTGGGAGGCTATTGAAATAAACAGAGATTGAACTGGACTTAAAATGCCTGAGGTGTTTGGTGGAACAATCATGTGTCCATGGTCTGAGGTACTTTACCTAAATTGCTTCACCTGCAGCGACCCACTCCATCACCATAGCTGCTTCCCATAAAGACTTCATTATGATCGGGAAATACAGATAGCACAGCATGTCGGTAAAGATTGATTTGAAAGATAACTGTACTGTCACCTCCCAAATTATTGGCACCCTTGATAAAGATGAGCAAAAAAAAGACTGTATCAAATAAATAATACAATTAGCCAGCTATATTGCGTGCTCAACAAATGTGAAAATTACATTATTCTAAACTAATACAATTACTCAGAGAAAAAAACTGTATAATGCATACTCAAGGGTTCTTCATCCTCCAGGGTTCTTCATCCAGGGTTCTTTATACTCCAGGGTTATTCATCCCCCAGGGTTCTTCATCCAGGGTTCTTTATACTCCAGGGTTATTCATCCCCCAGGGTTCTTCATCCAGGGTTCTTTATACTCAAGGGTTCTTCATCCTCCAGGGTTCTTCATCCTCCAAGGTTCTTCATCCAGGGTTCTTTATACTCAAGGGTTCTTCATCCTCCAGGGTTCTTCATCCAGGGTTCTTTATACTCCAGGGTTATTCATCCTCCAGGGTTCTTCATCCAGGGTTCTTTATACTCAAGGGTTCTTCATCCTCCAGGGTTCTTCATCCTCCAAGGTTCTTCATCCAGGGTTCTTTATACTCCAGGGTTATTCATCCCCCAGGGTTCTTCATCCAGGTGTCGTGTCTTTGGCTTTGCCGGATTAAATGATATGACATGCTATTCTATAAAGTCCTTTCTCTGTAATTAATATTACTTGATTGAGCTAATCATGTAAATGTAATTAACTAGAAAGTCGGGGCACCACAAAACAGTGTTTATAGAGCTGTTATCTTCCAAATAAACTCTGAAAGACCTAGTAATATTTTACATTAATAGCAGTCAATATTAATCGTCACCTTATTTCAGTCTCATCTGAAAGTTGTACATTCTTGGTCTTCACGAACCCTGGCTAACAAGTTGAATCAGCAATGCAAAATTGTGTTTAATTATTTTTTTACTGAACACCTAACTAATCATACAGAATTACATACACACAGAATGCAAATTATGTCATACAGAAAACGTCCCTGGTGGATGGAGCCGACATAATTTCTGGTTACACAAAGGAAAGGGGGTTGTGTTTGAGTGAAAGAGGGGGATGACTGAGGAACAAAGGGAGAAGCCATGCTATCGTAAATACAGTATCTTATGCATTCTAAATTACCGCTGCGCTTTGGTAGGTTGGTAGTAGATGCTGGCCGTATTGGCCAACGGAGATCTTCCTGTCCTCGGAAGAATGTCTCTGGTGGTAATTTGGATACGTTGTAGTATCGTCGCTGTGTGTTAGACTGGATACGTCGTCCATCCTTTCCTAGCCCATGTTTACAGCGGCCGCTGCTAACTCAACGGCTAGGATGTCTCACTTCTTTAGTGAATAAGAGTTCAAAGTTCATACCATTCACAACCAAAGCTCACGCTGAGGTTGGCTTAGTTCTGTAGTTGACATGTTAGTCCTTTTTAACGTGTGGACCGTTGTCCTATCGTCCTCGGAAATCCAGAAAATCATATTGTAGGATTTTTAATTAATTTATTTGCAAATTATGGTGGAAAATAAGTATTTGGTCAATAACATAAGTTTCTCAATACTTTGTTATATACCCCTTCATCCTCCAATGTTCTTCATCCAGGGTTCTTTATACTCCAGGGTTCTTCATCACCCAGGGTTCTTCATCCAGGGTTCTTCCTCCTCCAAGGTTCTTCATCCAGGGTTCTTCCTCCTCCAAGGTTCTTCATCCAGGGTTCTTCATCCAGGGTTCTTTATACTCCAGGGTTCTTCATCACCCAGGGTTCTTAATCCAGGGTTCTTCCTCCTCCAAGGTTCTTCATCCAGGGTTCTTCATCCAGGGTTCTTCATTCTCCAGGGTTCTTCATCCAGGTTTCTTCATCCTCCAGCATGCTTCATCCTCCAGCATTCTTCATCTTCCAGGGTTATTCATCCTCCAGCATTCTTCATCCTCCAGAGTTCTTCATCCTCCAAATTGAACATCCATGCTTGCAAACACAAAGCAGACACAGAAAGTTAATGCACATGTTTGCACGCTGTGGGATATGCACTTAGCTTGTTGTTAAACCATTTAAACCAGAAGAATGGAGCAATACAGCCATTCTGAAATGGCATCTGTGAAGTAAATGGGCTAGAGCAGCTAAGTTAACTCTGCAAAATATAAAACAAACTGCTTTCGAATTGAGTATGACATTGTATAATTCCAGCTAGAGTAAACCATGTGTGTGATTTTACAACACAAATGTTGTTATATTAACCATTTGATCTGGTATGTACACTTAGCATTCCTACCAGTTAATTCACTCTGTAATGATTCCTGAAGTCATGCAGTGCATATGTTCTATTGTTACTAACAGCGGCCCATGTGTTTCATTTTGATGGAGGTGTTGGGTCACTTGGTTGAAATTAGAATCTTATTTTCTTCCAGGCTGACCGGTATGAATCTACCTTCCCCTGTCATCAGCAGCAAGAACTGGCTACGGCTACATTTCACATCTGACAGCAACCATCGACGGAAAGGATTTAGTGCCCAGTACCAAGGTAAGGGGTCAGTGTCAGAGGGCTAGGAGAGATCCCTTCCCATTGCAGGCAGTCATCAGTGCACATGGCAGTGAGTTCAGCTAAACATGATGTCTTGGCCTGGCCTGGATTCTGCCAGCACACGGTTCGCAGGTATTTGTCTGGTTTCTTTTTACAAAGTTCAACACGGCTTGAGGCCCTCCAGGCTTAGTCACTAAGTGTAGTCTAAGATACTTCTGACTAAAAGAGAGTTGGGAAACTAAACCCAGTCTGCACATTATATTTCAATTATTTAGGATTTGTGTGTATTTTCCGGTAAAATTACAATACTCCTTTTATTAATACCTGGCAAGGGGATGAAGTCATACTGGAGAGAGGATAACTCACACTGAACCTATTTTAGCTTTCTCAGGGTTTAATTAGCTTCCCTGCATGACATAATTACCAGATTAGATTCCGAGTTGTATCCAAATCCAAATTGGCTCCCGCTGACAAAAATGCAGGCTACGCATCAAGTGCACTGCCTGCTGGGTACTGAGCCCAGTGGTGTTAGGTGACTGTGTGGCCACCACTATTCACAAGCTGGCCCTCCCTTGCCCTGCACAACAAATGACTCCTGTGCCTTGGATGTACTGATCCATAAAGACTAAATACCACAGACCCAATAAGGCTGGTTGACGTTTATTGGGATGAATCTTGTCCTGGAGGCAGAGCTGAGCGATCTAGATGGGCCAGCTGCAAAGTCAAAATTGGCTACACATCGTAAAAAATCATAAAAACAAACATTTGCTTTTTGGTCTAAATTTAAGGTTAGGTTTGGGTATAAGGTTAGCGGTGTGGTTAAGGTTAGGGTTAGGTTTAAAATCAGATTTTATAACTTTGTGGCTGTGCCAGCTAGTGACTACCCTGCAGAGCTGCCTACATTGCATGAGTCATCCCAATAAATTCCAACTTGCAAGCGCATGGAAGCCTGGGCACATTGGCACCCTCCTGGCCCTCTGCAATCACCTGGAGGACAGCTTGACATCTCTGCTTGTGAACTACTACAGTAAACCCCATCTTCAAAGGATTTGGGGGAGGCAGGGAGGGACAGAGAGAGAGAGGGGGAAGCTGCTTGCATAGCAAGGAATCTCACAGAAGTGTTTGCACGTTGTGACTGATTTTCTTTCAGCCTTTGCTCTTAGGGTGTTTTGCTAATTAATATAATAATAATATATCATATATGCTAATTACATAAATGGATTATAATGTGCACTATTTTCTCTCTCCAACAGTGAAAAAGGCCATTGAGCTGAAGTCAAGAGGGGTGAAAATGCTTCCAAGCAAAGACACTAACCACAAAAATGCTGTTTGTAAGTACTTTCTTATGCTCGCAGAGGTTCCGTTTTTACCCACATTACATTTGTAATCGCACTATCATAAAATCAAGCATATCTTAAATAGTGTTTTCTTTCCCCAGGCAGTCCAAACAGTCCAGAATTGTACACTTATGATAAGCATTTTAAATTACGATAAGAATTTAGGATGTGGTATTTAGTATTTTATTCACATCCCCATTAGCTGTTGCAGAAGCTACAGAGTCAAACGAAGTAGGTTTTCTTACAAAGTTAAGTCAAACTGAGTGATATTTCATCCTACGGATCTCCACATACATTGGACAAGCCCTCTTTGTGTAAAAATTCATGCCATCTGTATCGGTCCATTGACAGTTATATGATCAATGTAAATATGTGCATAATTCTATTGCACAATTGCTATTCATTACCCAGGGGGTATACTAACAGATTTTATCTGCCAGATTTATTATATACTAAATCCACCCAGTCTGACGAATGCATATGCATGGTGATCAGGTGGTTCCCGATGTGATGTGTGTATGGATACAGATGGAGGATCTTAATTTGAGACAGTTTGCTACAGCATGAAAATTAACCTGCAGCAACAGGAAATGTGAATTATATTATTAATTATTTGACATTTTTGTAGTGGTTGCTACAGTTTCCTTAAGGGAAATCATGTCTGAAGTGTCAAAGTGGGTGATCAAATTAAGATCCTACATCTGTATGTATGTGCGCATACAATCTCTTTGACATGACAAATATCCACCTTTGATCAAAACGCTGTTACAAGAAATACATAGAACTTTTTTTATTCACACTGGCTAGTGGCCCAAAATGCGTTTCAAACCCAGCTAGTACCTCTACTGAGTTTCCAGGGAAGAAATGTCTCCATACAATTAAGGTCATAGTATTTTTTTTTACAGATATTTTAAAAAAATGGTAATATGTTTGATTATCAGTTAGACATGAGTTGCTATCACACATAATTCTGTGCATAATTGATCATGATGATTTTCACACATCCATATGTACACACATACCATAATCCAATTTAGAGTGTTTGCTTAGCATTTAATGTCTGCACAATTTCCATAATGTGTTTTCCAAAAGATGCCCTTGATGCTATCTATAATGGTATGGGGAAAACAACCCCCTCTTTAACACCACATTAAATTGTATTAATAATTTGTTCCATGCTATGCTTCATAAAGCCTGTTCTATTGCAATTAGTGTTACTAAATGGCTGACTTTGCAAAAGTGAGGCACCATTTCTAATCTAGAATTTACATTTCAGGTACAATATATGGTGATCCTGGATGGATAATCAAATAGCAATTATAAAAACAAAACAAAAAATTGTGACGCTGGTGTAAGGCAACCTTGTCAACTCGGCAACATAATGCAGTGTATAAAACAAGTCCACTTTATATACTTGAATAGCATCAATAGGCTCAGGTAATTATTAACCAAGTTTGTAACTCTTAACTGCCATTAAAACATTCTAAATTCTGCAAAGGCAGAATTGATGTGGTCATTCATATATGAATATGTATATTATCACCATCACCAGACACTTTTAGATGAGGGATTATGTTCAGGTCCTGACTCACTGTGGTCATTAAAGATCCCATGGTGCTCATTTAAAGAGCAGAGGTGTAAAATCATGCACTCTGGCCAAACCCTGGATGTATAGCCAGCCTTCTCCTCATATCCTCCAAGACATCTAATTACTACAGCTAAATTTCAGTTGGACAGAATTATTTTAATCTTCATTGAAAAGGCAGATTTTTTGTACATTTTGCTGATTGCTGGAAAGTTGTCTGACATTGATCACCGAGATGGCTTCTCATTTTTCACGGGGTAAAAATTCCAACCACCTACACAGTGTGGAGCCTGTGTTTGTCATCAAAGGGGTATCCCCATTGGACCAAGAATTAATTGATACTGATCCAAACTGGCTGCCCACCTCTGTAAATTGTTTGCCAGCTTTTTAAAACTAGACTAGATCCAATGCTTAGGATAACAACATAATATAGAAGGGAAATAAATGCTTCCACAGTTTATTGCAGAATTATCTGCGGGAGAATACAATAGTGTGTGGTTATTAATTACCCTTCCTTTTGATGGTCTCCAATTCCCGATCAAAAGAAGCACCTCTACCTGCACAAGTTTAGCAGATTGATTGCATGTGGGATGAAAGAGTTCTTTGTTCTATTGTGATTAACGTTGGGTAGCAGAAAAATGCAGGCCTAAAGGAAGAAGTTTATTATTCAAGCTACATTGGTCACTATCTAAAATTGTCTTAGCTTTACCTATAACATACCAGATACTGTACAGTAGTAGATACTGTAGAAGATAGTGTAGAAGATAATGTAATAGGTACTGTATCTACAGTAGATACTATACTGTAGGTACTGTGGTAGATTCTGTAGATACCATCGTAGATACAGTAGTAGATACAGTAGATACTGTAGTAGATAATTTAGTAGATACTGTAGTAGATATTGTAGTAGATACTGTAGATACCATCGTAGATACTGTAGTAGATACTGTTGATACTGTAGTAGATATTGTAGTAGATACTGTATTAGATACTTTAGTACGTGAATCTTTCTGAGTGTTGTCTGTTGTATCATGATGACCTCACTGAATACCATCACAAGCATATTCAGTGTTACTTCAAATCCCAAACTAGGTAGCCATGGAAACAGTTCAAACAGATGAACAAATCTATAAAATATAGTCACTGTCGTTATATTTATAATGAAATCTTTCTCAGAAAATACAAGGATTTTACAAATTGGTATCTGTGTGTGCAGCAAAGTTCAGTTTGTTATCGGTGACAGTACCCAAATATTTATCTTAAAGAAGCCAATCCGGGGATCTTGAATGATAGTAGTCCAGCAGCCATTGGTGGAGTGGGAAGTTTACCTTTCGCAGCAGAAGTGAGCTATGTGGGCTTCATCATTGATTATAACAGTAGTCTAGAGAAGTGTCGAAGTGGGGAGGCTGTGAGAGGAATGGATGCTTTGTTGTAGTTCTCTCTGTTATAAATTCCCTGCTAAAAAAACACGCTGACCAACAAAATAGCTTTATTAACATAAGAACTAAAACTAGTATGAAAGTAAAGTCATGATCCTTTTCATTTTCAAACCAAAGTCCTAACACAGAAAAGTGGAGTAAGATTATCACTGGGCAGTACAGGAAGCAGAAATGGTGGTGCAAACAGACAAAAGCTTTGATTGGATGGTGGAACTTTTTAAAACTAATATCAGCATTCACAGGAGGTGACATTTGAAGACAACATCAAACAGAAATACATGACAGTTGATCAAAAGGGATAGCAATGGCTGTCCATGCCGCTCACTCCATCAACACATTCTCTGACCTTGACTTGAAATGAACATTTTAGCATTATTATTGCACCGGATTTCATGGGATAGGGTTAATACATTCTCAAATGCACTTGTGTGATCTTCATTTGATCACTCTTATAGTGTATTCAAGGTTTAAAAAGGCTTCTAAAGTTTGTAATTTCAGACTTTATTTGCCCTAACAAAAAATGTATCAACCCCTACAAAAAAATGACCATGAATTATAATCCACATTTCCTGTTGCTGCAGGATTACTTTCCTGCTGTGAAATACTGGTTCAAATAAAAATCCTACATCTGTACGTATCCTCCAATATACGATTTCTCGCATGTAGCATGTTGATTTTTTTATAGAAAGTAATGGTCACTAAAACCAATGGTCACTAAAACCACATGGTACATTGAGAGTTCACGCATAGAAATTGTTTACAGAATGAAAGGATTCTATAGTCTGTGATTACTGTGCAGTGCATCAAAAGGAATGGATGGAAAAAGGGCAACAACAAAAAAGTTTTTTTTTTTTCAATGCCTTTTGCACCAGCTTTTTGTGACCAAGTTAAAATGATGTGTAAGATGACCTAATGTGGTTCTGGGCCCGTAAACAAACTGAGGTTATGTGACAGAATGATGCAGAAATTAAGGTGAGAACACAAACACACACTGGCACAGGAATGGTGGAAGAGGATATGCTATGAAGCATGACCTTTTCACAGTTTGTTTTTGTTATATTGCCACGAGCAGTGAATCATTAAAGCTCCTGTCATCACAAGGTGGAAATACATATTTCATATCTGAATGCAACCCATACAAATGTTATGATGAAACATTTACTTGTAGAGGCTGTTTTATTTCTATAGCTGTTGACCCACCTGTTCATTTATTTCTCTTTAAGCAAAGCTTATTATCAAGTTCACTATAAAAATAGATTATTCTTTTGATAAATGCACCTATCCAACTCTTGGTAAGAAAATGGTCATACAATTTACAGAACTTCTTACGTAAATTTGCAATTGTGCATATGCTAACATACGAAACAGACCTTTCCTAATATTGAGTTCCACCCCCTTTTGCCTTCAGAAAAGCCTCAGTTCGTTGGGGCATGGACTCTACAAGGTGTCGACAGCGTTCCACAGGGATGATGGCCCATGTTGACTCCAATGCTTCCTACAGTTGTGTCAAGTTGGCTGGATGTCCTTTGTGTGGTGGAACATTCTTGATACACACGGGAAACTGTTGAGCGTGAAAAACCCAGCAGTGTTGTAGTTCTTGACAAACTGGTGTGCTTGGCGCCTAATACCATACCCCGTTCAAAGGCACTTACATCTTTGTCTTGCCCATTCACCCTATGAATGGCACACATACACAATCCATGTCTAAAATGTCTCAGGGCTTAAAAATCATGATTTAACTTCTCTGGGATATGTGGGATGGTAGCGTCCCACCTTGCCAACAGCCAGTGAAATTGCAGGGCGCCAAATTCAAAACAACAGAAATACCATAATTAAAATTCCTCAAACATACAAGTATTATACACCATTTTAAAGATAAACTTATTGTAAATCAAGCCACAGTGTCCGATTTCAAATAGGCTTTACCACGAAAGCACACCAAACGATTATGTTAGGTCCGCACCTAGTCACAGAAAACTATACAGCCATTTTCCAGCCATGGAGAGGGCTCACAAAAGTCAGAAATAGAGATTAAATGAATCACTAACCTTTGATGATCTTCATCAGGTGGCACTCACAGGACTTCACAGACATCATTCAAACAGTTTTTTAAAAATCTACTAATTATATGCATATTCTAGCTTTTGGGCCTGAGTAGCAGGCAGTTTACTCTGGGCACCTTATTATCCAAGCTACTCAATAATGCCCGCCAGTCCCAAGGAAGTTAACCTTTCTCCTCCCCTTCATCTACGCTGATTGCTGCTGCTACTCTCTGTTGTTATCTATGCATAGCCACTTTAATAACTCTACCTACATATACATAATTACCTCAATTACCTCGACACCGGTTCCCCCTGCACATTGACATTGACTCTGTACCGGTACCCCCTGTATATAGCTCCGCTATTGTTATTTACTGCTGCTCTTAATTATTTGTTATCATTATCGCTTACTTTTTTGTGGTTTTCTTAAAACCGCATTGTTGGTTAAGGGGCTTGTGAGTAAGCATTTCACGGTAAGGTCTACATCTGTTGTATTCGGTGCATGTGACAAATACAATTTGATTTGATTGACATCAATAAGGGATCATAGCTTTCACCTGGATTTACCTGGTCAGTCTGTCATGTTCATAATGTTTTGTACACGTTTTTACACAGTGTATGTTAACATGACTTAATGTGTATGATATTGCAGGATATAATACACTAAACGTTGTATCCAGGGTATTGTCCAGGACTGTTAGATGCAATGCATTTTGTTTTGTAATGTTTTTATGAAACCTTTATTTAACCAGAAAAATACCCTTGAGGTTAGAAACCTCTTTTGTGAGGGGGATTAGGTGTAATGAATTGTTTCAGTCTGTGTTATGGCCATTAGAGACTTTTAACTTCTTCCTTCACATGAATGTTTTCAGTGCAACAGCGCACAATGATCGATGCAATTTCTATTCTGAAAGCCATTATTAGACCAAATTGTCTCCCAAAGTTTTCATTGATAATTTTACTGCCAATGATCTAAATATGCAGTAACTGTAAGTGGACTCCTCTTTGTATTCATTCATGGCTTCTGAATTAATGGCAGCGATAGAGGAATCATTTCCTTTCATTGAGACTAATGGAGCGTGATCTTGTTAGAACATGAAATTAGGATTAATTGCTCTAATCCTATGATTGTGAGAGTGCTGTTTGTCACCATTGTCTCTTGCTTCTGGCCCTGTGTTTCTAGTATAATACCTTTCCGATTCTTGTCAGCACCTGTTATGGAGCATCAATATGGACCTTTGTTAAAAGTATCCGAGCCTCTGTATAATCCCATAGCAAACTCTTAACCTTTTTTCAAACCATCAGTGTGTATATTTTGTACTGTCAATTAATCAACTAGACATAAAAACTGTACAATCAAGCTTATCACATTACATTTGACTTACCCAGACTATACAGTGCACTTGAGGCGCATAACTTTCATGGTATTATTTTATAATATCTGTCACTAGTAATTGAATAGATTTGGTACTTCTTTTCTCACCACTCTTGTATTCCACCTTTATCCTCTTTCTGTAGTGAGCCAAGGGGGCATGGCAGCAGACATTTGTCCAGATCCTGGGATTCCAGAGAATGGGAAGAGGATGGGCTCAGACTTTCAGTGGGTTCCTTTGCTTCATTCTCATCAGGTTTGGCCTCAGTGAATTTGGAACTGTGTGGAACAGCTTTAATCAAGGCGATCCCTGCTGTGTGGAATAGGCATTTTTAAACCCCCACTGCTATGCCATCACCATTAGTGACTGAAATTAGACCCGCACAATAGGTGATAAGACCCTCTTAGAGAAGATGCCTTAATTCAACAAGGGTCATTACTGGTTTGTTAAGGAGGCAGATGTACTTATCACCATTAAAAACTAAAAACATTTGAGAAATTGAGGAAACTTGTTCACAGACCAAAAAAAGTTACACTTGGTTGTTTGGAACACACCATAGCAATCTACTGGTGGAAATTGAAAACTTTTTATCCCATGTTGCTTGTTGCAGATTTGACAGAAGGAAGTCTGTCACAGGCATTGAGGAGTTAGGGGTTGATGCCGTGCTCTGTGCGGCAGGTCATTTGTTTCTCCAATTCCTACAGGGTCGGAGCCAGCATCCAGTTTTCCTGTGATGACAGCTATGTGCTTCAGGGATCAAAGAGCATCACTTGCCAGAGAGTGACAGAGACGTTGGCCGCATGGAGTGACCACAGGCCTATCTGCCGCAGTAAGTGTGAACGCAGGCAGGCTCTTTTACCATCGCAACACTTTCTGTAGGTACAGATATGCTCTCTTAATTTGATCACCCTGTTGTGGCAGAGTATTTGTAAATTCAAAACTTGTAGTGTATTCAATGTTTAAAAAGGCTTCTAAAGTTTAAATTTCCACTTAAACATTTCACATAATTCATATTTCCTGTTGCTGCAGGATTATTTTCCTGCTGTGAGAAACCAGTCAAATTAAGATGTACAATGTCACACCTCGTCACCTGTGGTGAGGTGGGTGTGGGGTGTTTAATGGTGAGGCCCGACAGTACAGATATTATTGTATTTAGAGGATTTAACTGTTACCTACTAGCCAGGTCAAATACTTGAATATTCTCTATTCTTCATATTACCATGGCTTTAGCTGGAATTTACAAAGGCTGTTGAAGATTCAATCCCCTTGATTTAAAAGCATTGAACCATCTTATTTCTGTCTTTATTGAGACATGTAGTTGCTAGCCATCTGTGAGAAGTAGCAACTGCTTTTGAACTGTTAATGGCTATGATTAATACCACATGCGCTTCCAAAACTATTATGACTGTATGGTTCACTTTTGCTGGCACATACTGTGTACAAAAATAATAACATTTGTTTACTTTTTAATATTTTTGCTAAATGCACTATTTATCAGTAATCCCTATCCATTTAGAGTTAGGGAAGCATGACATGTTTTTTTATGTAAACATTACATGTTTTTTTTAGGTAAGCGTGACATGTTTTTGAGGGGAAGCATGACATGTTTTTTAGGGAAGCATGCATGACATGTTTTTTAGGGAAGCATCCATGATATGTTTTTTAGGGAAGCATGCATGACATGTTTTTTAGGGAAGCATGCATGACATGTTTTTTAGGGAAGCATGCATGACATGTTTTTTAGGGAAGCAAGCATGACATGTTTTTTAGGGAAGCATGCATGACATGTTTTTTAGGGAAGCATGCATGACATGTTTTTTATTTTGTTTCACAGGAGATAATCGCAATCGCACTCTATATAGGTTAGGTTAAGTGCTACCAAACTGTAAATTACAGTTGAGGCTATACTGATGGTAACTGATGATCGGCTCACAGTTGTATTATTGGTGTGTGCAGGCAGCTAATGCCCACTGGAGGTGAGATCCGCAGAGGTCTAACTTTCAAAGCCATAGAGGACACAGGCCTCCAGATGACATTAATCAAAATGAAATGAGGCAGTATGTCAGCCATCCAGAAGGAAAGAGTAACCATGTTTGACAATTTCTTAGCACCATTCCTGGGGAGTACTGATCGATCCAGACACTTTTTGTCACAGCGTCGCCCGGTAAACCCTTTAAGAATAACACTCTACTACCCCCTCGCCCCCAGACCTCTCTCCACCATCACCCTCTCCATGCGGAGCTAAGTACCAGGTAGAAGCCATTAAATGTGAAGTTAAAAGGCCTCCAGAGATCCACTGCTGCTCTGTACTCTCCCGGATATGTATAATCCCAGGTGATTATTTAGAGTTAATTATAGAATGCTTTTCCGACCTGTGAATGAAGGATGTGCTCGTTTAGGAGTTTTTTCTACCAACTTCAGAACCCTCTGACTCTTCGATAATTAACAGGCGCACGGCGTAGTCATCAGAGATTTCATAATTAATCATTTTCAGTCATTTTAACTAGACAATGGGTGATGTCAGACTCTGCTTCTTCACCTCTTGATGATTTCACTCACCAATCTTCAGGATAAACGTTAAGTAATGAGTAATTAAATGTTCAGTAATTAGGTGCAGTAATCCAAAGGTTGCTGGTTTGAATCCCGAGCCAGGAATGTGGAAAAATCTTCCATTCTGCCCCTGAGCAAGGCAGTTAATCCCCAACAACAACTGCTTCCCGGCCACCAATGACATCGATTAAGGCAGCCCCCCACTCTTCTCTGACTCGGGGTGGTTTGGTTAAATGCGGAAGATACATTGAGATTGAATGCATTCTGTGGTGCAACTGACTAGGTATTCCCTTCCAATGTAGCATTTACTTATTTTGGTCTGATAAATGTATTTGTTTTTTATGTCAACAGCGAGAACGTGTGGTTCTAATTCAAGAGGACCAAAGGGCTTCATCACCTCTCCTAATTACCCTGTTCAGTATGACAACAATGCCCACTGTGTTTGGGTCATAACAGCACTGGACAATAGGAAGGTGAGTCACATTTATTTTCTTTCTTTTTGCTTTCTTTCTTTTTAAATTTTCTTTCTTTATATCATAGTGAGTTATCAGCATGCATAGCCGTGCTAATGAGTCTCTTTGCAAGGTGAATGGTTCAACTTCAATCATTTAACTCAGTTTGTGTTGTATTTTGCAAGTTTAGGCTATGTCAAAATCACATTATTTTGGATGTAGGTGAAGGATAATCTATTTTATTGTGACAGTGAACCAACAGGACATCTAACGAAAGGGGTATCCAAGCACATAATTATGATTATGATATGGTATTAATGCAATGCCATTGTGTTCATTGGCATACAAGTGGTATTAGAATCACTAAATTAGCATAACAAATATAATGGGGAAATTAACAGAAAAAAAAGCTTATTTTGTAAAGAGGGCCCACTTAAAAACGGTTTAATTACTGGTTTCTACTTGTCTTTTATATCCCTCTGTGCCACGTAGGGGTCAGAGCACTAAAGCTAAAACAAACAGTAATTCATATCTTCTGCGGTAAATTATGGATAGTTCAAGAAGGAGTGCCTTAAAGGAAATGGAACGCTTCAAAAGGATTATAAATGAATAATTAGTCACTTGGCTGTAAATTGCTGCATCTCTGATGCAAATGAATTTCTGCATGTGACCACCAGTATTTGTTATGCTGCCGTTATCACTGTCCACCTCGAAACCAAAACTCCCCATGAACATAATTAATGGAACTTCACCTTCTTGGTGCAGCCACAGATCAGCACTCAAGTGAATTAAGTCAAGCTAGAAATTACTTTACAAAGTAGTTTGAGAATGCTGTTAAAAGTTTGACATGTCACCCAGGTATTCAGCATGCCCAATTCAGCAAGAACCTGATAACAATGGAGGTATCTTGCACCTACTACTGTACATGTTCATTAGAGATTCACGTTGGATTCATTAAGTGAGTTCAACCTTTAAATCGTCTCCCGAAGGCCAGAGTTCTGTAAAATGTTCCTGTCTGTCTGCCGTGCAAATTGATACGTTTGTTCCTTTCCTTAAACATATTCTCAATTAGTTTAGCAAATTCTAAAGTGTAGAATTATCCAAAAGTAGTCCATGTCTTGTAATTCAATTACTGTTCTGAATTATGTTTTTACCTGTAATTATTACTTGCTGCGGAAGTAAACTGTTCATTATTTCCTTCTCATATTTGTGGCATGTCATCATTGAAACATATGAACCTTTATCTTTGTGGAAAACATGGATTTTGACTTGGGTCAATGGGAACTTGGGACTTGGGAAAATTGCAGAGATCCTAGAGTCTCTTGGGATAGTGAGCTGACAGTTGTTCTTCTTTTTTACTATCTTGTTCATACTTATTGAAACACACCAGAGAGTTTTTTTTTTTGAAGAGTCACTGACATAGCACCTGTCAGGGAATATTGAATTTTGGAAAATGCACCTTAAATGCACATTCAGTGGACACTATAATTTGACTCACAATTGGACTTTTGTTATGCTCTAACCTGAGCTGTATAGTTCAGCATCACCTTGCATACCGTCATAGGAATATGACAATAATCAAATCAGTAATGAATTTAGTAATTGGCACATTAATATACATGCCTTCGGAAAGTATTCAGACCCCTGAACCTTTTGAACATTTTGTTAGAGCCTTATTCTAAAATGTATTAAATATTAGTTTTTTTTCTTCATCAATCTACACACAATAATGACAAAGCAAAACAGGTTTATTTTTTTTTAAATATCACATTTACATAAGTATTCAGACCCTTTACTCAGTACTTTGTTGAAGCACCCTTGGCTGCGATTACACTCTCAAGTCTTCTTGGGTATAAACCTACAAGCTTGGCACACCTGTATTTGGGGAGTTTTTCACATTATTTTCTGCAGAACCTCTCAAGCTCTGTCAGGTTGGATGGGGAGCGTCGCTGCACAGCTATTTGCATGTCTCTCCAGAGATGTTCGATCGGGTTCTAGTCTGGGGTCTGGCTGGGCCACTCAAGGACATTCAGAGTCTTGTCCCGAAGCTACTCCTGCATTGTTTTGGCTGTGTGCTTAGGGTCGTTGTCCTGTTGGAAGGTGAACTTTCGACCGAGTCTGATTTCCTGAGCCCTCTGGAGCAGGTTTTCATCAAGGATCCCTCTGTACTTTGCTTCGTTCATCTTTCCCTCCCAGTCTCTGCCGCTGAAAACATCCCCACAGCATGATGCAGCCACCACCATTCTTCACCATAAGGATGGTATTGCCCAGGTGATGAGCGGTGCCTGCTTTCCTCCAAATGTGATGCTTGGCATTTAGGCCATTTAAGCGTGCTGTCATATGCCTTTTACTGAGGAATGGCTTCCGTCTGTCCACTCTACCATAAAGGCCTGATTGGTGGAGTGCTGAAGATATGGTTGACCTTCTGGAAGGTTATCCCATCTCCACAAAGGAACTCTGGAGCTCTGTCAGAGTGACCATCGGGTTCTTGGTCACCTCCCTGACCAAGGCCATTCTCCCCCGATTTCTCAGTCTGGCCGGGCGGCCAACTCTAGGCAGAGTCTTGGTGGTTCCAAACTTCTTCCATTTAAGAATGATGGAGGCCACTGTGTTCCTTTGGACTTTCAATGCTGCAGAAATGTTTTGGTAGCCTTCCCCAGATCTGTGCCTCGACACAATCCTGTCTCTGAGCTCTATGGACAATTCCTTCTACCTCATGGCTTGGTTTTTGCTCTGACATGAACCGTCAACTGTGGGACCTTACAGTGCCTTGCGAAAGTTTTCGGCCCCCTTGAACTTTGCGACCTTTTGCCACATTTCAGGCTTCAAACATAAAGATATAAAACTGTATTTTTTTGTGAAGAATCAACAACAAGTGGGAAACAATCATGAAGTGGAACAACATTTATTGGATATTTCAAACTTTTTTAACAAATCAAAAACTGAAAAATTGGGCGTGCAAAATTATTCAGCCCCTTTACTTTCAGTGGAGCAAACTCTCTCCAGAAGTTCAGTGAGGATCTCTGAATGATCCAATGTTGACCTAAATGACTAATGATGATAAATACAATACACCTGTGTGTAATCAAGTCTCCGTATAAATGCACCTGCACTGTGATAGTCTCAGAGCTCCGTTAAAAGCGTAGAGAGCATCATGAAGAACAAGGAACACACCAGGCAGGTCCGAGATACTGTTGTGAAGAAGTTTAAAGCCGGATTTGGATACAAAAAGATTTCCCTTGCTTTAAACATCCCAAGGAGCACTGTGCAAGCGATAATATTGAAATGGAAGGAGTATCAGACCACTGCAAATCTACAAAGACCTGGCCGTCCCTCTAAACTTTCAGCTCATACAAGGAGAAGACTGATCAGAGATGCAGCCAAGAGGCCCATGATCACTCTGGATGAACTGCAGAGATCTACAGCTGAGGTGGGAGACTCTGTCCATAGGACAACAATCAGTCGTATATTGCACAAATCTGGCCTTTATGGAAGAGTGGCAAGAAGAAAGCCATTTCTTAAAGATATCCAGAAAAAGTGTTGTTTAAAGTTTGCCACAAGCCACCTGGGAGACACACCAAACATGTGGAAGAAGGTGCTCTGGTCAGATGAAACCAAAATTGAACTTTTTGGCAACAATGTAAAACGTTATGTTTGGCGTAAAAGCAACACAGCTGAACACACCATCCCCACTGTCAAACATGGTGGTGGCAGCATCATGGTTTGGGCCTGCTTTTCTTCAACAGGGACAGGGAAGATGGTTAAATTTGATGGGAAGATGGATGGAGCCAAATACAGGACCATTCTGGAAGAAAACCTGATGGAGTCTGCAAAAGACCTGAGACTGGGACGGAGATTTGTCTTCCAACAAGACAATGATCCAAAACATAAAGCAAAATCTACAATGGAATGGTTCAGAAATAAACATATCCAGGTGTTAGAATGGCCAAGTCAAAGTCCAGACCTGAATCCAATCGAGAATCTGTGGAAAGAACTGAAAACTGCTGTTCACAAATGCTCTCCATCCAACCTCACTGAGCTCGAGCTGTTTTGCAAGGAGGAATGGGAAAACATTTCAGTCTCTCGATGTGCAAAACTGATAGAGACATACCCCAAGCGACTTACAGCTGTAATCGCAGCAAAAGGTGGCGCTACAAAGTATTAACTTAAGGGGGCTGAATAATTTTGCACGCCCAATTTTTCAGTTTTTGATTTGTTAAAAAAGTTTGAAATATCCAATAAATGTCGTTCCACTTCATGATTGTGTCCCACTTGTTGTTGATTCTTCACAAAAAAATACAGTTTTATATCTTTATGTTTGAAGCCTGAAATATGGCAAAAGGTCGCAAAGTTCAAGGGGGCCGAATACTTTCGCAAGGCACTGTATATAGATAGACAAGTGTGTGTCCTTCCAAATCATGTCCAATCAACTGAATTTTCCACAGGACTCCAATCAAGTTGTAAAAACATCTCAAGGATGATGAATGGAAACAGGATGCACCTGAGCTCAATTTCGAGTCTCATAGCAAAGGGTCTGAATACTTATGTAAATACGGTATTTCTGTTTTTTTATATTTGCAAACATTTTAAAAACCTGTTTGTTTTTGCTTTGTCATTATGGGAATTGTGCATACATTAGTGAGGACCTTTTTAAAAATGTAGAATAAGGCTGAAACATAACAAAATGTGGAAAAAGTGAAGGGGTCTGAATCCTTTGCCAAGGCACTGTATATACCCCCGATGTGTTTGCGCATGTAACTGGTAGACAGTATTCGTAAACAAATAGTGTGATGCTTTTGACAAAACAGTATCATTGAGGGGAGACGAAACGATGGGCAAATTGTATAGGGACAGGTGTTCCAATCAGACAGTGATTATTTTGGATGAGTTACAAAACATCAACAAACTATAGAAGGTCAAATGGATGTTTTTTCAACAAATGAAGACAAAACAGAACCATTGAACCAGCCTTCCGGTTCTGTATAAAACAAAGGAATCAATAGTGCCCTAAAATATTGTATATAAGCCAGGTGAAGGAACAATCACCAAGGTGCGCTGTCAGCTTGCAATTGTGTTGATATAGACCACAAGTGCTGTTTCTCCTCTTGCTAAGTCTTCTGTAAAAACCCTTTCTGTTTTTGACAGGGTAATTTGAGAGGGTGGTATTGTAGACGTCTCATTTAAGATTGCCTCAAACTGCTTACTACAAAGTTTGACATTCCACACAGATTGCTTGTCCAAAAACTTCAGAGGTGCTTAGCAGAATCACAGTTGCGTAAAAAACAACAACATATGTTTACCTCTGTTGACAGTATGTTATCCCAGAGACATAAAGAGAAGACTAGTAAAGGGTGCCAACAGTCACCTGTTTTAGGATGTATGTACGGTTATGGCACAGCTTGACATTTAATTGAATAAAATGAATCCTCCGCATTGGTATTTGTTGTAAGAAATTATTAATCTCCCTTAATTTATTACCTCTTTATAATCAGTCGACTTTATTGTACTCTATAGCTCTAGCGTACTCTATCTAGACTGATACAATTTTGTGTTTACCATTTTAAACATCTCCTTAATCCTTTTTGCATCTTGAACTCTGTAATTCATTACGGGTGGGTTGATTACCTTACAAGCATATTGAGCCTCAATACTTTCTATTCATATTTATGCTGACAAATCATGTTACCCATTCCTATTGTGTGAACATTTAGGAATCTTGCTCTGTCATTCAAAATATTTCCCATTTTAGAGGTCAAGACATGTCCTTCTATGATTATTTAACCACTCCAATGAGGCTGTCGGATAGGTGCGTTTTTTAAATCATTACTGGCTGCCAAAAGGGAGTCGCCATGGAGATGGATATTGCTCTCCATATTCTATTAGTGTTGTAAATGGCAGGTCAGTGTGTAATTGCTCATTTATTCCTAGCCCTGTCTGTCTATCTGCTTGAACATGGGCTTGTTCCAGTCACCATGACTTCATCGCATTGCTGCATGTATTTGTATTTGTGTCTGTTTTTCATTGTTATTAAAGCATAGGTTGGAATTCAATTTGAGCAGATATTGGTTTTCTTTAAAGGAAAACTCCACCCAAAAACAATCTTTTGTTTTATTAGTCCATTGTTGACAAAGTCCCAAAATGTTTTGTTTGTCAGCGCTGAAGTAACTTTAAAAATACAGAAATCATCCCCCGTATGATGCATTTTAAAATAATTTTCCTTTAATGCGATTTCTCTCAGATGGCACATGCTGGAGCGGAGATGTCAAAGGTCAACAAAGATTGACATCTCATGGACATTGGATTGCCACAAAGCCAGAATGATCCTTAGACAATTTAGAGTTTTTGTGCGCTTTGAAGTGCAATGCATGAAGATTGAATTACAAACAGAGGGTTTCGCAGTCTAATTAAACCCAAGTTTATCAAATCTACAAATCTATTATTGTATTGTTAAGTTCCATTAAAATGACTATTATTCTTGGTTAGCAGTCATTGGTCATTGAGGAAAAATGTGTGTGTGTGTGTGTGTTAGATCTTTACATGAGCTATTATTATCATCAATCCCTGCAATGTTTTATATCAGAATAGTTGAGTTTACATGACAGGGTGAGTTATAAGTGGCTCTTGAAAAGCAAACTGGCTATCAGTGAACTCGTACTCAAGGGTTTAGGCTCTCACATTGATCATTCACTTTGGGCCCCTTGGCTTGGTACTACACAGTTCAGTGAGGATAGCCCAACCTACACAGGTAATACATTTGCTTTTGAGTCTGAGAAAAAAATATGGATGGGAATAATGGTTATTTAATGGTGCAATTGAGAGAATTTGAGGATGTTGATAATGGGCTTGTCCTAATTAAGCTTTATTTCTTCCCTTCAAGCAATCTCTGCTCAAATCCAATTTTCTTTTAACTGCCTTTCTTCCTGTGCCGGCATCAAAAGTGGAGCCATCTTTTTTTTTCTCAAGCCTTTGTTCGTGCCCAGGCATTGCAAATACTTGAACTGCTCTTTTCCAGTTCATCATTGCACTGCCACCACGAAATGATTTGCAAATGTATTTCATGGTTTCATTATTTTAGTCTCCCTGGTAGCTGTGACAGCAGTGCTTTTTTTTTGTTGCAAATACTATGCAATGCTAATTATTCTGTTTACCACAGAACACACACACAACAAGTGTTTGAAAGTATAGAGCTGCAGTAGCTGCAATGTTGATGTCTTTTGCTGCTCTAATATGAATAAGCTATGTTTGTTATGGTGCATACCAGAGTACTATGATGTTTTTCTACAATACATGACAAAAGACTCAATATTATTTCATGGGATCTATGGTTAGAATTAAATCATAGAGCATTACACTATTCAAATGTTATTAGATTTTGATGCAAAACCACACCAATCCTGAAATATTTATTTAATTACTGCAGTGGGCTAAATCAGGGTCACACAGAGTCTTTCTTGGTAGTCTTAAACATATCTACTTTGAAACAAAAGTATACACCTCAAACACATGGTCTTGGGCTTAAAAAAAAGAAGACACACGTACCATGTCAGATATACAGTAATGTAATGTATTGAAATGTATTACATTTTGAGATTGCATCCCAAAATTACACTTTATATACATCACAGAAAACTGAAATATAACAGAACCGTTTCACAAAGAACCACCACATTTTCTGCATCTTTCTTTCTTCTTCTATAATGTTTATCCATTATGAAATATGAATAACATTCCACCCATGAGGCCACTAGGTCATTTGACTGCAGGAAAGGGCTACATCCCAACCACTTTAAAGGGAATTTGCTATGATTTAATTATTTTTAATTGACACCATTTCTAGGAAAATAAAGCACTTTGTATCAGAATGAATAGAAGAGTAACAAAATAAGCATTGTGTAAATAGTTCAATTGCAAAATGGTTTACGGCCATGTTATCATGGCTGTCCTTGAACCAATGTGGAACATATATCCTGTTTTGAGCAGGTTATCAAGCTTGCCTTTGAGGAGTTTGATCTTGAGAGAGGATATGACACGCTAACAGTGGGGGATGGAGGGAAGATTGGCGATGCCAGGAGAGTGCTCTATGTGTGAGTATTCTGCAGATACCCTGAATTTATCATTTACTATCTCGAAACTTTCCCTCGAACCTTTCCCTCAATATTTCCGCTCAAACCTTTCACTGCAGCATTCACTGTAGGATTTTTAAGTTGCACCAAACTATGCTGTAGTCTACACAGACGAACTAGGACAATAGATTGGGGCAGTTATTCTGATAATACATTGAACATAATTGTCATGTAATTAATACACATTTACCCGTTTACTTGAAAATAATGACCATAGTTTTTGGAGCATGAAAACAATAAATTAAACTACTGATGTGGGTAAGAGACAATAAGTTAATGAGTCATTGAGTTCCATGTGATGTGTTTTAGGCTGACAGGGTCTAGTGTTCCTGACCTGATAGTCAGTATGAGCAACCAGATGTGGCTCCATCTCCAGTCTGATGACACCATCGGGTCCCAAGGATTCAAGGCCACATATGAAGGTACACTTCCTATGCTCTTTGAGAACATATGCTACGGTCTGCCAAATAATGGATTTGGTCCGGATTTAAACCCTGTACATCTACCATTTCATGTTGAGGCCATGCTTATTTGAGTTCTCATAGTTGGTGGTACTTGTCAGCATTAGTCAAGTTTGATATGTAACGTGTTGGTCAGCCTACCATTTCCACATACTACAGTATGTGTGCGTTTCTCTACACCCCATAGAATGATGTTCATTATACAACGGGTGGGTCTAATCCTGAATGCTGATTGGTTAAAATCTGCCAAGTCATCAATTCTGCAGATTCAGCAAAAGATTAAATGGGCCAGCATGTGATCGACACAGACAAGTTAGTTTTCCAGATGAAATGCAACAGCAAAGCAAAGTTCTATAAATAGGGTTGCACAATTCCAGTAACTTTCCCCAAATTTCTTGGTTTTCCAAAAATCCTGGTTGGAGATTTCCCACATTTCCTGCTTATTCCGTTGTAATTTCAGGAATCTTGGGAAAGGAGTTTTGCAGCCCCATCTATATATGTATCTAAACATCTGTTTCAATAATAACACTAATGTCCAGAATTTCCCTCCACCAACATGAACTGTAATTCATTCCCAGTATCAGATGGTGGGACTAATTCCTTCCAACTGATGAATAGCACTGAACTTGCACTAATAAGTCATGTGTTGACTGGGCACAGTCAACACACCTACATTAAAGTAGTGTCGTGCTGTGAGAGAGAAGAGATTTGCGTTGCTGATAAATACTGTAGGGACACTGTTTGCTTTGGAAGTGATTTTCCATTCCACTCAACTGCTAGGAGGAAGTAAATTGTATTTAGGCCCCTGTTCAATCAAACCTGGTATGCCGATTTATTGCCACAGTTAGACAAATTATTGTTCTGACTGGGAGAGAGTGTTTGTATTGCTTTAATAATGAATCAATGTTTACTCTGTGAAACAAAAATGAATGCTACTGAATATTAATTCACAGATACCTTTTTACAGATAGAACCAGCCCAGAAATGGCAGGACACCAATGTTGATTAAGCAGGGCAATTAGCTTGTAAACGATATTACAACCCATAAAACAGCAATGCTATAGGCTAGTTAGACTCCAATAAACTACTATCTTTTTTTTCTAAACTGTTGAGTTTATCCATGGGCCACGACCCTCTGTGAACTTTTGAAAGTTATTAGTTTACACTTCTGTTTGGAAACACTGTATGGGAAGTCCATTGTCATCACCATCCACTTTCCATTTAGAGATTACTATTCCATTTTGAAATATAAGTGTCAACCCTTACCTTATAAGGTCATACAGAGAGTTGACACAATCGTCAACTTAACACAATGCAGAACCCTGCACAACAACACAACCTCCATTAACTTTGTATAAACCCAACTTCAAACCTGTGCCTACAGTCCGGGTGTCAACGTTGACAGCAGAACCACTAGTGGTAGGACTTATTGTCAGGGGTCCGCATACAGTAGGTGTCCATGTCTACTGTATATACAATCTGGGGGAGTATTAAGTCAGGCTTGTTCACCTTTATTATGCATCTGTCTGATAAATGTTGGCAAAACAAAGTGATACCCATAGACGGACTATATGAAACATTTTTAACCCATACATACTGTATAAGCACTACTGTACATAAGTAATTGCTTGTGTAATAATAAAACAACATATATCAGTTGGATGGAAGAGAATCATGGTATCCCAATGGGGAATTCATAAAAAATCTATATTCTGAAGACTATAGGCACATACTGTATAAATCAGTAAATATAATGAACGTTACGGATTAAGGATAAGAATCATTGCATAATATCATTAAAGTAACTTTGCAAGCAGGTACGCATTTCCTTTAGGCAAAGGCCTCTAGTGGATATGTTGCCCCTAACTTGTATTTTACTTACATAATTCCTTCCTGTAGCAGGAAGAGGAGGCTGGGTGAATCAGGCCTTCATGGTCGATTGCTGCTAAGAAACCACTACTTAAGGACACCAATAGGAAGAAGAGACTTGCTTGGGCCAGAAAACACGAACAATGGACATTAGACCGGTGGAAATCTGTCCTTTGGTCTGATGAGTCCAAATTTTTGATTTTTGGTTCCAACTGCCTTGTCTTTGTGAGACGCAGAGTAGGTGAACGGATGATTTCCTCATGTGTGGTTCCCACCATGAAGCATGGAGGAGGAAGTGTGATGGTGTGGGGGTGCTTTGCTGGTGACACTGTCTGTGATTTATTTAGAATTCAAGGCACACTCAACCAGCATGGCTACCACAGCATTCTGCAGCGAAACACCATTCCATCTGGTTTGCACTTAGTGGGATTATCATTTGTTTTTCAACAGGACAATGACCCAAAACACACCTCCTGGTTATGTAATTCCTATTTGACCAAGAAGGAGAGTGATGGAGTGCTGCAGCAGATGACCTGGTCTCCACAATCACCCGACCTCAAACCAAATGAGATGGTTTGGGATGAGTTGGACCATAGAGTTAAGGAAAAGCAGCCAACAAGTGATCAGCATATGTGGTAACTCCTTCAAGACTGTTGGAAAAGCATTCCTCATGAAGCTGGTTGAGAGAATGCCAAGAGTGTGCAAAGCTGTCATCAAGGCAAAGGGTGGCTACTGTGAAGAATCTCAAATCTGAAATCTATTTTGATTTGTTTAACCGTGTTTTTGTTACGACATGATTCCATATGTGTTCATAGTTTTGATGTTTTCACTATTATTCTACAATGTAGAAAACAGTAAATAAATTAAAACCCTTGAATGAGTAGGTGTATCCAAACTTTTGACTGGTGCTATATTTACAGTTGAAGTCGGAAGTTTACATACACCTTAGACAAATACATTTAAACTCAGTTTTTCACAATTCCTAACATTTAACCCTAGTAAAAATTCCCTGTCTTATGTCAGTTAGGATCACCACTTTATTTATAAGGTGAAATGTCAGAATAATAGTAGAGATAATGATTTATTTCAGCTTTTACTTGTTTCATCACATTTCCAGTGGGTCAGAAGTTTACATACACTCAATTAGTATATGGTAGCATTGCCTTTAAATTGTTTAACTTGGGTCAAACGTTTCGGGTAGCCTTCCACAAGCTTCCCACAATAAGTTGTGTGAATATTGGCCCATTCCTCTTGACAGAGCTGGTGTAACTGAGTCAGGTTTGTATGCCTCCTTGCTCGCACACGCTTTTTCAGTTCTGCCCACACATTTTCTACAGGATTGAGGTCAGGGCTTTGTGATGGCCACTCCAATACCTTGACTTTGTTGTCCTTAAGCCATTTTGCCACAACTTTGGAAGTATACTTGCAGTCATTGTCCATTTGGAAGACCCATTTGCAACCAAGCTTTAACTTCCTGACTGATGTATTGAGATGTTGCTTCAATATATCCACTTCATTTTCCTACCCCATGATGCCATCTATTTTGTGAAGTGCAAAAGTCCCTCCTGCAGCAAAGGACCCCCACAACATAATGCTGCAATCCCCGTGCTTCACGGTTGGGATGGTGTTCTTCAGCTTGCAAGCCTCCCCCTTTTTCCTCCAAACATACCAATGGTCGTTATGGCCAAACATTTCTATATTTGTTTCATCAGACCAGAGGACAAAAAGTACGATCTTTGTCCCCGTGTGCATTTGCAAACCAGAGTCTGGCTTTTTTATGGCAGTTTTGGAGCAGTGGCTTCTTCCTTGCTGAGCGACCTTTCAGGTTATGTCGATATAGGATTTGTTTTACTGTGGATATAGATACTTTTGTACCTGTTTACTCCAGCATCTTCACAAGGTCCTTTGCTGTTGTTCTGGAATTGATTTGCACTTTTCGCACCAAAGTACATTCATCTCTAGAAGAGAGAGCGCGTCTCCTTCCTGAGCAGCATGACGGCTGTGTGGTCCCATGGTGTTTATACTTGCGTACTATTGCTTGTACAGATGAACGTGGTACCTTCAGGCATTTGGAAATTGCTCCCAAGGATGAACCAGACTTGTGGAGGTCTACAATTTTTTTCTGGGGTCTTGGCTGATTTCTTTAGATTTTCCCATGTTGTCTTTCAGAGGCACTGAGTTTGAAGGTAGGCCTTGAAATACATCCACAGATAAACCCCCAATTGACTAAAATTATGTCAATTAGCCTATCAGAAGCTTCTAAAGCCATGACATCATTTTCTGGAATTTTCCAATCTGTTTAAAGGCACAGTCAACTTAGTGTATGTCAACGTCTGACCCACTGGAATTGTGATAGAGTGATTTATAAGTTAAATAATCTGTCTGTAAACAATTGTTGGAAAAATTACTTGTGTCATGCACAAAGTAGATGTCCTACCCGACTTGGCAAAACTATAGTCTGTTAACTTTTTATGGCTGCAGGGGCAGTATTGCGTAGCTTGGATGAAAAGGTACCCATTGTAAACGGCCAGCTCCTCAGTCTCAGTTGCTAATATATGTGTATTATTATTAGTATTGGATAGAAAACACTCTAAAGTTTCCAAAACTGTCAAAATATTGTCTGTGAGTATAACAGAACTGATATTGCAGGCGAAAACCTGAGGAAAATCAAAACAGGAAGTGTCTTCTATTTTGAAAACTCCATGTTCCATAGCCTCCCGTTGCTGGATTTAAAGGGATATGAACCAGATTCCTTTTCCTATCGCTTCCTCAAGGTGTCAACAGTCTTCAGACATAGTTTCAGGCTTTTATTTTGAAAAATGAGCCAGAACGATACCATCGTGTCAAGTGGTCACATGAATTTTGCTCGCGCAACAGAGTTTGGACAGCTATTGCTTTTCCCTCTCCTACTATGAAAGACATTTGCGGTTGATATATTATTGATTATATATTTTAAAAACAACCCGAGGATTGATTATAAAAAACGTTTGACATGTTTCTGTGGACATTATGGAAACTATTTGGAATTTTCGTCTGCGTTGTCGTGACCGCTCTTTCCTGTGGATTTCTGAACATAATGCGACAAACAAACTGAGGTATTTTGGATCTAAAAATAATCTTTATGGAACAAAAGGAACATTTGTTGTGTAACTGGGAGTCTCGTGAGTGAAAACATCCGAAGATCATCGGGGCGGCAGGGTAGCCTAGTGGTTAGAGCGTTGGACCAGTAACCGGAAGGTTGCGAGTTCAAACCCCCGAGCTGACAAGGTACAAATCTGTCGTTCTGCCCCTGAACAGGCAGTTAACCCACTGTTCCCAGGCCGTCATTGAAAATAAGAATTTGTTCTTAACTGACTTGCCTGGTTAAATAAAGGTAAAATAAAAATAAAAAAGGTAAACGATTAATTTGATTGCTTTTCTGATTTTTGTGACCGAGCTACCTGATGCTAAGTGTACTTAATGTTTATCGTGCGTTCGATAAACTTACACAAACACTTGGATTGCTTTCTCTGTAAAGCATTATTTCAAAATCTGACATGACAGGTAGATTAACAAAAGGCTAAGCTGTGTTTTCCTATATTGCACTTGTGATTTCATGAATATAAATATTTATAGTAGTATTAATTGTATGTAGCGCTATGCTATTCAGCGGTTGTTGATGACACTTATCCCGATATCGGGATTGCAGCCATAACAAGTTACCAAGACATTTGTGGAGTGGTTGAAAAACGAGTTTGAATGACTCCAACCTAAGTGTATGTAAACTTCCGACTACAACTCTATATATAGTTATAATTATTTTATTTTTATATCTCCCAGAGAACTGTTAAACCGAGACATCATAAACATAAATTAAACATGTCTCTGTTATCTGTGGACATTGATATGATGCTTTGACTTGTTTATGACTACTCTGAAATCTCCTGCTTACTCTTTCAACAATGTTTGCAATTTCACCCACAATATGCATTGAAATGGTAAACATGTTCTGGACTGCTGACTTGACTTCCAGCTCCTCATAATGTAGGTTATTGGACAGTAGATTCAGTGATGGCCAGCCACTTGAGGCATGTTTACATATTAGTATTTAAGAGAATGGCATAGCCTTAGTAAGACAGTTTACATCTCTATCACGGTTGCGATTGGGCTGATATGCCCTTACTGATTGTGGAGCTTCCGCATAGATCCTTCAACTAATTGCTCTTGGCAGATCCAAAGGTATTTAACCGGCACTTAACACCTCACAAAGGTTGTTGAATGTGCTGCTGGAATAAAACTCATCCCCTGTAGATTATTGCTCAGCTGGGCCAGTGGAGCGGCAGCAGCTGAGCTGACACGCTGGTTGTTAACACAAAAATGAACTCTTCCAGAACGTCATTCATTTGTCACTGTCATTTTACTCCTGCTAGAAAATGCTGCCTCCACCTGAAAATGTAGAGGAAATAAACAACTCTCTACTGTCTTGTTTTCTCTTGGATTATACCAGGGATAGCTTGTATCAGGTGAGCCATCCATGGTTTTCAGAATGTTTTACTTGTGTAAAGAATGTTGAGTTAGAGGAAAGCTGTCATGTTCTGTTTTCAGGATCTGATGATTGCTCAGTGGATGTCAGTTTTAGGACATTCAACCCGAAGAGCAGCTAACCTGATATCCATGGGAATTGAAACCACTGAATGAACTTAAACGTTGTAACAGTAGTATATTTTCTTTACAGAAATCGACAAAGGAGGGTGTGGCGATCCTGGCATTCCGGCCTACGGCAGAAGAACAGGGGAGCGTTTTTTACACGGCGACATGCTGACTTTTGAGTGTCAGGCGGCCTTCGAGTTGGTCGGCGAGAGAACAATATCATGCCAGCAAAACAACCAGTGGTCTGGAAACAAACCCAGCTGCGTGTGTAAGATGCCATTTAAAAATGCATGACTTTAATTAACTGCGCTGTCATTGAGATTGATCAATCTGATACACTGTCCCAACAGTCCGAGGGAACCAGCCAGGTAGGGAAGGAAGGTGATATGGTTATCACCACTGACCCATGTAAAGCTGTCATCATCTCTCAGGTTTTGTTGTCGCTTGGTCAACACTCCCCGCTGTCTATTTTGGAAAGTCATACAATTCAATCATTACTATCATCATTTAGACACTGAGCTTATTCATTACAGTTTCAATACAGAGGCCTTTTTGGAGAATGGAGACTTTTCAGATGTAAAGTAAGAGCTGCTGCTGCAGGTAATGCTGTATTCAATCTTTTGATTTCACCTTCCTTCTGGCATGCAGGCTGACACCTCTAAGCCATCCAACAAGGGTTAAGCAGCTAATCAGCCAAGGGCAATCAGGTCTTGGTTGTATGCACTCACTACTGTAAGTCGCTCTGGATAAGAGCGTCTGCTAAATGACAAAAATGTTAAATATCCTCTACTGTCATGACACTGGGTTATATTCTTCCACCTAGTACAGTGAATAGAATGTGTCACCTGAAGCATTCAAAGGAAAGCGTGTATCCATCTCATTTCAAACAAAATGTCTTCAGTGATGTCTTATAAAAGAGCTATTTTCGATCACTGTGTGATGCGTCAAAGCATGATGGCAGATCTGTGTGTGTGTGTGCTCCTATCTATTTTTACAGTCTCCTGCTTCTTCAATTTCACAACCCCATCAGGAATAATCCTCTCCCCAAACTACCCCGAGGAGTATGGGAACAACATGAACTGTGTGTGGCTCATTATCGCAGAGTCAGGGAGCAGGATTCATCTAATTTTCAGCGACTTTGAGGTAGAGCCCCAGTTTGACTACCTTATTGTGAAAGATGACGGGATGTCGGAGCCCACCACGTTCGGCACGTTCTCTGGGAAGGACGTACCCTCTCAGATCGCCAGCAATGGACACATCATGCGCCTGGAGTTCCAGTCTGACCACTCCAACACTGGGAAAGGATTTAACATCACTTACACAAGTAAATGGCCCCTTCCTTTTAAAGATATGGGATTTTGCAATATTTTGAAGACCCTCACAATATCTTCTGATATGCAATTCAGAACTGCCTGTGGCACAACTACTGAGTCAAGCTGTCTCAATAGTGCTTCAGATGTATGCAATCAAACGCGTAGTCAGGTATATTCTCACCAGGGTGATAACGAATCAACATTATTAACAATCTTCAATTAGAGGATCCCTATTTGAGAATGGAGATCCATTAGCTAGAACTGTGGTATTGTTCTATTTAACAATTTGTATGGCCATAGATGTGTATACCATTGTATCTTTTACCTGTAATTTAAACTAGGAGCATCTCATTTGAATTATTACTAATTCTATTACATTTGATTAACTGCTCTAAAGATATAAGTAGTGCATCACGTTTACTAAATGATTTCTCACTGGGCACACACTGGTTAAATCAACATTGTTTCCACGTCATTTCAATGAAATTGCATTGAACCAACGTGGAAAAGACGTTGAATTGACGTCTGTGACCAGTGGGATCACTCTGTTTTTTTATTCAACAGATGACATTATGACAAATTAAATAAACAATTTGCCCTTTTCTCTCAATACTACACCATTTAAAAGGGGCTTGGGAATGTTTGCCATTTTAATAATTTACAATATTAACATTTTAATGCATATTGTTATGCAAATGTGTCTACCAGTGGTCCCAAAACATTTTTTATATGTAAACACAAGATAAGAAAAACAATAATACTGCAAGGCAATTCCAAACCTTGAAGGTAAACATTTAAAAACATATATTTTCTATTTTTTTGCTGATATTTCAGAGACAGTATCATGGAACAGAAAACAGCAATGGTAGAGGTCTGTTCAGGTCCTCTGCCTCAACATAGACACACTATAGCACAAAAATGTTGAACTGATCCGGGTGTGTCCAATGTTAATGGAATTATGCCTGTACCACACCGAGCTGAAATTAGGTCTGAATATTGCTGTCCCCAGTGCCTGTTTGCTATCTCTAGGAAACATTGTCTTGTTGCACTCCCCCGGCCTGGGAGACAACGCAGTGACATGTCTCTCCTCCACAGAGGAACAGAGGCAGGCTGCAGCGGTGGGGAAGGTTAATGAAATGGAGGAGGATGTTGTTACCGTTCTTATTCCGCATCAGAATCCGCTGGACACTCCTGTCAGTGACTAAGACAGGGATGGGTTTCTTTTTTTCTTGGCGGGGAGGTGTCAGCCATGTGATGGGGATGGCGGGGGAGCCGGTGGTGTGGCATCTCAATAGCAGCGCCGTAGAATTGGCGTGTCACTGTGTCAGGAGGAGAGGGACATGTCTCCCAATCTGGTGTGGGGAGTTACTGTCAGCGAGCAGGAGTGTAATAACAATGAGCCAGGGAAATGAGTGTTGCCTCCATGGCGTCAGTCTTCACCACTGTGCTGTGTTCATTTTGTTGGCTGATTAGCCTCTATTCTCAGTGACTAAATAATTAACCAGGTTCTCATCGTGTTTTCTGGGATAAGACAAATGAGTTAAATGTGACACTGAATCCAGTTTGATGTCTTCTTATTGATTAAAAAACAACAACACTGAAAAACACTGAAACCAGTTTTATTTTCCTCGCTAGCATTTGGTCAGAATGAATGCCACGATCCCGGCATCCCTGTCAATGGCCAGCGGTATGGGGAACACTTCTTGTTGGGGAGCTCCGTTCTTTTCACATGTGATGAAGGATTCATCAAAACCCATGGGTCTGAGTCCATAACCTGCATCATTCAGGATGGAAACGTAGTGTGGAATGCAGCAGTTCCTCGGTGTGAAGGTACTGTATAATGTTGTACAATAATCCATACAGTCTGCCAATGTCAGTGGAGTGGGTGGGCACTGGGCATGTCATGTGGACACTGGACATGTCTGCTTTATTGTTGTCTGTTGGTGTAACATTGTAGAGCTGCTGAAAATGTGCTACAATAACTAGTAAAGTTTCCCCTTGACAGTCTACACGGTTACATTCTGCATGCTGTTGCATATGGACGTGTAAGCTCTCTATGTCAGAACATTGCCACTAAAACATGTTCCCCTCTAGCACCTTGTGGAGGACATTTAACAGCTCCAACCGGCGTTCTGCTGTCCCCTGGCTGGCCGGGATACTACAAAGACTCGTTAAACTGTGAATGGGTCATTGAAGCCAGCAAAGATCACGCCATCAAGATATCCTTTGACAGGTTTCTAGCTATTTCAATCATTCCATATGAGATCATCTGCCATGATAAACTACAGAAAAATGCTTGGATGGAATAGTAGCTTCTAATTCACTTCTCTTTTCTTTCTGTCTGTTTCCATGTAGATTCCAGACCGAGGTTAATTATGACACACTGGAGATTCGGGATGGCCCCTCCAACTCCTCTCCTTTAATCGGAGAGTATCATGGCACTCAAGCGCCCCATTTTCTCATTAGCACCAGCAATTACATGTACCTGCTATTCACCACAGACAACAGTCGCTCCAGCGTGGGCTTCCAGATCCGCTACGACAGTGAGTTCTACCGTTTTCATTTGGAAATGTATCCACGGGGCTACCTTTGAAAAGCAGAGGACATTGTGTTGTCAATCCACACATTGTTTCATGGCTACAACTACGTGGTGCAATATAACTTTACTACATGTGCTGTGATGTCAATATTAACTCAGCTTGTGTGTGGGTGTTGTGATCATATTGAAGTAGTGTAGGAGCTGTGAAATTAGATTTACACTTCATTTGGATAACTTGTCTTCATTGGGGTTGTTGCCTGAACAGGACTGCGATTTAAATACCAAAGAATTGGTGATTGCGTAGGGAAACCTAATTTAACTCATTATATCACTAATAATAGCAATAGGCAGTGGTTTGCGATAAGATTATTAAGTAATCTATCAATAATTGAATAGCGAGTCTAATTCTTTCTCCAAATACCAAAATATCTTAGGAATGTTAAAAATGAAAACAAATTACTGCGAAATGAAAGTTATGTCACAAAGGCTGTTTCAATGAATGCTTTAGTGTGCGTTCGTAAATTCAATCTGGAGTGCCAGCTTTCGCTCAGAGTGCCCTCTAGGCGTTCGTAAATTCAGAGCATTGTCAGATTGTCCGTTCTTATTTCGCTCTCATAGCGTTCAGTGCACACTGGTCTGGCCAGAGGAGTAGGGTTGATCCGAGCATGTTGGTTAGGCTGGTTAGGCTGTTTTCATGTTAACTAGAGCATTGGTGACTGTAAATGTGCTGCTGGCAATAATTAAACATTTTGCAAACGTTTACTGACACCGGCCAAATTCAACAGCTGTTGAGCGTTCGGAAATCCATCAGTTATTTTTCCCTCTGGAATTGGAGTAGTTAGCCAGGGCGAATTTACGAATGCACCCTTAGACCGAATGATTTCGTAAATAACATTATACAACGGCTTGATTTAATCCTGGATGCTGATGGGTTAAAATCGCATTCCAGCCAGTGTCTATTCCACAAATTACCACCGGCTAAATCTATGATGTTGAAATGCCTATTTACTCTTTTCCATCTGACTGGGCAATCCACTGTCTCATCAACCCAGCCAGACAATTTATACATTTGATGTCCACTATAAAAAGCACCAAGACATTATCTCCCATTTCTTGTGACAAACATTTAGTTTTCAACAGCAGAGATTTGCATACATGTTGCTGTCTGTCTCTCCGACATTTGCAGCATTGAAGTTCGATCTCCAGCTGTCCCATAGTAATGAACGAGTCGAGAAGAGACAGTTTTTCTCAGCCAGTCGAAATCATGAATCAGTTGCCATTATTTTTCTGGACATATATAAAAAATTTTTACTAGAAAACAGTTCAAACGAAACAAAAATAAGCTAATTCACAATCTTTCCAGCTTCAGTTTGAAGTGATTGTGTTAGCTGTGTTGTTTGAACAATAGTGTCCTGACAAGAGAGCACATTTTCTATGCCAGGCGAAATCGCACATCAGTAGCTCATTGTTATGGATGTTCCAAATAAATGTCACTAGAAAGCAGCTTAAACAAAGCAAATGCAGCTACTTTGCTGTTATTCTGGCTGCACTGTTTGACGTGAATGTAAGTTAGCTGTAGTTGGCTAGCTAGCAAGCAAGGGAAAAGAATGTTGCCAGCCAGTATGTCAATGGAACATTTAGAACAAACAACTGGGTCGCGTCCATAGATATAGAACAAAAGGACTTAACAACTGGGTCGTGTCTCTGGCAACCGAACCGATAGAACGGCTTGGGTAGCAAGCTTAGATTTGTGTTGGGACTATATCTCATGGAAGGATGAAATAGTATGAATACATTAATCAAAATAACGTTTTTTAATGAAAATATGTCAATCATTATTTGAATATGTTGGTAACCTATTGCATAAAAATGATAACACCCGTGCCAATATATCCTCCAAACACGGGCATTATCACTTGTATGTACCACTGTCATCCATCAGTGTACTATGATAGAGAACATGTTCTCTATTTTCTTCTACTTTAAATCAGGCTTCCATACTATACAGTTGAAGTCAGAAGTTTACATACACTTAGGTTGGAGTCATTAAAACTTGTTTTTCAACCACTCCACAAATGTCTTGTTAAAAAACTATAGTTTGGCAAGTTGGTTAGAACATCTACTTTGTGCATGACACAAGTCATTTTTCCAACAATTTTTTACAGACAGATTATTTCACTTATAATTATCTGTATCACAATTCCAGTGGGTCAGAAGTTTACATACACTAAGTTGACTGTGCCTTTAAACAGCTTGGAAAATTCCAGAAAATTATGTATTGGCTTTAGAAGCTTCTGATAGGCTAATTGACATAATTTGAGTCAATTGGAGGTGTACCTGTGGATTTATTACAAGGCCTACCTTCAAACTCCGTGCCTCTTTGCTTGACATCATGGGAAAATCAAAAGAAATCAGCCAAGACCTCAGAAAAACAATTGTAGACCTCCACAAGTCTGGATCATCCTTGGGAGCAATTCCAAATGCCTTAAGGTACCACGTTCATCTGTACAAACAATAGTACGCAAGTATAAACACCATGGGACCACACAGCCATCATACCGCTCAGGAAGGAGACGCGTTCTGTCTCCTAGAGATTAACGTACTTTGGTGCGAAAAGTGCAAATCATTCCCAGAACAACAGCAAAGGACCTTGTGAAGATGCTGGAGTAAACAGGTACAAAAGTATCTATATCCACAGTAAAATTAGTCCTATATCGACATAACCTGAAAGGTCGCTCAGCAAGGAAGAAACCACTGCTCCAAAACCTCCATAAAAAATCAAGACTACGGTTTTTGCAACTGCACATAGGGACAAAGACCATATTTTTTGGAGAAATGTCTTCTGGTCTGATGAAACAAATATAGAACTGTTTGGTCGTAATGACCATCGTTATGTTTGGAGGAAAAATGGGGATGCTTGCAAGCCGAAGAATACCATCCCAACCGTGAAGTAGGGCGGTGGCAGCATCATGTTTTGGGGGTGCTTTGCTGCAGGAGGGACTGGTGCACTTCACAAAATAGATGGCATCACGAGGCAGGAAAATTATGTGGATATATTGAAGCATCATTTCAAGACATCAGTGAGGAAGTTAAAGCTTGGTTGAAAATGGGTCATCCAGATGGACAATGACTGCAAGCATACTTACAAAGTTGTGGCAAAAATGGCTTAAGGACAACAAAGTCAAGGTATTGGAGTGGCCATCACAAAGCCCTGACCTCAATCCTGTAGAACATTTGTGAGCATTTTTATTAAATGTGGGGAATTGTGATAAACTGAATTTAAATGTATTGGTCTAAGGTGTATGTAAATCTCCGACTTCAACTGTATACTCCAATTAATTCCCTAAATGTTTCCTATAATTACATTATTGTAGTTACTATAGTACAATACTGTCTGACATTAGGTGGATGAGACATGACTGCCACGTCCAGAAAAATGGCTGGAAAATATTAATGAAATCTATGATGTTTTCTAAACATATTTGATTTATTGTACTGGGAAAAACTCCTTAATAAAATACATATTTGATTATTATTACAATATTTCTTATGAGGACAACCCTCCACCATGGGATGAAATAGAACGCAAGGGAAAAGGAGAGAGCTCCTTTTTGCTCTCCCTCATGATTTATACAGTAAAGAGCAATTCCGACACCATCTTCTATTGAATTTAAGGCATGAAGGTGGAATTAAATCGTTCTTTCTATCCCCACAGGCGTTATGATGGAAACAGATTCCTGCTTAGATCCCGGGATCCCAGTCAATGGAAAGCGGTTTGGGAACAATTTTGCCATTGGGACCAGGGTGACATTCAGCTGTGATCAAGGCTACACGCTGAGCGACGAGAAACCCATTGTGTGCGAGAGGAACCATCAGTGGAACCACGCACTGCCCAGCTGTGATGGTAGTGTACCCCGATTTAGCACCCTCCAACCCTTCCTTCCTCTCCTTTTCCCTGTTCCTGTCAGGTGCACTGACATGCATTGCAGCACTTACTCAGCCATCACCCCTTCTCCTCACACTCCCCATCCGATTCACAGAGAGAGATGTGGGCGACACAGCGCACTGCTAACCAATCTCTCTGTCTTATCTGGTGGAAAGGGTACGCCTCTTTGACAACCCTAAGGAGCGGAGTTCATTGATTCCTGATGAGAGGAAAGGTAACTGGAATATGCACACTTAAGATAACTTTGAGCGGCAGACAACAGAGAGTCAGAGAGTCGGTAGGCAGGTTGGAGATTCAGCAGGAAGACATAATTCCAACCGTTTATCTCATTTGTTTCCCGCTACTTGGGATAAAAATAACATTGTACAGCATTTTTTTTCTTCCAGTAAATGGAGTCGAGTGTTTGACCATCAGGTTTTAGTCGTCCTATATTATCCTCCATACTACTAGTTTATAAGTTGTATTTTCTATTCTAGTCTTCTATTCTGTTTTCTATTCTACTTTTCTATTCTAGTCTTTTATTCTGTTTCCTTCTGAACTTGACCTTCATGATTGACAGTGGTGGCATTTCCGCATCTCATTCAGATATGTAAAACGTTTTCTTCCGTTTTGTCCCTCTTACTTACTCTATCATTTCACAAGGGGGGTGTAGGCATATGCAATAGACAGGTCCTGTTCTAGGCAAAGATGCTATCTGATTTTTAAATGGGATTTAAAGGATTTTGAGGAATAGATACAATGTTTTATATTAGAATGAGAATTAGTGCACAATCCTTTTTGCGAATGCTGAGAAATAATGAATCACAGAACACAGAATGATCACAGAACATAACATTGATCATCCATCATTGGTTTGTTCTTGTAGTGTCATTCTTAGAACCCTCCTACTTAGAAGTTGCAGCAGGAATGCACGCTTCACTTCCTGTAGAAATGGTCCACTAGTCCTTCACCCTGAGCACCTGCCTCCTCCCCGCCCACTGCTGCGTTTATGGAGGAAGCCGGAGTTCATCTTTTAAGAGTGGGGCCAGCTTTATGATTCTTTTATTTATGACAATGACGGTACTATATGGATTGTTCACGCCCACAATTTGTCTTGTCCATGTCCTTTTGTGATAACTATACCAGAAGTAATTTGTAATGATTTCCAAAGATCCCTCACATTAGGGCAATCAAGTACAAAAAATATATCTTCCTCTCTTCCTTCCAACGGGGTGAATCAGACCTCAGTACATATATAAATGCATGTTGGGATACCATGCAATTATGACATTTTTATTTGTCTCACACTCAAAAGAGCCATCCTCGCTGATTAACTTTCAGTAGTAGCCTTGGGCAAGTATGATAACACACAACATGAGCCCCATTTAATCACCAGCATCTCCATAGCCTACGGAATCGGGTATAATTGCAATTGCCAACTCCATACATTTGTTCATGGGAACCTGTGCTATCTTGGGAATGCCTTTTTTCAGCTATTTTCACAGCATTTAACTGATACTCACACCAATTAAAAATGCTGAGTGACTCAACCTCACAGGCTAGAGGTTGTGGACCTCTGTCTATTCACATACACATTCATGCTACAAATGTCATGCTTCACAAACACGGTAAATACAATTATCCTGTGATACAAACACAGAAGTCATAGTAGATTAGCATATTTCCTTTAAGGCATTCCTTTTACTCATTTTTTCTTTTTATTCATCTCGTAATTAAAGCAGTGACAAGTTGTTGTTTAGACGACTCTGCCTGACTGTCTCCACTGACAGGGTCTTTCCTGTCAGAATTCTGCCTTGGTTATTAAGTTCCCTTTTGATCTTCCCAGACAGACTCACTATCAGCATACAGTATCCCACGTCTTCATCTTACTCAGCCCTAGCTGGGTAAACTCTGAGGCTTTTCATCTGGGAACATGATGTGTCTATGTCTGTGTTTCACACTGTCATCAGGTTTGTCTCTACAAATAACACGGAGGAGAGACTAAAAGTTTGTTTAGAACATTTACTAAGTCCAAAAGAGATCCTCTTACACCCAGGGATATTTTGTTGCAGTCTCTGACCTAGATTCGGGTATCAAACCCACCCGGACTCTTTTTTTTATGTTGCAAATTCTTTGAGCAATTTTCAATGATATTGGCATACTAATCAAAAATCTAATGATACAAGCTCATAATCTTTTGCATCTTTATTTATTTAAATGCTGTTATTAATTTTTCAAAACCCCTGATTGTTACGCAAGAAATTGCATTAATTAATCATTAAAGGGCAACTCCGACACTTTTCGTTATCTTCGCAACAAACTAGTGTCTTCATACACTACTGTTCAAAAGTTTGGGGTCACTTAGAAATGTCCTTGTTTTTGAAAGAAAAGCACATTTTTTTGCCAAAAATAACATAAAATTGATCAGAAATACAGTGTAGACATTAAATGTTGTAAATGACTATTGTAGCTGGAAACGACAGATTTTTTATGGAATGTCTACATACAGTGCCTTGCGAAAGTATTCGGCCCCCTTGAACCTTGCGACCTTTTGCCACATTTCAGGCTTCAAACATAAAGATATAAAACTGTATTTTTTTGTGAAGAATCAACAACAAGTGGGACACAATCATGAAGTGGAACGACATTTATTGGATTTTTCTAACTTTTTTAACAAATCAAAAACTGAAAAATTGGGCGTGCAAAATTATTCAGCCCCCTTAAGTTAATACTTTGTAGCGGCACCTTTTGCTGCGATCACAGCTGTAAGTCGCTTGGGGTATGTCTATCAGTTTTGCACATCGAGAGACTGACATTTTTTTCCATTCCTCCTCGCAAAACAGCTCGAGCTCAGTGAGGTTGGATGGAGAGCATTTGTGAACAGCATTTTTCAGTTCTTTCCACAGATTCTCGATTGGATTCAGGTCTGGACTTGGCCATTCTAACACCTGGAAATGTTTATTTTTGAACCATTCCATTGTAGATTTTGCTTTATGTTTTGGATCATTGTCTTGTTGGAAGACAAATCTCTGTCCCAGTCTCAGGTCTTTTGCAGACTCCATCAGGTTTTCTTCCAGAATGGTCCTGTATTTGGCTCCATCCATCTTCCCATCAATTTTAACCATCTTCCCTGTCCCTGCTGAAGAAAAGCAGGCCCAAACCATGATGCTGCCACCACCATGTTTGACAGTGGGGATGGTGTGTTCAGCTGTGTTGCTTTTACGCCAAACATAACGTTTTGCATTGTTGCCAAAAAGTTCAATTTTGGTTTCATCTGACCAGAGCACCTTCTTCCACATGTTTGGTGTGTCTCCCAGGTGGCTTGTGGCAAACTTTAAACAACACTTTTTATGGATATCTTTAAGAAATGGCTTTCTGCTTGCCACTCTTCCATAAAGTCCAGATTTGTGCAATATACGACTGATTGTTGTCCTATGGACAGAGTCTCCCACCTCAGCTGTAGATCTCTGCAGTTCATCCAGAGTGATCATGGGCCTCTTGGCTGCATCTCTGATCAGTCTTCTCCTTGTATGAGCTGAAAGTTTAGAGGGACGGCCAGGTCTTGGTAGATTTGCAGTGGTCTGATACTCCTTCCATTTCAATATTATCGCTTGCACAGTGCTCCTTGGGACGTTTAAAGCTTGGGAAATCTTTTTGTATCCAAATCCGGCTTTAAACTTCTTCACAACAGTATCTCGGACCTGCCTGGTGTGTTCCTTGTTCTTCATGATGCTCTCTGCGCTTTTAACGGACCTCTGAGACTATCACAGTGCAGGTGCATTTATACGGAGACTTGATTACACACAGGTGGATTGTATTTATCATCATTAGTCATTTAGGTCAACATTGGATCATTCAGAGATCCTCACTGAACTTCTGGAGAGAGTTTGCTGCACTGAAAGTAAAGGGGCTGAATAATTTTGCACGCCCAATTTTTCAGTTTTTGATTTGTTAAAAAAGTTTGAAATATCCAATAAATGTCGTTCCACTTCATGATTGTGTCCCACTTGTTGTTGATTCTTCACAAAAAAATACAGTTTTATATCTTTATGTTTGAAGCCTGAAACGTGGCAAAAGGTCGCAAAGTTCAAGGGGGCCGAATACTTTCGCAAGGCACTGTAGGCATACGGAGGCCCAATATCAGCAACCATCACTCCTGTGTTCCAATGTTGTGTTATGTAATCCAAGTTTATCATTTTAAAAGGCTAATTGATCATTATAAAACCCTTTTGCAATTATGTTAGCACAGCTGAAAACTGTTGTTCTGATTAAAGAAGCAATAAAACTGGCCTTCTTTAGACTAGTTGAGTATCTGAAGCATCGGCGTTTGTGGGTTCGATTACAGGCTCAAAATGGCCAGAAATAAAGAACGTTCTTCCAAAACTCATCAGTCTATTCTTGTTCTGAGAAATGAAGGCTATTCCATGCGAGAAATTGCAAAGAAACTGAAGATCTCGTACAATGCTGTGTACTAATCCTTCCACAGAACAGAGCAAACTGGCCCTAACCAGAATAGAAAGAGGAGTGGGAGGCCCCGGTGCACAACTGAGCAAGAGGACAAGTACATTAGAGTGTCTAGTTTGAGAAATAGACGCCTCACAAGTCCTCAAATGGCATCTACATTAATTACATAGTACCCCAAAACACCAGTCTCAATGTCAACAGTGAAGAGGCGACTCCGGGATGCTGGCCTTCTAGGCAGAGTTGCAACTAAACAGCCATATCTCAGACTTGCCAAAAAAAAAAGATTAAGACGGGTTAAAAGAACACAGTACTGGACAGAGGAACTCTGCCTAGAAGGCCAGCATCCCGGAGTCGCCTCTTCACTGTTGACGTTGAGACTGGTGTAATGCTTTTCTTTCAAAAACAAGGAAATTTCTACATTTTGTGAAAATAAACGTTAAAAAGTTATCCCAATGACATCATAAAAGGTTTAAACATTTTAAAAACAGTGATTTTCAAACATGAGATTTGCAGTGACATGGGGTGCAAGAAAATACCCTCCCTCTGGCTAGAAACACGTTGCACGGCCTCCCGGGTGGCGCAGTGGTTAAGGGCACTGTACTGCAGTGCCAGCTGTGCCACCAGAGACTCTGGGTTCGCGCCCAGGCTCTGTTGTAACCGGCCGCGACCGGGAGGTCTGTGGGGCAATGCACAATTGGCCTAGTGTTGTCCGGGTTAGGGAGGTCTTGGCCGGTAGGGATATCCTTGTCTCATTGCGCACCAGCGACTCCTGTGGCAGGTGCACGGTGTTTCCTCTGACACATTGGTGCGGCTGGCTTCCGGTTTGGATGCGCGCTGTGTTAAGAAGCAGTTTATTGGAGGACGAATGACTTTCAACCTCCGTCTCTCCCGAGCCCGTACGGGAGTTGTAGCGATGAGACAAGATAGTAGCTACTAAACAATTGGATACCACGAAATTGGGGAGAAAAAGGGGTGAAAGAAAAAGAAAGAAACACGTTGCAGATTTGAAAACCAACATTTAAAAAAATAGGACCTTTTAATATATTTTTAACCACAGATCATAGAAATGCCCTACATATGTAGACACTGGTTTGGTGCTGGAGATAATGAATATGAGATTGAAAAGTAGCAGAGTATAATGGAAATGTTCTCAAAATAGTTGAGTTTAAAAAACGATGCCTCATTCATGATGTTTCATTTTGTTTCCCTTAGCGTTGTGTGGTGGTTATATCTTTGGTAAAAAAGGAACCATACTCTCCCCTGGGTTTCCTGATTTCTACCCAAACTCATTGAACTGCACATGGACAATAGAGGTGTCTCATGGCAAAGGTAAGCCTCACGAATAGCTGTCTAATGTAAGTACCAACCAATAATTTGTTGCAGCAACTGAGTGAGTAAAATCCGCTGTGACTGGCCCTACAGCACCCCATTTGAATGATGAGTCTCTATATTCTCATTAACATTAAGCCCCAGCCCTCCCTTAGGGCTGGTGTGACGTGGAGACAGGGTTTTTGATGTGTGACTTAGAGAGGCCTAATCTTATCTGAAACTCTCCAGGAGTGCAGCTGCTCTTCCATACGTTCCACCTGGAGGACTCCCATGATTACCTCCTCATCACAGAGGACGGCAGCTTCACGGAACCCGTGGCCCGGCTCACTGGCTCCGTCCTGCCCCCCTCCATCAAGGCCGGCTTGTTTGGAAACTTTAGCGCCCAGCTCCGCTTTGTCTCCGACTTCTCCATGTCCTATGAAGGTTTCAACATGTCCTTCTCAGGTGGGTGTCACATATTGTGTATAAAGGGTAATCAGTTGTTGCGGATACATTTTAAGAGTTCCTTTCATGTAGATTCAAAGATATGAGGTCACTGCAGTGATTAACATTGGTGTAAAGTACTTAAGTAAAAATACTTTAAAGTACTACTTGAGTTGTTTATTTAGGGTAACTGTACTTTACTTTATTATTCATATTTTTGACTACTTTTACTTCACTGCATTCCTTAAGAAAATATTGTACTTTTTACTCCATACATTTTCCCCGACACCCAAAAGTACTTGTACCATTTGGAATGCTTAGCAGGACAGGACAATGGTCCAATTCATGCACTTATCAACAGAACATCCCTGGTCATCCCTTCAGCCTCTGATCTGGCGGACTCACTAAACACAGATGCTTCATTTGTAAATGATGTTGGAATGTTGGTGCTGTCTGATTTGCTTAATAATATAAAGAATTTGAAATTATGTATACTTTTACTTTTGATACTTAAGTATATTTTAGTAATTACATTTACTTTTGATACTTAAGTATATTTTAAACCAAATACTTTTAGACATTTACTCAAGTAGAATTTTACTGGGTGACTTTCAATTTTGTCATTTTCTATTAAGTTTATCTTTACTTTTACTCAAGTATGACAATTGGGTACTTTTTCCACCACTGGGTATTAGAACACTGTTTTTGATGAAAAATGGATTAGGAACCCAGCCGACTATTAAGTCAATGTGAAGCAGTAACAGTTGAGACGTCATTAGATCAAATACTGAAATAGTTGGTATTTATTTATAGTGCAGGTGATGGAGAAGACTGGCTCCAGAGATATACATATCTACAAAGATATACATACTTCAAACATGACAAAAATACTTAAAGGCTGTGTTTTGTTTCATATGTGTACAACAGCTGATGAAATGAACACTGTAAAAGTGTAATAAAAATGTGATCACTGTTATTTTTGATAGTTGCTGGTTGGAAACACAATCTACACATGATCTTCTAAACAGCAGGTTTTGCATGGATGGAGTTTTGGCTTGCCTGGTGACATCATCGGGTGGTATAAGTGAATCGACCAATAACAATACGATTTCCGAACCTCTTTGCCAATTACAGATAGTTTTCTGGTTACAGTGCATTCGGAAAGTATTCATTTCCCTTGACTCTTTCCACATTTTGTTATGTTGCAGCCTTAATCTAAAATTGATTAAATTGTTTTTTCCCCCTCATCAATCTACACGTAAAACCCCATAATGACAAAGCAAAAATAGTTTTTTTGAAATTTTGGCAAATGTATTAGGAAAACCCCCCAGAAATATTACATTTACATAAGTATTCAGACTCAGTACTTTGTTGAAGTACCTTTGGCAGCGATTACAGCCTCGAGTGTTCTTGGGTATGACGCTACAAGCTTAGCACACATGTATTTGGGGAGTTTCTCCCATTCTTCTCTGCAGATCCTTTCAAGCTCTGTCAGGTTGGATAGGGAGCGTTGCTGCACAGCTATTTTCAGGTCTCTCCAGAGATTTCAATCAGGTTCAAGTCCGGGTTCTGGCTGGGCCACTCATGCACATTCAGAGACTTGTCCCGAAGTCACTCCTGCATCCTGAGGTCCTAAGCGCTCTGGAGCAGGTTTTAATCAAGGATCTCTCTGTTCTTTGCTCCGTTCATCTTTTCCTCAATCCTAACTAGTGTCCCTATCCTTGCTGCCGAAAAACATCCCCACAGCATGATGCTGGCACCGCCATGGTTCACTGTAGGGATGGTGCAAGGTTTCCTCCAGACGTAACGCTTGGCATTCAGTCCAAAGAGAAACAAGATTCTCTGGTCTGAGAGTCATGAGCCTTTTACTGAGGAGTCGCTTTGGTCTGGCCACTCTACCATAGAGGCCTGATTGGTAGAGTGCTGCAGAGATGGTTGTCCTTCTGGAAGGTTCTCCCATCTCCACAGAGGAACTCTGGAGCTGTCAGAATGACCATCGGGTTCTTGGTCACCTCCCTGACCAAGGCCCTTCTCCCCTGATTGCTCAGTTTGGCTGGGTGGCCAGGTCTAGGTAGAGTCTTGGTGGTTCCAAACTTCTTCCATTTAAGAATGATGGAGGCCACTGCATTCTTGGGGTCCTTCAATGCTGCAGACATTTTTTGGTACCCTTCCCCAGATCTGTGCCTCGACACAATCGTGTCTCAGAGCTCTACAGACAATTCCTTCGACCTCATGGCTTAGTTTTTGCTCTGACATGCACTGTCAACTGTGGGACCTTATATAGACAGGATTGTGCCTTTCCAAATCATGTCCTGTCAATTCAATTTACTGCAGGTGACTCCAATCAAGTTGTAGAAACATCTCCAGAACGATCAATGTAAACAGGATGCACCTGAACTCAATTTCGAGTCGCATAGCAAAGGGTCTGAATACTTTAATATGCATTTTCAATGTAAATGTAAATACCTATTTTCGCTTTGTCATTATGCGGTATTGTGTGTAGAATGATGAGGAAATAAATGAATTTAATACATTTTAGAATAAGGCTGTAATATAACAACATGTGGAGAAAGGGAAAGGGTCTGAATACCTTCTGAATGCACTGTATTGTAAATATCCATTCCATTTGTCTCCTCCATTCAAGGATTGATCCACTCTGTGTTTAATGCATTGCTTTTGCGCCCTTCCCCTCCCCACTCAGACAACTCCTAGACAGTCCTCGCAAATGTCTTGAGAAAATGTGTCGTTTTTTGGTAAATTACTATTTTTGTTTATTTTTGACCATTTTAATGGAAAACTATCACAGTAAGTTACCGTAACTGTTACCCAGAAACTATTTGATATTGAGATAAAAATGGCTGCATTGGGCCTTCAAACTTGGTTGCAAAATAATAAACTTGCTCTGCCAATAATATAATAACCCGACTCGAGTACAAAGACAAAAGCACTTCAAACACAGGGCAAAATGCCCATAAACATCTGAGTATGGCAGAGCTATAGTAACAGCATATTACCTAGACAAACAGCCCTGCATGAGGATTAGGGAATCCTAAATAATAACCCCATTACCAGGGATAAATCGTTTATACCTTTACATAGGTAAATTCCCACAGAACAATGATAACACACTTTAAAGTTATTGCAATTACCCAATGAACATTCCAGTGGTCAACACGTTTATGAAAAAAAAAACATTATTAGCATAAACATTAACATTTCCAATAAACAATGACAACACCTCAGAGAAACGGGAGAAACCTAATAATGAGAGACGTGCCTAACGCTTCGATCACACCGACAGTGTAGAAGTTACGCAGCATCATCTGGGTACTGTTTGTGTGTAACAAAAGTTCAACATTCACCTTCTGCTACCATTTCTGTCAAGTCGTCCACGCATACAGTTTGACGCATACGTTCGATAAATACAACATATGCATCACACATAACGTACTACAACTACCTCTGCAAGGCTGCAAGGCAAATGCAGTGTTCTATTGGGAATTAATGTACTTCTGCTGTACCAAAATGCAGTGATGATGTCGGTGTGATCGAAGCGTAAAGCTGTGGTCTTCACCGGTGAGCTCAAGTAGGAGCCAGTTCACGTTGGTGGTGAGTAGAGACCAGGACAGGTTGGCTTTATCAAACAGAGGTAATACTAACATTTCTAAATAAATAATAATAATAATAATAATTACTAATTATGAGGCTTTCTGAAGGCTCCATAGTTTCCCCAAATTGTGCTGAAAAACAGTTCATTTCTCGGAGCTTCATTATTTGTTCGCAGTACACATTAGTGACATCTGCTGGTCAGCAATAAATATCAGTGTGTGAACATCAGATAGATGTTTATTTCTCCAGATTTCAGAGATTCCAAGTTCCGTCTTGCATGTGAACTCGGTAGAAGTTAACTGCTTAGGCTCATCACAATGACAGTTTTGCATTTTGGTACACAAGAAGTACATTATTTTCCAATGAAAAGCTGCGTTTACCTTGCACGATTGCGTTGCTGAGCATTCTGATGCTTGCGTACCATTTTGCGTAAAAACACTGTAGATGAGATCGAGGCGCAAGCAATTTCGATACATGCTTTGAAGCTCCGGAATCAATCGTAACATCACTTATGATAACCAGACCATTTTACTGACCAAACTTTGATTACAAAACACACAAAGGATAGCATGGTTAGCAAGCAATGTTCATACTAGCTGAGCATTCTCAGCTCCACCATATGTAGGCTATGTAATTGTGTCGATTAGTTTTGGCGGAGTGACATCAGACGATACTGTAAAAATTTCCATTCTTTAAATCGTACCTATGTTTGTCCTGTGTAAAGTCGGTGCTACTGGATAAAAACGTCATTCAATGTGACTAAATTGCACCGCGTAATCCACTGTTTTCCAATCAAGTATGAAGTTAGTGACTTAAAACATGCTCAATACTTTAAGAACTATCAATTGTGTCATGCTTACTTTGTACCTGTGCTTCTCTTGATTGTAGTCAGTGGGAGTTGGCATCCATAGTTTTTGATTTTAAAAAAATTGCCTCTACGCATCCCCTGACAAAACTACTAAATATTCCGTGCAATGACGGGTTGCTCTTTATCTGTTATCTGCTCCCTTGGCGAAGGTCGCTTAAAATGTGATTTTAATCCCAAAATATGGATCGCAACACCCAAAGAAAATAATGCCTTAACACAGGACAAACATAGGTAGGCTACAAGACATTCATTTAGGACTCTTATGACTCAATGTAGTTGGAGGTATACTCCACCAAAACTCAACTCCATTGTAATAGTGGAGTTGAGACTTCTCAGCTATGCTAGTACAAAACAATTAGTCTGTTTGTGTTGGGAGAGGCCCAACAGGTGTTGATAACTCAAAGGCATATCATCACACATTGTTATTTTCTAAAAACCTCTTAAGGATCGGACCCTTTTTTACATTGTCGCCTAAAATAGCATACCCAAACCTAGCTGCCTGTACTGTAGCTCAGGATCTGAAGCAAGGATATGCATATTCTTGATACCATTTGAAAGGAAACACTTTGAAGTTTGTGTAAATGTGAAATTAATGTAGGAGAATATAACACATTAGATCTGGGGAAATATAATACAAAGAAAAAAACATGCTTTGTTTTGTTTTTTGTTCCATCTTTGAAATGCAAGCGAAAGGTTACAATGTATTAGGTTAGGTATTAGGTTAGGCGCAATTTCAATTTTGGCCACTAGCTGGTATCAGTGTATGTGCAAAGTTTTACACTGATCCAATGAACCATTACATTTCTGTTTAAAATGTTGTTCAGGTCTGCCCAAATGTGCCTAATTGGTTTATTGATACATTTTCAAGTTCATAACTGTGCACTCTCCTTAAACAATAGCATGGTATTATTTCACTGTGATAGCTACTGTAAATTGGACAATGCAGCTAGATTGACAAGAATTTAAGCAGACATTTAGAAATAAAAGATGCCAATTTGAAAAAGAAGCCACTGGCATTTTTTGAGCAAGAATTAAGACAACTTTTGAGTAGTAAGACATGTATAAAAGCAACAGATACCATTAATAAGAAGGGATTAGAAGTGTTGTATAGGGTGAGCTACCGAGTGGCTAGGACAGGCAAGCCCTATACTATTGTGGAGGACTTAATTCTTCCTGCTGCCACCAATATGGCTGGGGGAAAAGGCCAAAAAAACTACATAGACAATGCCTTCATCAAACAATACTGTTTCACGAAGCATCAGTGACACGGCAGGAGATGTTTTGAAACAATTACTGCTTTGCATACAAGCCGGTGAATTCTATGTGTTACAGCTGGATGAGTCAACAGACGTGGTGGGCACAGCTCCTGCTATATGTCTGTTACGTTTATGGGGGGTCAATTAAGGAAGACATCCTCTTCTGCAAACCACTGGAAACAAGGACAACAGGAGAGGATATTTTTTAAGTACCGGAAAGCTTTGTGACATCAAATGAACTTTGGTGGTCAAGATGTGTTGTCATCTCTACTGATGGTGCAAAAGCCATGACAGGGAGACATAGTGGAATGGTAACGCGCGTGCAAGCAGTTGCTCCCAATGCCACTTGGGTACACTGCAGCATCCACCAAGAGGCTCTGCTGCCAGGGGAATACCTGACAGCTTGAAATACGTTTTGGACACTACAGTGAAAATGGTTAACTTTGTTAAAGCAAGGCCCCTGAACTCTTGTGTATTTTCTGCACTATGCAATGATATGGGCAGCGACCATACAGAAGTGTGCTGGTTATCAAGGGGCAAAGTATTGACACGGTTTTTTTTTCAATTGAGAGACGAGCTTGAAGTTTTCTTCACTGACCATAATTTTCACTTGTCTGACCGCTTGCATGATGACGAGTTTCTCACACGACTGGCCTATCTGGGTGAAGTTTTTTCTCGCCTGAATGATCTGAATCTGGGATTACAGGGACTCTCCGCAACTATATTCAATGTGCGGGACAAAATTGAGTCTATGATTAAGAAGTTGGAGCTCTTCTCTGTCTGAATGAATAAAGACCATCCTCAATGCCCTGCCTCCAGTCCACTTACCGATATCTGTATAAGAGAGCCTCATCGAAATTGCGACCAGTGGTTCTATGAAAATGGAATTTAATCAGAAGCCACTGCCAGATTTCTGGATTGGGCTGCGCTCAGAGTATCATGCCTTGTCAAATTGCGCTGTTAAGACACTGATGCCCTTTTCAACCACGTACCTATGTGGGTTCTCGGCCCTCATTAGCATGAAAACTAAATACAGGCACATACTGTGGGTGGAAAATTATTTAAGACTGAGACTCTCCAATTCAACCCAACATTGCAGAGTTATGTGCATCCTTTCAAGCACACCCTTCTCATTAACCTGTGATGAGTTATTCACAATTTTGATAAACAAATATAATTTTATATGTAAGATGGCTAAATAAAGAGCAAAATTATTGATTGTTATTATATTATTATTTGTGCCCTGGTCCTATAAGAGTTCTTTGTCACTTCCCACGAGCCGGGTTGTGACAAGAATTCACACCTATTTTTATGTTTAATAAATGTATCTAATAGTGTGTGTGTGGCAGGCTTACAATGATGGCAAAATCAACATTTGAGAGTGTGCTGACCCTGGTGCTAGAGGGGATATGCGGCTGGAGGTTGAAAGTTTGAAGGGGTACGGGACTATAAAAAGTTTGGGAACCACTGCTGTAGAGGTTACAAGGCACACACATATTGAGCCATATATAAAAAATATATATTTCAACATTTAAAAAAACTAAATGATACTACAATCAAATGATTGTAAATCTGTATTTTAGTACTATTTTTTTTTATTTTTTTAGAGCTTTTTTTTTTTGCAAAAATAAGTTTGTTTTGGTACATTTGTTTTCCAGATAACATTATTTAAATGAAGTTGACATTTTGCTGTGATTGTTTTGTTTTTTTCAAATAGTTTATTTTTTGGGTCAAAATGACCCCAGTTAAATTATGTTAGCAGTTTGAGGGTTAGGAAACATGTTGGTGTATTCCACAGAGTACAGCCTAGAGCCTTGTGAAGATCCAGGAGTGCCAGCCTACAGTCGGCGAGTTGGGTTCCAGTTTGGAGTGGGGGACTCGCTCATTTTTTCCTGCTTCCCGGGTTATCGTTTGGAGGGGGACCACAAGATCACTTGCCTGGGGGGAGGCCGGAGGGTCTGGAGTGGAGCCCTGCCAAGGTGTGTGGGTAGGTGGACACATGCTTTCATTTCATTTGGACAAACTGAGAATACTTGTACTTTGAAATAACTTGTACTGTACTTTGCCAAAGGCAGGAGAAGGAGCTATACTGAGCATACAGTATAATGCAAGTCCATGAGCTAGTTTCTAATGATTGATTTCCCTACATTTCTGAATATTGTCAAATGGTTAACTTACAATATCAAAAATATTACCCAACTGCTTCCAGTTAAGCATACTTCTATAAGCAGAGCATGAAACCAGGGCAGAGTTAGAAACCACAAATGATCTGGCTGTCATTTTGTCATCCCCTACAAAGAGCCATGTGTTTTCTCATAAAAAGTTCAGTAGAGAGAATTAGGCAATAACCCCACGAGAACCGAACTAGAGTTTAAACTCACATGGCTCAAGGTCTACAGGCAGAATTTGCTTTTATACCTGAGGTACATCAGAATATTAACTACAAGGACATCCAGTCCCAGCACAGCCCCGAGCCTTGGTGACCAACACACACTTAATGCAGAGAGCTGTTCATTAATTCATATTCCCCTCAAGTTTCTGTTGTGGAGATTCATCAAAATTCCAGCAGGGGAAACATCTGATTGGCCCATCAGTGGATAACAGGTCGCAGCTGCTGAAGTATTCTGGGTTCAACCTGCTGAACATTTGTGGTGAACTCTCCTCTTAGGGTTAAACGGCTCCTTTAATGCCCCTATTCAGATTCATAACAGACAGATATGACTTTTCTCACAGGTCTTCTCTCTCTCTCTCTCTCTCTATCTCTCTCTCTCTCTCTCTCTCTCTCTCTCTCTCTCGTTTTCTGGAATGAGCAGCGTCTAGTGTGTAGGGAAATATATGACAGTTCTCTAAAGATATTTTTTCTGACTTTAAACCCAGATTGCCATGAAATGTCTTAATATCATATTCTCTCTCTCTCTTGCTTATTTTCTCTCTCGCTCTCACTTTCTCTCGCTCTGTCTCTCTGCCTAGCTGAATGTGGGACCACTACCGTTGGGAGCGAGGGGGTTCTGCTATCACCCAATTACCCATCCAATTATGACAATAACCATGAGTGCATTTACCGCATTGAGACGGAGGCAGGGAAGGGCATCCGTGTCACGACCACTAACTTCCTGCTCCATGAGGGGGATTACCTGAAGGTGAGTCTCACATCACTCATACACAACACTGGATATTTACTCCGCAGATGTTACATATCAATACATCCCAATGCATAGTCTTCTCACTGCAAGGTGATCAAATAGTTCATAAAGGACTCGATGTGAGACTTTTTCACTGCAGCATCAACTTTTTGAATGCAGTTATGGTCCAATGTAAACCCGTAAGAGACCAGAGGTAGTGACTCAGTCAAATCATGAATTATTAATGCCTTCATTAAAATTACATGATGCCAGAGCTTGAGGCATAGAGAGGCCAATGAGAAAATGTGTATCAAATCTTACAGTAGTGCATAACAACATAATAACTGGTTATAAAGTGGCGGGATTGTCCTTTAAAATTCTGTTCAATCTCTTTAAACAGAAAATCTAATCAAACTTTATTGGTCACATGCGCTGAATACAACAGGTGTAGACTTTACAGTGAAATGCTTACTTATGAGCCCATTCTCAGCAATGCAGAGTTTAAAAAAAGTTTGAAAAATATTTTCTCAATAAAAAGGAAATAGTAACACAATAAAATAACAATAACGAGACTATATACAAGGAGCTCTGTTACTAAGTCAATGTGCAGGGGTACGAGGTAGTTAAGGTAATTGAGGTAATACAGTACATGTGGGTAGTGGTAAAAGTGACCCCTAGGCAACCAGGGTGTGTGTCTGTGTGTGTGTGTGTGTGTGTGTGTGTGTGTGTGTGTGTGTGTGTGTGTGTGTGTGTGTGTGTGTGTGTGTGAGCGTATATGTATTGTGTGTGTCTTCAATATGTGTGTGTGTGAGCGTATGTATTGTGTGTGTGTGTGTTGGAGTGTCAGTGTACAGTAGTGTGTGTGAGTGTGTGGGTAGAGTCTTGTGAGTGTGCATAGAGCAGGTGCAGGAGAGTCAGTGCAAAACAATTAAGATAAATAAAGAAATAATAAAGGGTGTTAATGTAAATAGTCCATTTCGTTAAATGTTCAGCAACCTTATGGTCCCAGACTTGGCGCTTAGGTACCCCTTGCCGTGCGGTAGCAGAGAGAACAGTCTATGACTTGGGTGGCTGGAGTCTTTGACAATTTTTAGGCTCTTCCTCTCAAACCGCCTGGTATAGAGGTCCTGGATGGCAGTGATGCACTGGGCTGTACGCACTACCCTCTGTAAAGCCTTGCGGTTGGCTAACGTTACCAGTCAAGATCCTCTCAATGCTGCAGCTGTATAACTTTTTCAGGGGGTATAGGCGGTGTCATGCCCTCTTCATGACTGTGTTGGTGTGTTTGGACCATGATAGGTCCTTAGTGATGTGGACACCGAGGAACTTGAAGCTCTCGACCCGCTCCACTACAGCCCCGTCGATATGAATGGGGGCATGTTCGGCCCTCTGTTTCCTGTAGTCCACGATAAGCATCTTTGTCTTGCCCACGTTAAGGGAGAGGTTGTTGTCCTGGCACCACACTGCCAGGTCTCTGACCTCCTTCCTGTAGGCTGTGTCATCGTTGTCGGTGATCAGCCCTACCACCGTCTTGTCTTCGGCACTTTATGATGGTGTTGGATTCATGTGTGGCCACGCAGTCGTGGGTGAACAAGGAGTACAGGAGGGGACTCTCACCACCAGAGGGCAGCCCATCAGGAAGTCCACGATCCAGTTGCAGAGGAAGGTGCATGATGAGTTTAATGTTGAGCTTGGTGATGAACTTTGATGTCACTATGGTGTTCAACACTAAGCTGTAGTTAATGAACAGCATTCTCACGTAGGTGTTCCTTTTCTCCTGGTGGGAAAGTGCAATGTGGAGTGCAATAGAGAGTCATCTGTGGATCTGTTTGGGCGGCATGCGAATTGGAGTGGGTCCAGGGTTTCTGGGTTGATGGGTAGCGTTTTGGGTAGCCTTCCACAAGCTTCCCACACTAAGTTGGGTGAATTTTGACCCATTCCTCCTGACAAAGCTGGTGTAACTGAGTCAGGTTTGTAGTCCTCTTTGCTTGCACACCATTTTTCAGTTCTGTCCTCAAATTTTCTATAGGATTGAGGTCAGGACTTTGTGATGGCCACTCCAATACCTTGACTTTGTTGTCCTTACCATTTTGCGACAACTTTGGAAGTATGCTTGGGGTCATTGTCCATTTAGAAGACCCATTTGCGACCAAGCTTTAACTGGTGTATTGAGATGTTGCTTCAATATATCCACATCATTTTCCTGTCTCATGTTGCCATCTATTTTGTGCAGTGCACCAGTCCCTTCTGCAGCAAAGCACCCCCACAACATGATGTGCCACCCCCGTGCTTCACAGTTGGGATGGTGTTCTTCGGCTTGCAAGCTTCCCCCTTTTTACTCCAAACATAACGATGTTCAATAGGGCCAAACAGTTCTATTTTTGTTTCATCAGACCAGAGCACATTTCTCCAAAAAGTATGGTCTTTGTCCCCATGTGCAGTTGCAAACCATTGTCTGGCTTTTTTATGGCGGTTTTGGAGCAGTGGCTTCTTCCTTGCTGAGCAGCCTTTCGGGTTATGTTGATATAGGACTCGTTTTACTGTGGATATAGATACTTTGGTACCTATTTCCTCCAGCATCTTGGCAAGGTCCTTTGCTGTTGTTCTGGGATTGATTTGCACTTTTCACACCAAAGTACTTTCATCTCTAGGAGACAGAACGCGTCTCCTTCCTAAGCGGTATGATTGCTGCGTGGTCCCATGGTGTTTATACTTGCATACCATTGTTTATACAGATGAACATGGTACCTTCAGGCATTTGGAAATTGCTCCCAAGTATGAACCAGACTTGTGGAGGTCTAAAATTGTTTTTCTGAGGTCTCGGCTGATTTCTTTTGATTTTCCCATGATGTCTTTCAAAGAGGCACTGAGTTTGAAGGTAGGCCTTGAAATACATCCACAGGTACACCTCCAATTGACTCAAATGATGTCAATTCGCCTATCAGAAGCTTCTAAAGCCATGACATCATTTTCTGGAATTTTCCAAGCTGTTTAAAGGCATTTAGTGTATGTAAACTTCTGACCCACTGGAATTCAATTGTTGGAAAAATTACTTGTGTCATGCACAAAGTAGATGTCCTAACCGACTTGCCAAAACTATAGTTTGTTAACAAGAAATCTTTGGAGTGGTTGAAAAAGTTTTAATGACTCCAACGTAAGTGTATGTAAACTTCTGACTTCATTTGTAGCTCGTCTGGAAGCCTTGCATCGTTGGACAGATCTCGGCTGTGTTTCCCTTTGTAATCCGTGATAGTTTGCAAGGCCTGCCACATCCGATGAGCATCAGAGCTGGTGTAGTAGCATTTGATCTTAGTCCTGTATTGAAACTTTCACTGTTTGATAGTTCGTCGGAGGGAGTAGCGGGATTTCTTATAAGTGTCCGGATTAGTGTCCTGCTCCTTGAAAGCAGCAGCTATAGCCTCTAGATCAGTATGGATGATGCCTGTAATCCATGGCTTTTGGTTGGGATATATACAGTGACTGTGTGGACAACGGCGTCGATGCACTTATTAATTAAGCCGGCGACTGATGTGGTAAACTCCTCAATGTTGTTGGATGAATCCCGGAAAATATTCCAGTCTGTGTTAGAGAAACAGTCCTGTAGATTTTTGTAAGCATGAATCAGGAGGATAGAGTTATGGGTCCGATTTGCCAAATGGCGGGTGGGGGAGAGCTTTGTATGCATCTCTGTGTGTGGTAAAGGTGACCTAGAGTTTTTTCCCCTCTAGTTGCACAGGTGATATGCTGGAAGAATTGAAGTAAAACTGATTTCAGTTTTCCTGCATTAAAATCACTGGCCACTAGGAGCGCCGCCTGTGGATGAGCATTTTGTTGTTTGCTTATGGCCTGATACAGCTCGCTGAGAGCGGTCCTAGTGCCAGCATTGGTTTGTGGTGATAAATAGACAGCTATGAAAAATACAGATGAAAATTATCTTGGTAAATAGTGTGGTATACAGCTTATCATGAGGTATTCTTCTCAGGCGAGCAGAACCTTGAGACTTCCTTAATATTAGAGATTGTGAACCAGCTGTTGTTAGTAAAGAGACACACACCACCCTCCTGATCTTATCGGACTCTGCCGTTCTGTCCTTCTGATGCATAGAAAAACCAGCTAGATGTATATTATCCGTATCCTTGTTCAGCCATGACTCAGAGAAGCATAAGATATTACAGTTCTTAATGTCATGTTAATAGGATAGTCTCGAACAGAGCTCTTCCAGTTTATTCTCCAGCGATTGTACTTTCGCCAATAGAACAGAGGGTAGGACTGATTTATTAATTTGCCACCGTAGTCTTATCAGACTCATTGAAGTAGAAGTCCTCGTCCAAATCGAGGTTAGTGATAGCTGTTCTGATGTCCAGAAGCTTTTTTCGTCATAGGAAACGATGGAGGAAACATTATGTGCAAAAAAAGTTAAGATCAGCACCAAAGAATACACAAAATAACACAATTAGTCAGGAGCCCGTAAAACGGCTGCCATTCCTTCTGGCGCCATTCTCATATCTATGTGTATCATATTTCTGTGAAGTTGTAAGTTTTGTGTGACTGTAAGTTTTAATATGTACACTGCCGGTAAAAAATGTTAGTACACCTACTCAGGTTCTTTTTAAATTTTGCTATTTTCTACATTGTAGAATAATAGTGAAGACATCAAAACTATGAAAGAACACATAGGGAATCATGTAGTAACCAAAAAAGTGTTAAACAAATCAAAATATATTTGAGATTTGAGATTCTTCAAATAGCCACCCTTTGTCTTGATGACAGCTTTGCACACTCTTGCCATTCTCTCTACCAGCTTCACATGCAATGCTTTTCCAACAGTCTTGAAGGAATTCCCACATATGCTGAGCATTTGTTGGCTGCTTTGCCTTCACTCTGCGCTCCGACTCATCCCAAACCTTCTCAATTTGGTTACGTTCGGGGGATTGTGGAGGCCAGGTCATCTGATGCAGCACCCCATCACTCTCCTTCTTGGTAAAATAGTCCTTACACAGCCTGGAGATGTGTTGGGTCATTGTCCTGTTGAAAAACAAATTATAGTCCCACTAAGCCCAAACCAGATGAGATGGCGTATCGCTGCAGAATGCTGTGGTAGCCATGCTAGTTAAGTGTGCCTTGAATTCTAAATAAATTACAGACAGTGTCACCAGCAAAGCACTCCCACACCATAACTTCTCTGGGATAGTGTCCCACCTCGCCAACAGCCACTGAAACAACAGAAATCTCATAATTAGAATTCCTCAGACATACAAGTATTGTACACCATTTAAACTTCTTGTTAACCCAGCCACAGTGTCTGATTTCAAAAAGGCTTTACGGCGAAAGCACACCTTGCGATTATGTTAGGTCAGCACCTAGCCACAGAAAACCATACAGCCATTTTCCAAAGAAGGTGTCACAAAAGACAGAAATAGCGTTAAAACGAATCACTAACCTTAGATGATCTTCACTGGATGGCACTACCAGGACTACATGTTAGACAATAAATGTGTGTTTTGTTCGATAAAGTTAATCTTTATGTCCAAAAACTTAATTTGAAATTGGTACGTTATGTTCAGAAATGCATTGTCTCAAACAAACATCCTGTGAAAGTGCAGAAAGCCACATCAAATTACAGAAATACTCATCATAAACATTGATCTAACATACAAGTGTTATACATACGATTATAGATAAACTTCTCCTTAATCCTTAATGCAACCGCTGTGTCAGATTTAAAAAAAACTTTACAGTAAAAGCACACCATGCAATTATGTTAGGTCAGCACCTAGCCACAGAAAAACATACAGCCATTTTCAAACCAAGGAGAGGTGTCACAAAATTCAGATATAGCATTATAAATATTCACTTACCTTTGATGATCTTCATCGGAATGCACTCCCAGGAATCCCAGTTCCACAATAAACTTTTGTTTTGTTCGATAAAGTCCATGATTTATGTCCAAATACCTCCTTTTTTTTGCGCGTTTAGTTCACAAATCCAAATTCACAAGGCGCAGGCACAAAAAGTCAAAACAGTTCCATTACAGTTTGTAGAAACATGTCAAACGATGTACAGTATATAATCCATTTTTAGGATGTTTTTATCATAAATCTTCAATAACATTCCAACCGGACAATTCCTTTGTCTTTAGAAATGAAAATGAACGCAGCTCGCTCTCACGGCTGCACGCGTGACTTAGCTCATGGCATTCTGCCAGACCCCTGGTTCAAACAGCTCTTTTTCGCTCCCCCTTCATATCAGAAGCCTGAAACAAAGTTCTGAAGACTGTTGACATCTAGTGGAAGCCTTAGGAAGTGCAATATGACCCCATAGACACTGTATATTGGATAGGCCATCACTTGAAAAACTACAAACCTCAGATTTCCCACTTCCTGGTTGGAATTTTTCTCCAGTTTTTGCCTTCCATATGAGTTATGTTATACTCACAGACATCATTCAAACAGTTTTAGAAACGTCAGAGTGTTTTCTATCCAAATCTACTAATTATATGCATATTCTAGCTTTTGGGCCTGAGTGGCAGGCAGTTTACTCTGGGCACTTTATTCATCCAAGCTACTCAATACTGCCCCCCAGTCCCAAAGAAGGTTAACACCTCCTCCTCCATGCTTTACGGTGGGAAACACAGATGTGGAGATCATCCCTTCACCTACACAGCGTCTCACAAAGATACAGAGGTTGGAACCAAAAATCTCAGATTTGGACTCCAGACCAAAGGACAAATTTCCACCGGTCTAATATTCATTGCTCGTGTTTCTTGGCCCAAGCAAGTCTCTTCTTATTATTGGTGTCCTTTACTAGTTTTTTATTTATAGCAATTCAACCATGAAGGCCTGATTCACACAGTCTCTTCTGAACAGCTGTTGTTGAGATGTGTCTGTTCCTTGAACTCTGTGAAGCATTTATTTGGGCTGCAATTTCTGAGGCTGGTAACTCTAATGAACTTATCCTCTGCAGCAGAGGTTATTCTGGGTCTTCCATTCCTGTGGCAGTCCTCATGAGAGCCAATTTCATCATAGCGCTGGATGGTTTTCGCGACTGCACTTGAAGAAACTTTCAAAGTTCTTGAAATGTTCCGTATTGACTGACCTTCATGTCTTCAAGTAATGATGGACTGTCGTTTCTCTTTGCTTATTTGAGCTGTTCTTGCCATAATATGGACTTTTGCCAAATAGGGCTATCATCTGTGTACTCCACCTACTTTGTCACAACACATCTGATTAACATCTGGTTAACTTTTAACAAGGCACACCAGTTAATTGAAATGCATTCCAAGGTCACTACCTCATGAAGCAGGTTGAGAAAATGGCAAGAGTGTGCAAAGCTGTCATCATGGCAATGGATGGCTATTTGAAGAATCTCAAATATAAAATATATTTTCATTTGTTTAAAACTTTTTTGGTTACTACATGATTCCTTATGTGTTATTTCATAGTTTTAATGTCTTCACTATTATTCTACAATGTAGAAAATAGTAAAAAAAAGAAAGAAAAACCCTTGAATGAGTAGGTGTTCTAAAACTTTTGACCGGTAGTGTATGTTATTTGGAATAAGCACCCTTCCTCCGCATTAAAATGTTTCTGCCTTTGTCTTGACCACTATCCTCTGGATGCCCAACTTGAATTATTCTCCCGTAGTGTATATATTCATATTATGTATGTACAATATGTATCTACCCATCTGCTCTTTATTATTTTCTTGGTGAATTGAATGCTAACTACTCACTCAAACCTCTTACGCTGCCACTCTGCAAATATTGTAATTGTACTGCAAGAGGCTGCATACTGTACAGTATACAGTATGCTATTTAATATTATCTTGAATATTAATAGCATTTTGACAAACCTGTGCATTATAGTGTTGTTCTTTCATCAACAGGTGTATGACGGGAAGGATACTTCACATCGTCTTCTTGGCAATTTCTCCAAAACTGACATGTACAATGTCATCATCAACAGTACCTCAAATCACCTCTGGATTGAGTTCAACAGCAACGGCACTGAAACGAACAAGGGATTCAGACTTACCTACAGCAGTGAGTAGATGATGTCCTCGAGACACAGCCTATATATATATTCCCTGATTCAAGTTTTAGTGGACACAAGTTTTTTTTATGTTTAAATGGGCTAAAGCGTCAAATCTGTATTTGTAGGTTTTGACCTTGTCAAGTGTGAAGAACCAGGAACTCCGAATTACGGATACAAGATTCAAGATGACGGCCATTTTGCGAACACTTTTGTGTTGTACAGTTGTAACCCTGGCTATACTCTCCATGGAAGCAGCACTCTGGCATGCCAAAGTGGAGACCGTAGGGTTTGGGACAAACCATTGCCTTCCTGTCTAGGTGAGTGAGTAGTTGCCGAAAATAGACAAATCAAATCAGAGTTTATTGGTCGCATACACAGATCTGCAGGTGTTATAGCAAATTATTAAAAAAATGTATTAAATAGGAAATCAAGAATTAAGAACCCAGAGAAGATATATTATAGTGAGCATGTGTCAGAATCCAGAATATAAATATGTGGTGTGTATAGACAGTATAGAATTTGGAAAGAAAATGGTATGTACTGTAGTAGGTATCATCAGGGAACATTCCCTGATTATGGCCAAACACACCATTTCCATTCCTAAGGAAGATTTTGTTGACATTTCAATTATCAGAGTAATGGTCAAGATGCCCATATCAAAGGATTAATTTTCATCCACTGCATACTTTAGAATATATTATATTATTTTACCAGTCAACATGGACTTTGTTGTGTTGTTTGCATTCTGTCCCACTGTTATTAATATCTTACTGATTCCATAATCTGACGAGCTCTGCCAGTTCCGCTCTCTCAGGCTAACTATGAGTCAAATCCCCTCCAGTCATACTGTCATTTATACTATACTGAAATATTATACTAGTTAACAGCTATGAACATTTATCCCCTAATGCTGGCTATATTACTGCCCCTGAAGCTATATATGAAGAAACCTTGTGTGTCTCTCTCTTAATTTAAGTAAGGACACTCTGAGCTTTCTGTGCTGGTGAGAACTGATACATTACAGTGTCATTCTTCAGTTCAGCCTCATTCCTTAATTAGCCCAGCTCGGTTCAGACACATTTCTATACTGCAGAAAAGTAGCATGGAAAATGGATGACATTGCCCTAGGCTGTCATTGTATTTTTTCTTTCCTTTGAACGAAGTGACATAATAGGGATATCCTCCTTTCTGTTTCTGTCGTCAGCAGTGAATAAAATAAAACACACACGTGTGTGGAGAAGCTAGAGAACATATTAGGTTCTTTCAAGTGTGATTATGCAATGTATTATGGGATGTTTATGAATTGGTCTGGTTGATGCCAGAGAGAGAAGCCAGCCTGAGGTTCATCAGGATTAAGACACCTCAAAAGATCAGGGTAGCTTATTTAATTGACTTTCTATTGTGATGATATGAGCCTTGCCCTTAACATATTTACACTGAACACTAGGGCTGCTGATGACTATGGTAAAATACACGTTTTGGTTTCCTCATCTAGCTGAATGCGGAGGCCACATTGCAGGTGCAATATCTGGACGGATACTCTCCCCGGGTTACCCTGCACCCTACGACAACAACCTCCACTGTACCTGGTCCATTGAAGCGGACACAGGCAAAACCATTAGGTACAGTATCTCACAATAGGGACACACCCCTTGGAATATGCCATTAGATACACAATAGCCCAATTTTTCTTGACTCCATTTAAATTTGAAGTGAAATCAGCTAGTTTATTGCGAGGCGTGTCTAGTATAGCGGAGCAATTGTTCTGCTGCACATTTGGAAAATGATTTGTGATTAAATGTGCCATTGCTGATTGCATTTCACCCCCACTGCTAGGCCTTCCTTACCATTAGCATATATTCCTTTAGGTCCATTACTGGCTTCTTCAAAACCAAACAATAACCTCCAAAGATAAACCAATTATGCCCGCTAGAAATGCCATAGAAATCAGATATGCCAATTCAATTCAAGCAATCTAAGGATCAAGGAGGGGGAGAGATACAATTGACATCGCTGGCTATTGGACTTTTTAAAGAATTCATCCTCTCTACTTTGCCGCTGAAAATAATTGAAACATTCCTTTGGCGATCAAGATTGTTCTGATCTAGATGTTTCCTTGGTCTGAGGCATTACTTGAGGACTGATTCGCTAGAACTCCAATGATAATTTTGTATTACAAGTTGGTAACTACCCTTGGTCAGTTGATTTATGGGGTATTGTTGTGTAGGTGTTTGTCACGAATGTGAACCAATGGTAATGCCAGACTATAGTACGCAAGGTTCTAATTCTTGAAGAGCTGCATAGTGTATAATTAATCATTCTCTCTCTTTCTATTTAGCCTCCACTTCATAGTGTTTGACACGGAAGTGGCCCATGACATCCTGAAAGTGTGGGACGGTCCGACAGAGGGTGGTATCCTCCTGAAGGAATGGAGTGGGTCAGCTCTGCCCGAGGACACCCACAGCACCTTCAACATCCTAACACTCCAGTTTGACAGTGATTACTTCATCAGCAAGTCAGGCTTCTCCATTCAGTTCTCAAGTAAGTAGCACTCTACCTGTCACAACAGACCAGAAGTATTCTGATAATGACATTCATACCAGTAACTTTTCAGACGAAGGCTACAGTATGTTTCTTGACATTACCCTCTCTCAGCCTCGATTTGAACTAGTTTTTATGTCTTTTATATCCACGTATAAACCACTCTTATGACGAATAAAAACATTTGCACCATAAATATTTCATGCAAATATACATGAAATGGAGCATTGCATTTGCATATAAATGGCAAATATTTTCTGGAACTATTATTTTAAAAGACAAGTAGTCTCCACAATTCTGTTTGCTGCCAGTCCAGTGATTTCAAATACAATATTATATCATAATCAGCATTTGTCTGATATTTTTTGTTTGTTGTATAAATTAAATGCGTGTTGTCAAAATGTCAGCATTTGTCTCATGTAAATATTCATAAGTGATTAATTTGTGCGATTTCAGCTACTACTGCCATGACCTGTAATGACCCTGGGACACCCCAGAACGGGACGCGTTACGGGGATAGTCGGGAGCCCGGGGACACCATCACCTTCCAGTGTGACCCAGGTTACCAGGTCCAGGGCCTGGACAAGATCACCTGTGTACAGCTCAACAACAGGTTCTACTGGCAGCCAGACCCTCCAACCTGTATAGGTGTGTTGCTTTGACTTCCACAGTAATGGAGAAATGACTCCACTGTTATTTCTCTTCTTGGCTTGATGTCAGCAAAGGGTTTGTAGAATAGGTAGATGTTCCCTTTAGAATAATTCTGCTGCAAGAAGGTGATTTGGGATGTGTATGCTAGGCCGCTGCGTTGTTTTCATTGAAGGATTTGTGGTATCTGAAAATCCATGTAAACAGTGTTTTATGAACCACCACTTGTTTGTGTCTGCTTAATTACTTTATGTTGAATGAGTGACATGGTTATTATTAGAATGAATGAAATGTAACATTAGGAATGTAAACCATGTCTCAGTAGAGTGTGAATCCCCCTGTGAAAAATGATTCATCAGTAACTGAAATGTAATTGGCATTTTCAGCCATTGTCAACCAGTCCTTTTGTCAGACAGCGTGCTTTGTCACTTCTAGTCGTTTGGTATGTTTACCACACCACTAATAATTGTTTGATGGAAGGCCATTTATAGCCAGAATCATTTGTAATGGTGGAAGATTACTAAGATTAGAAAAATGTTGCTCTTACAAACCCTCCCAATCAAGTACATGATTGACAGGATTGAAACTCAAATGGAGTCTTATTTTGCTTGGCTCACGCTTGAATTGACATTCAAACAAGTCTCACACAACGGCAAAAATAAAGAAGCAAAGATGTGAATAACCTTTCTGAATGACAGTGGCGGGGAGGAATGCCATCGCTACTGTTTGTCACTGAACGTCTGTGCATGGTGGCCTGTTTTGTCACTTCAATCAACATAAACAGTTAATGTGATGGAGACAAGTCGTATTAAAACCTGTGTGTTGCCCTCACTCTCCTTGATGTGATAGCTACCTGCGGCGGCAACGTGACAGGCCCTGCTGGGGTGATTCTATCACCCAACTATCCACAGCCGTACCCACCAGGAAAAGAATGTGACTGGAGAATTAAAGTCAACCCTGACTTTGTTATAGCCCTAATTTTCAAAAGGTATGTCACTCCTGCTATGCTGCGAGACACCGACGGTAATAACGAGCAAGGTCAAAGAGCAGATGGAAGGAGTGTATCCACTCTGTCTTTGTCAGTTTGGTAATTACTGTAAACAAACATCAAACACATCTGTGTTTGAGGTGAAATAGTTTGCCTTTGTTCAAATATTATCCAAATCAGTGTGTGTTAACTGTATTACGCCATATACCTAGATGATACCTATAGATGGAATAGCTTTGATGAAATGTACTATAGTTCCTCGAATTACAAAGCACCACAACCCACAGGAATTACATAGGCTCAAATGAGAATAATCCCAAATAACTCTTATCAGTTGATCTCAGATTCATCAGAACATTACTTGCTCACCATCCCTCTAATGGCAGTTACAGACTGTACAAACAGGCCCCCACATGCCTGCTTCACAATGTAGGGCCAAAGCGAGCTGAACTGGCCTGGCCTTGCCATAGTTGCTGGGAAGAAAATGTGAATGGGAACATCCGAGCCAACAGAGTATGGTTCTGGTTGGCCCTACGGTGTAATTCAGGCTCAGATTTATGTTATTTGGGATGAATCTTGTCCTGGATTTTCACTAGATGGGCCAGTGGCAATGTCAAAATTGGCTATATATCATAAAAAGTTATGAAAACAAAAATATTCTTAGGGTTAGGCATAAGGTTAGCAGTGTGGTTAAGGTTAGGGTTAGGTTTACAATCAGATTTGATGACTTGGTGGCCAACTAGTGAAACACTGCAGAGCTGCCTCCAGCACATGAATCATCCCAATATATGCCAACCTGTGAATCAGGCATCAGTCTTTAATAAACATTGTTTTCTATTGCATACTTCCAGTTTCAACATGGAGCCCAGCTATGACTTCCTGCACATCTATGAGGGGGATAACTCCAACGGCCCATTGATCAGCAGCCTGCAGGGAAATCAGGCCCCGGAGCGCATCGAGAGCAGTGGCAACAGCCTCTTCCTCGCTTTCAGGAGTGACGCTTCCCTCGGGATGTCTGGCTTTGCCATTGAATTCAAAGGCAAGTTGTCAACATGTTAGTCTCACAGGAGGTGACCCTAGGTTTCTATGAAAGTGTATAGCATTGGCCATATCGTAAGGTTTATGTCTCTATAAAAAAAAAATGCTTTCAACAGATATAGATTTCTAAGATGAAAGATTTCCAGGAACTGGAGAAGACATTCTATAGACAACGTGTTTTTATAAGCCTTATTGCATGTTGTTCTTCCTGTCAGCTAGATGAACTTATTTTGTTGTCTACACACAGCTATGCAGTATCTGAGAAACAGTATGTATTCCAACCTACTTCTTTTTATGAAACGCTTTTTGATTAAAGGCATTGATGATAGAACTACTGTAGATCAACTGGATAATTGGTTTGATTTGTTACAGAAAATCAATGAAAGTCACAAAACACATGAACACAGATGTGTATAGTATTTTGCCACTTCAACGTCTCGTTCTTCCTGGAAGATTTATTCAAACCAATCAATGGCATAATTTGTCATTTTGTTTTGTTGGTCCTGTATTTAACTGTGCTTTTGTCAATAAAAACAGTTAATTACCTTCCATGGGAACTCGGCGAGATTTGTCATCTCCCAAGGCTAAAAGCACTCAAATGTTTCTTCTCTCTCTAATTGAAAATATAATCTATGCTCATTTTTTCTGTAAATCAATCTCCTATATTCATATTTTTCTCCCATCCATGCACCATTAACTAAGGTAATTTAAATGTTGAGAAGGTTAAAATAATGCCTTTTCTGTTTTCATACTTATTACTGTAATACACTTCATATATTTGTTGATGTTTTCTACTACTTTATTTCTAATTGTATTCATAAATCCATGTCAAAATGTACCTTTAGGTTGAGGGCATTGGCATGTACACTTTGGCCTTGTGTGTTGAGAAGCATTTTCCCTCTCTGGGTATTGGAATGCGGTATGAAATTGTGATGCACTATAGCAATTTCAGTGATAAAATCTCCCACCGCTACCCTCCAACTTTCACTGCTTCTTAAAGCACAAGGCAGCAGAGAAAAGTGGGCTGTTAGCTGTCATCTTGTTTGGCAGTGTATACAAGCACCACCTCCAGAGCTTTTTCCAACTGTCCTTCTCCTAGTGTCTGTTCCCTTAAGGACACTGGCTGCCCTCACCCCCCCACCCCCCCTCCCCCATTTTTCCTACAGACCCAGATGCTTACCTTGCATTCCCCTCTGTGCTCGTCTTTTCTATTGAGAATTCCTTGGAGCAACTCTACTTGCTCTTTTGTACTCTACACTCCCTGTGTTCTGCATCTTACATGAAGGTTCACCAAAGAGAAACATCAGTTGCGGCTTCCGAGAATCCCTGGAATGTTCATTTATATATTTCTTAATTCCATTTTTTTTACTTTTAGATTTGTGTGTATTGTTGTGAATTGTTAAATACTACTGAACTGTTGGGTCTAGGAACTCAAGCATTTCGATGCAACCGCAATAACATCTGCTAAATGTGTGTATGTGACCAATAACATTTGATCTGATTTGTTTGAATGCACCCTGTAACCCAGGATACCATACCCTGCCTGTTCCCGATATCTGGGCTTTTCAACTGCTGAGTTTCTTTTGCATTTATGGATAAGTTGCAATGCTTTAGCAAAAATTATTATGGTTTTTCCTTTTTCTTGGTGTGGTATTGAAATAAAGTCTCTCTGCTCAAGGTCAATTGTCCTGCATGATACTTTATCTTAAGCTTGTGTATGTTTTCTACTCCACAGAGAAACCCAGGGAGGCATGCTTTGACCCTGGAAATATCATGAACGGCAGTCGCGTGGGCATGGACTACAAACTGGCCTCCACAGTGACCTATCAATGTAACTCTGGATATACTGTTGTTGGACCAGCCACAATCACATGTGTTATCGGTTCAGATGGAAAACCTATATGGGACAAGATCCTACCATCGTGTAAAGGTAAGATCTTTTCAGTTTGCCTACGGTTATAAAATCTGATTCCCAACAGCCTATCACAGAGAGAGTAGCTTGAGTTCTTGTTGTCCTCCCTTCAAGTCTAATTGATTTGTCTTGGTACCCTCATCTAGCCTCTTAATTACAGACTGATTACCGCTCTGTGGGAGAGAACCATTCATGTAAGCTTGTGAGATCAGGTGGCTTGCGAGGCTAACCATCATCGGCACTATCAATCAAGGCTAATATCAAGCCAATTTTTACTGGTTTCACCGAAAGGTTTTGTGGACCCCTTTTTGTCTTTGCACAAGAAGGGAGTATTTATTTTTTAAAGACCACGGCTGAACTTTCAAGCAGTTTATTGACAGTTGTGAGAGCTTGGGCGGTGACAACTGCCACTCACTCGTCCTTTCACCCCACCCCCCTTTCTCTCTCTCTCTCCTTCATGCCTGTGCGTCTCTGAGGAGACAAAAACTCAGACAGGTGGCTGTGTAGTTGCTGCCACATCATCTCTATGCCTCCACCCTGCCACTTCACACACTGAGCCTCTACCTTACAGCAGCACGGCCACTGGAGACATGACTTGGATATGAGAGACACACACCAAAGTGTTATAGTCGACATGATGAACATGGAATTATGTTGTTTTCAATAAAGATTTCTAGATGTATGCATAAAGCTGATCATTTTAGGATATAAGCTATTTTCAAGGAAACAAGCAAGATTCGCTTGCTTCTAATTTTTAAAACTAATTTTCACCTGTTTTTTTCCCTTCTTCCATCAAGTGTCAGATCTAGCGGGGGGAGTGTGAGACTCATGAGTGAAAATCCACCTGAGCTCCTACCGTTAAGAGATTTGGAGCTTTTATGAATCTGATTGTATGTCATTAAGAAGTTACTCCGGCATTCACATAAACAATAGAGTGGGTTTTGTGCACCAAGACACAGCTGGAGCAAAGCAAACAGCTCATTGTCTCTAGTCTAGACCCTACTGGGTCGAAAACTGAACAAACGCTAGAGCTAGTTTAGAAGGATATACAACAACAGGAGACTGCAGAACAAATCAGGAGAGGAACTACAAATGAAGCCTTGGATCTATAGTTAGTCCCTCCAGGATTCTTGCTATTCTGCGATCGCAATTTTTTTTGCAAAACCAACAATTTCCCATATATTATGCGAGGGTTTGCAATTTTGACCAATCCCTGCTTTATTTCTGCATAAACAGTCAAATCATTGCAATATTAATTGCATAAAACTGACCCATCAATGCAGTATAAGAACAGGTCTCGCAATTTCAACCAATACAATTCAACCGGTACATTTACCGCATAATATGGTTAGATCAAGTTGCATATCAACAAACTTTTTCCCTTGTCAGTGCATTTTCAAATTGGACAAGGTCATCACGTATTGCCATGCAAAATGTCAGAATTGCCGCAGCAAAATCAAGTATTTTTGCTCACAAATATCACAGAAAATCCCAGCAAAATCCTGGAGGGACTGTATAATGCTTTTACATTGCTAACACTCTTAACCCCTGTCTGTAAGTCAGTCTAAAGGGACTTGAGCTTTTAAACAGCATGTGTTGATTAGTTGACTCTTTTTGATTGAGCCTCTGTACCTAGAGAGGGATAGCTTTCATTTCGTCACTCCCAGATCATTTATTTGCTCACACTGATGGTATATTTGGCTGTTTGCCCTTAACCATTTTATTATTTATTTTATTTTAGTTTGGTGGAGAACTAGAGAATTATTACCATGAGCTGCATTCCCTTGTTGACCATTGTGCATTATGGATGTGGCTTAAACATTCCATTTGTCATTCTGAATGGAACGATTCAGTAGCGTTGTGTAATTAGAGTTATTGCTTGGTCATGGACACAGTTAGCTTGAACTCGTAGTGCAGCTGAGGACCTCAGGATCACTGTCTGCTTCTCCATTCTAGTGTTCTCTAGTAACGTTCTTGTGTCATTGAATCTTTCATACATTTCAATGGGAAAAGGTCTTTCCGCTAAGAGCTTATTGAAATATAATTTGCCATTATCAAGATTGTTTAACCGTGACAATGAAGGGCTATGTTCTGTGGGGTCCCATAACATTGGTTTATAGATGTCCGAGCACTTGCTTTTTAATCCCTAGACTCCATAAAGAAGAAGTGTGTGGATTGTAAGGGTGAGACATGATGTTATTGATTCACAAATGCCACAATTGCACAATGGTCTTTGTTGATCGATACCCTGGGCTTGAAAGAAAATGGTAGCCTAGTGGTTAAGAGCATTGGGCCAGTAACCGAAAGGTTGCTGGTTTGATTCCCCCAGCCGACTAGGTGAAAAATCTGTTGTTGCCCTTGAGCAATGCACTTAACCCTAATTGCTCCTGTAAGTCGCTCTGGATAAGACTAAAATGTATGAAAGTAGTGAGCAAAATGGCTTGTTCTGGTTTATGACCTTTCTCAACAGTTGTATATAGCCTGCTTTCAATGACACACAACATTTGATCGGAGATATGAATTCCATATTATTGTATTTTTTCGAAAGTGAAAAGCACACAGCAGGCACAATTGGAAATCACTCTGAAAACCAAAGTGATGTGAAGCAAATGTTTCTGTTTCATTTGCTTGTATTGTTTGTCAGTTATGTTTATGTCTAATCCTAGAAATATGTTATTTATGTCACCTTCAAGGATCGTAGGTTTGTATACGCTACACTAAAGCCGTGTTCTAAAGAACACATTTTAAACCAATGAAAGGAAGGGAGATTATGTATTTTTTCATAGTTGGAATCATTTGTTCAAGGTCAATGTCAGATTTTGGCTAGATGAAACAGCATATTGATTGAGGAAATCCATTGTAAGCCTCTAGTTTATAGTTTGATATCTGGGAAACGTACATCAGTTGCCTAGCCGTTTTTAACATGCCTGAACATAACATTACAGTATGTGAGAACACACATAATCCCCTCCAGCAAGAGCATTTAACCCTCTTGTCTGTGGTTGAATTGAGCTTATTTTGCCTGATGATAAAGAGGTGAACAAAGCTATTTGCTGTTTGTGTTCATAAGTGAGCAAAAGAAAGAGCCATTTCTGAAGGCTGTGGCTGTGCCTGCAAGCCAAGGCCTCTTGAGTGACGGTGAAAACGCCAGAGTGCCACGTGGGTTATATGCAGATCAGTCACAGTGAGACAGGGAGGACTCACTGTGAATGTTAAAACTCATTCTGCTGCCGGTTGAGGGAAATGATTACTAATGTCCCCAGTATCACTCGGCTAATGAAAGGAATCGTTATGTATTTAATAAGGACTGTGGGGGGAGGGGTGGGAATATTTCTCAGTGTAAACCGCTCCTGTACCCAATTAATCCCCTTTTTTAGAAGCTGTGGGCGTGTACAGGTAAGTGGTACAGTATAGAAGAAAAGCAAACACTTTAAATGTGTCGGTTGTGCGTTATTATTGTTGCTGTCATGTTCAGCAATGAATATTAATGCAACAAACAAGAACAAAAACCATGATACCGTCGTTATTTAACACCAGCAACCCTTCTCTTCACCTGTATTTAGCTACTTCATGTTCTAATCTTTGATATTTTAGTCTCCTCTGAAAATAGCAGGTGCAAAACTACAGTATATCTACTGAAGACCAAATTTTAACCATTTCAAATGTTTCACTGGTCTGTGATTTTCCGCTGCTTGTTGGAATACTGATTCACTCCAAGGCACTTCCTTGGGCTTTCAGACAAAACTAATTAGAAAGGGGTGAGATCCTTTTAAATAATAAAGGATTCCCCCCCCCCCCCCCCCCCACTCTTTCTCTCAGCTTCTCTCATCCAAACAGGTCTTTTATTCGTTTCCATAGTAACTACAGTAAAATACTGTCTCTTGAATGAGGAATCCTCCATGACTGTAAATAGAAGGTGTGTAATAGGGTTAAAGCATGGTGTTATGGCGCCCCTCGGAGGCGGGCAGTGTTGACACATGGTCGCGCCGGCGCCATATGAATTGCATAGACTAGAGGAATTAGAGTTTGTTTGGATTTATGCATGTCTGTGTTCCTCTGTGTTGAGGGCATAACAATGCAATAGCTGTGTCCACACTACAGTCCTCAATATCCACTCTACGGTTCTCTGTATCCACTCTACGGTTCTCTGTATCCACTCTACGGTCCTCTGTATCCACTCTAGGGTCCTAGGGTCCTCTGTATCCACTCTACGGTCCTCAATATCCACACTACGGTCCTCTGTATCCACTCTACGGTCCTCTGTATCCACTCTACGGTCCTCTGTATCCACTCTAGGGTCCTCTGTATCCACTCTACGGTCCTCTGTATCCACTCTATGGTCATCTGTATCCACTCTACAGTCCTCAATATCCACACTACGGTCCTCTGTATCCACTCTACAATCCTCAATACCCACTCTATGGTCCTCAATATCCACTCTACGGTCCTCAATATCCACACTACGGTCCTCTGTATCCACTCTACGGTCCTCAATATCCACTCTACGGTCCTCTGTATCCACACTATGGTCCTCAATATCCACTCGATTGATTCCTCTGTATCCACTCGATGGTCCTCTGCATCCACACTATGGTCCTCAATATCCACTCTACGGTCCTCTGTATCCACACTATGGTCCTCAATATCCACTCTATGGTCCTCTGTATCCACACTATGGTCCTCTGTATCCACTTGATGGTCCTCTGTATCCACTCGATGGTCCTCTGTATCCACACTATGGTCCTCAATATCCTCACTATGGTCCTCTGTATCCACACTATGGTCCTCTGTATCCACTTGATGGTCCTCTGTATCCACTCGATGGTCCTCTGTATCCACACTATGGTCCTCAATATCCTCACTATGGTCCTCTGTATCCTCACTATGGTCCTCTGTATCCACATCTGAACTTCCTTCCTCCTCTCTTTCTCATTCTCTCTCTCTTTCTCTCTCTCATCCTGTCTCATGCTTGCTCTCATTCTTCCTCTCTATCTGGCTCCCTCTCTCTTTCTCACATTATCTCTCCTGCGGTATTACATGGATGTTTTTTCACGGCTGACTCCTCTAGATGAGACGTTGAGGTCAGGTGGAAGACACGTCTGTTTCCATGATACTAGTGAAGGGAAATCACACTTGCTTACATTGGTGTAGAGATGCATTCATATCAGGCACATGTCATTGCAGCCAACATTGTACGGTCTGTTAGGTTTAAGCGGCTTGTGGCGTCTGTTCGATTACTGTATGCATAAACATGAAGCTATGTTTGAATGTCCTTAAATAGCTAAAGTATGTACATTCCCACATACAATTATTATTAGAAATAAGGTCTGACGATGACTAACTTGGCACGTCGCTACAGTGGCTGGCGTATTATACGGTGTTGATTTGAGCATATTGTCTAGTGTCATTTAATTTGTTAGTTTTTATTTTCTTTGTTTTTGTCCATATTTCTATTCATTGGGGCGTCAGGTAGCCTACCAGTTAAGAGCATTGGGCCAGTAATCGAAAGGTTGCTAGTTCAAATCCCAGAGCAGACTAGGTGAAAATTCTGTCAATGTTCCCTGGAGCAAGGTACTTAACCCTAATTGCTCCTGTAAGTCATTCTGGATAAGAGCATCTATTTAAATGTAGAATATTTCCATATATTGCACGGAAAATCTAATAAACAGGTCATGGCTTCTGGAAGCTTGTCATTGTCTGTAACTCTCACCTAGTCATGATGGTAAAAATGTAAAACTACTCTCATCATAATTCATACTGGCTGACCAATGCTCAAGTAACCAGTTATCTCAACAGCATATTTAATATTCAATTGTAGTTTTCAGTATAACCATGGTAACCCACAGTTGGATGTATGCTGAGTAGATTGACCCTCTAAGTCAAGTCAAATGTTATTTGTCACATGCTTCATAAACAACGGGTGTAGACTAACAGTGAAATGGTTATCCCTGATCTTTGAGATGTTCCGTTTTTTGTGGATTATGTCATTTCCCTGATTTTTTTCATGTATAATGAAGATTGTTACATAACCTGTTTTGAAAGACTAAATAATGAAATCCAATATTTGTTATGATAAACAGTGAGTGAGTGATCCAGCATGTGATACCTAAAAGAGAAAGTACATTTTTCCTGAAATGACCCTGCTTACAGTGCCAACAGTTAAACAATTATCAGACAGCAATTCCCCTTTCTTTACGAATTACTGACGGGATCTGTGTTAAAGTCCCAGTGTAGTAAAAAACACGATTTCCCTGTGTTTATATATAAATCTAATTTTATTTTTCACATACACATGTTTAGCAGATGTTGTTGCAGGTGTAGCGAAATGCTTGTGTTTCTAGCTCCAACAGTGCAGTAGCATCTAACAATTCACAACAATACACAATACACACAACCTAAACCTGGCATAGACTAAATACAGTAGAATATAATACAGTACTGTATATACACATGAGATAAGTAAAGCAAAAATATGTAAACATTATTAAAGTGACTAGTGAGTGTTCCATTATTAAAGTAGCCAGTGATTTCAAGTCTATGTATATGGGGCAGCAGCCTCTAGGGTGCAGGGTTACATAACCGGGTGGAAGCCGCCTAGTGATGGCTATTAAACAGTCTGATGGCCTTGAGATAGAAGCTGTTTTTCAGTCTCTCAGTCCCAGCATTTATGCACCTGTTCTGACCTTGCCTTCTGGATGATAACGAGGTGTACAGGCAGTGGCTCGGGTGGTTGTTGTGACATTGGGTGCTGTAGGTAGTTTGCCCCCAATGCTGCATTAGTCAGACCACACCACCCTCTAAAGAGCCCTGTGGTTGCGGGCGGGGCAGTTGCCGTACCAGTTGGTGATACAGCCTGACAGAAAGCTCTCAATTGTGCATCTGTAAAAGTTTGTGAGGGTTTAAGGTGCCACGACAAATTTCTTCAGCCTCAAATTTCTTGTGCCTTCTTCACCACACTGTCTGTGTGGGTGGACCATTTCAGATTATCATTGATGTGTATGCCGAGGAACTTGAAGCTTTCCACCTGCTCCACTGCGGTCCCGTCAATGTCAATAGGGGCTGCTCCCTCTGCTGTTCCTGAAGTCCATGATCAGCTCCTTTGTTTTGTCGACATTGAGTGAGATGTTATTTTCCTTGCAACACACTCCCAGGGCCCTCACCTCCTCTCTGTAGGCTGTCTCGTCATTGTTGGTAGTCAGAACTACTACTTTTGTGTCGTTTGCAAACTTGATGATTGAATTGGAGGTGTCCATGGCCACGCAGTCATGGATGAACAGGGAGTACAGGAGGGGGCCGAGCATACACCCTTGTGGGGCCCCTGTGTTGAGGATCAGCGAAGTGGCGGTGCTGTTTCCTACCTTCACCACCTGGGGGTGGCCCGTTAGGAAGTCCAGAACCCAGTTTCACAGGGCGGGGTTTAGACCCAGGGCCCCGAGCTTAATAATGATTTTGGAGGGTAATATGGTGTTGAATGCTGAGCTATAGCCATTCTTACATAGGTATTCCTCTTGTCCAGATGGAATACGACCTTGTGCAGTGCGATGGCGATTGCATCGTCTGTGGATCTATTGGGGTGGTAAGCAAATTGAAGTGTCTAGGGTGTCAGGTAAGGTAGAGGTGATATGATCCTTAATTAGCCTCTAAAAGCACTTCATGATGACAGAAGTGAGTGCTACAGGGTGATAGTCATTTAGTTCAGTTACCTTTGCTTTCTTGGGTACAGGAATAGTGGTGGATATCTTGAAGCAAGTAGTGACAGCAGACTGGGATAGGGAGAGATTGAATATGTCTGTAAACACTCCAGCCAGCTGGTCTGCGCATGCTCTGAGGACACGGCTAGGGATGCCCTTTGTAGTCCGTGATAGTCTGTAGACCCTGCCACATATGTCTCGTGTATGAGCTGTTGAATTACTACTCTACTGTCTCTATACTGACGTTTTACCTGTTTGATTGCCTTACGAAATGAACAACTATACTGTTTGTATTCGGCCATATTCCAAGTCACCTTGCCATGGTTAAATACGGTGGTTCGCACTTTCAGTTTTGGGTAAATGCTGCCCCTAATCCACGGTTTCTGGTTTAGGTAGGTTTTAATAGTCACAGTGGGTACAACATCTCCTGTACACTTCCTGATAAACTCAGTCACTGTATCCATGTATTTGTCGATGTTATAATTTTAGGCTACCAGGAACATATCCCAATCTGCTGGATCAAAACAATCTTGAAGCGTGGATTCTGATTGGTCAGACCAGCGTTGAATAGTCCTTAGCACGGGTACTTCCTGTTTTGGTTTCTGCCTATAGGCAGCAAAATGGAATCGTGATCAGATTTTCTGAAGTGAGGGTGGGGGAGGGCCTTGTAAGCATTTTGAAAAGCTGATTAGCAGTGGTCTGTTTTCTCAGAGCGAGTGCTGCAGTCAATGTGTTGGTAGAACTTCTGTAGCATTTTTCTAAAATATGCTTTGTTTAAATCCCCAGTTAGAATAAATGCGGCCTCAGGATATGTGGTTCCCAGTTTGCATAGAGTCCAGTGTAGTTCTTTGAGGGACTTCCAGGACAATGACTGAGAGTCGCAATGACTGCCAGCAGATACCCATAGATTTCCAGTCATTGTGCTAACGCTACTTAGCATTGCCTCACAAAACGACCTCTAACTTCTTTCATACTGGACACAGAGACATAAAAATATTATCCACGAGTTGATCTGACTCTGGGGAAGTAGACATATTGCCAAAATCCCAAACTATCCCTTTCATTTTTACCCAGAAATGATTTGATATTGAGATAAAAATGGCTGCATTGGACCTTTAACTAAATCTCTCGCTCCATGGGTGTGAAATTTCTAGTTTTATGCTGGGAAAACCCAGATACAAAAGTTTTTTTACAGCAGAAACTCTGTCTTCCCATAGGAAGTATGAGGTGAGGGTGATGTGATCAAAGGTATGGGGAAGAAGTTTGATAAGCAGAGGACCATGAGCCGGGGCTGCATCCTGACACCAGGTTTATAAGCTCCACAAGGTATTGTGAGCATGAAGGAGGAGACCTGGTGGAGTGAGCTCAGGGAGTCTTAGGGTGCTTGAGACGTGGCAGGAATCTCAATCGATGATCATTGTAGCAAGGACCAAGGGGATGGAAAGAACAAGGCAGATGCAGGAAGAACACAGGAGGGTATCAAGCGATTGGGGCATTGATATTTTCTGAAAGGTGTAAAGCAAGTAATAATACTTAATAAAAAAGGAAATGAGAAGAAGGGTTAACTAGGGATTTAGGGTCAGGGAGAACAAGAGGGGACCAGAGCTCACTGCCCCCTAATGTTGTGTGTTCAGTCATTTTCTCTCCTTTTGCCAGTATTTATTCAGAGTTTCTCAAAGTAGTTAGTAGGGCAGTACACTACTAGTCCCAGGGACCCATGTACAGTATGATAATAGAATCTTGACATTGACAGATTTCCTCCTTTGTGTTCTGTTTTCATTGACCTTAAATTTAAAGGTGGGTACCATGAATTATTTTATTTCACCCTTCATGCATGGCCCTCATGCTATGTCTTTCGAGTGAAGCCACGTGTGTCCATGGAGCCATTGAAATCAGTATATTTCACCTCTGGACACATTGCAGGCCATATTAAGGACTTACTGTACACATGCTTAAGGGCAACATAAACACAGAGATATATAGAATCTTAATCATGTGGGCATGAAGGAGCAGACCTGGTGGATTAACCTTTAATGTTTGTCTGAAACTGTGTTGATATTTTGTACAGTGAGTTAAGATCTATATGTTATGCCTCTGATAAACATTTTTTTTGGTAGTATGGTTGCTGAAAAAGGTCCCAGCAGACATAATTTAACAGGTTGTACCGGTTCCTTTCAGAGGGACTAAAAGCAAGTAAAAAACATGTAACTGTTTTTGTTTTGTTCGTTTTTTTTTTTTCAGTCAAATGCCTCATTTCACCAATGTTGTTGACTTAGGCCTATGTAACAAAACAAGTTGTGGATTGAGTTGTTTTGAACCATTATCATTGAGCTGCTATGAATGTTGAATGACGCTCCAGATGTTAAGAGAACGCACAGCACATCTTTGTTCCAACATAACAGCTCGCAACTAGGGCACTGACTTTTCTCCCTTGTGTATACATGGTGCTTGTCCTTTCATGATTATTGTCTCTGGGAATTAAGTAACAGGGAGATGGTTTCTGGTGTGTCTTTCAGCTCCTTGTGGTGGTCATTATGCTGGGTCTGAAGGCGTGGTACTCTCTCCTAACTTTCCCCAGAACTACACCACTGGTCAAACGTGCTCCTACTACATTACTGTCTCTGGAGAATTTGGTAAGGTTTTTCATTTCTTTTAACCTTTATCTAACTAGGCAAGTCACTTTTAAGAACAAATTCCTACCCCGGCCAAACCCGGACGACGCTGAGCTAATTGTGCGCCGCCCTATGGGACTCCCAATCACAGCCGGCTGTGCCTCTTGCGCTGAGATGCAGTGTCTTAGACCACTGCGCCACTCGAGAGAAGGGTTAATCAACTGCAACATTATTAAAGCAGCACTTAGACTTAATCTGACTAGTCTTATACCTCTGATTTAGCTGCCTACAGTCCAATGGAGGATTTACCATCATTTTCAGATATTATCATTGTGGAAAGTATGTATCTTAAGATAGTCTCCTCCTATCCAGGCTTATACAAAGCATAGTTCAGTCATGAAGTGCTGAATCATGGATCAAGGTATGTTAGAGTCATCCCTGGTTCTTGTCTGACCTCATACAAGTTATGCTTTCTCAATTGTGCGTGATATTCGGCCGTGATGACACAACCAAAACATATCTAATTGTATAATTGTATAAGGTCTAAGGTTTATCTGTGCCTCAGTGCGTATTTATCATGCATGAACTGGTGTAGCAGATGTGAAATCGCAAGGTAAACATTGTTGGTTAGCCTGTTGTGTGGTGACATCACCCACCCTGAGACCTGGGTAGTTAGCACGCTAGCCTTGTGTCATTGTTGACAAGATTCCAAGTTCCATTTTGCCATTTTAAACTCTCAGTTTACCATTTGCAGATAGGATTGTTTTGTAGCCACGTTTTTCATACTGAGGTAACCTATATGATGTCCCCATTTTGTCTCCTTAGTGGTGTTTGGGCAGTTTGCCTACTTTCAGACGGCAATGAATGACTCAGTGGAACTATTTGATGGGGCCAATCAGAATGCCAGGCTGCTAAGCTCCCTTGCTGGGTCTCATTCTGGTACGTAATAGCTTTCCATTCTTTCCGTTGTTTGTAGCCTTTAAATGAACAAAACCGATGGAAAACCACACATGCAGATGTTGTTGGGGAAGACAAGAGGTGGTATTACAAAAAGGTCTCAGCATGATCCCTGTATTAATAACTGCTGTTTGCACTTGGTTACTGTCTCATTCAAAATGTTTTCATTTCAGTAATTAACATTGTGACATAACGTCCATATTGCGACATAACATCCATATTGCGACATGATGTCCATACCATATCAGAAATAAGCAATGCTTCAATGATCACGAGTATCCATGGTTTCAGTCCTTAGGGTACTGTTGCCGCCTACACTGTTCTTACCCCTAGCTGGCTTCAGAGAGAGCTTGTGTGGCCCACCACTTTGCGATTGAGTCGTTGTTGCTCCCAGTCCTTAGGCCACTCTCTCAGTATTTTTTGTATTATTTAAAGCCACCTAATAAAATACGAAAAATTCAACACCTGTCCTCATCCGATTTTATCGCTGGTATTAACAGGGGAAGGTAATTACATTTCAGAACAGAAATCAGCCTCAACTTTACATTCTTCTGAGGATTGATTAAGGCTGTTGGATATAAACTGTTTGTATGGGACCTTGTACTATTCAGATTTGTGTTATTCTGCAGTGCAACAATATATTCCCAAGGGAGATGATGGTCTTTGACTTTGTCTTTGGATTTCACCATTCAGTAATGCAGTATGTGATGTGCTATATAAAATTAAAATGGAAAGGTTATACTGAATTAGATAACACATTAATTACCTCTGACATTTGTCCAAGACGTGTATACTAATATTTTCTGTACACTATTCCTTTGCACTGGTAATTGAGATTTTCTATCAACAAGTAACTTGATGTGTTTTCCCTGTCTATTCATGGTGACATTTGAATTATAATGATACATTAGATCATAATGCATTGGCTGTGTTCACCTTAATGGAGGCTGATTAGCAACCTACATTAGCCACATCCGCAATAAGCTACTCTACCTAATTATAGGCGTTCAAATGTCATGGCTTTCAATAAGTTCACGCCATCAAGAAGACACATCCTACCATGTTTTCATTGTCACAGCTGATTACGTTTTACAAGACTCAAGCCTACAAATGTGTAGCCTATACAAAGTTGTTTGCTTGTCCAACATTCTCATTATTGATAAGACTTTGTTCTTCCTCTTATTATTAAGAGAGTCCTCTACTCTATAGACCGTACTTAAAAGTTCAACTGCCAACATCATGCTATTTACCCAGCAAGATTTTGAATGGGAGCGAGTATATTTATAAGAAGCAATTCATCATGCAGCTGAGGTTTTGTTCTGTATAGCACACAAGAAGGGTCGGGAATCTCAAGAAAGGCCGCTGTTGTCTTCATAGGGTTAACACTGTGAGTCAGCATATTGTGTGTGTTAAAAAAAAAAATAGAAGATATATTCATCCTTTTTTTGCAGGAGAGACCTTGCCCCTGGCGACATCAAACCAAATTATGGTGCGATTTACTGCAAAGAATGGTCCTTCCGCCAGGGGTTTCCACTTTGTTTACCAAGGTATGTTTATATACTGTATGAACAGGTAATACGTTGCAATATATACATACTCAGGTCACATGCATGACCCTTCCTTACTGTTTTTACCCCTGTGGCAGTAGGTGTGTTTCTGAGGGTCCTGGAGGCCTCCTGAAGCCCTCCATCCCCAGGCACCAAAGGGTCTTATCTATCCATGTTATGGTTCCCATGGTTGTCAGGCTGTTCAGGGCGTTTGCCATTATCTCTCTTGCCCCATGGGAGCCTAGGGTGCCAGTACTCTAATCATTATACCTGTGCAAGGCATGTCATGGTGAAAGGGATTTCTAGCTGCTTTAGTAGTCATTGAGCAGATGGGCTCATACAGATACACTATAGAACCGTATGTTGAAAGTGTCATAACCAATATTTAAGGACTCCCTCGCTCTTGCATAATCAATATAAAATGTCACACATTAATATATAAAATATAAACCCACATGTTTTATAAAACGTTTCCAGGATGGCAGAGTACGATTTTTCTTTTTTCTTTCTTAACTCAATCCTTTCAGATTCCTTAAATCCAATGATGCCTTTGGCTTTTATCATCGAGGTGTCATGTCTACTTTATTTTAGTGTCATTTAGAGGTTCTCTCTCATGTAGATAATAGCTCACCTCAGGACACATCAAGCATTTTCTCGCTCTGTCAAAATTGTAATAAATAAGCTATGTGAATTACATGAACTTTTACTGTCAGCTGCCTTATAAAAATGGATGATCTCAAATTGTAATCTTCCATGAAGTATGTTGAGCACATATACTGTACAGTGTTTACCAGACTGTGGGGATGGAAGTTTTTTTTTAAATACTCCCTGACAGTTAGGATAGTTTGTTTGGTACATGATTGCAGAACACACTCTGCTCTGGTACAGATCTAGAAATATCAGACACAATCCCTCCCAGCCCAACACTAAAGGCCTCAATATTGCACTAAGATATACGATATACTGTAGATAAAATAGTATTTGAACACTTACCCCCCCCCCCCCCCTAATTAAAAAAAATAAATAATAATAATTCACATGTGAAAATCGGATATGGAGTTTCACACGTGAAAAACCTTAACGTGTGAAAATCTCACTTTCACGTCACAATGTGAAAAACATTCATGTCTGTGAGAGAAGAGGGGACAAGGCCATGCATGCAGTGGTACATAATGTTTTGATATACTGTAGTACAGATTGTAACCAGTCATGTTTTGAATATCAGATATATATATATATTTGGTTTCATTGTCATCTTCCATGCCTTGGTGTCCTGAGAGTGTTCATGATTGAATAACAAAGTTATAACACATGCTAAAGTGTTTTTACTTCAGCATGAATTAGCCATTAGTATGGCTGATGATACACTGAGATCCTTCTAAAGATCTCAAATGTCCATAATGACAAATCATATTATACTACCACATTGTATTGCAATTTTCCTGTGAGCTTTAAGCGAAGAGTTATCACATCTAGGTGTTAAACACTGGGTACTCTTTTCTTTGTAGCTGTTCCTCGCACCAGTGACACGCAGTGCAGCTCTGTCCCAGAGCCACGGTACGGTAGACGGATGGGGTCCGAGTTCTCCGCTCGTTCCATTGTTCGCTTTGAGTGCAACCCTGGGTATCTGCTACAGGGATCCAAAGCCATCAAATGCAATGTGGTCCCCAGTGCGCTTGCCCAGTGGAATGATACTGTGCCAACTTGTGCTGGTAAGCCTCCTCAAATCAGTCACATTTGTGGACATTGATTTAGAGATGGGTTCATGTTGTTGTAAAAGGGAAATTCCACCACTTTTCAACCTGGTATTAATTATCACCAATCCCATACCGAGTCTGTGAAAACGACTCATTTCCACTATCTGCTGTTAAAATAAATGTTTTTACTTTATATATTTTTTTTTACGGTAAAACTTAGGAATGCGCTGTTTTTACATATGTAGACATTGGTATGGTGCTGAGATAATGAATATGAGGTTGAAATGTGGTGCAATTGCCCTTTTAGAACATACAGTGGGTAGAACATCTAATAGATGTCATCACTTTTTACATTTGTAAGTTACCATAAACACCATAAACATACTAAGATATTGGGAAGTGAGATGATTATTTAGTCAGAATAATGTTCTAAACTCAGCAAAAAAGAAACGTCCCTTTTTCAGGACCCTGTCTTTCAAAGATAATTCGTAAAAATCCAAATAACTTCACAGATCTTCATTGTAAAGGGTTTAAACACTGTTTCCCATGCTTGTTCAATGAACCATGAACAATTAATGAACATGAACCTGTTGAACGGTCGTTAAGACACTAACAGCTTACAGACGGTAGGCAATTAAGGTCACAGTTATGAAAACCTAGGACACTAAAGAGGCCTTTCTACTGACTCTGAGCAACACCAAAAGAAAGATGCCCAGGGTCCCTGCTCATCTGCGTGAACGTGCCTTAGATGTGGCCAGGGCAATAAATTGCAATGTCCGTACTGTGAGAAACCTAAGACAGCGCTACAGGGAGACAGGACGGACAGCTGCTCGTCCTCGCAGTGGCAGACCACATGTAACAACACCTGCACAGGATCGGTACATCCGAAACATCACACCTGCAGGACAGGTACAGGATGGCAACAGCAACTGCTCGAGTTACACCAGGAATGCACAATCCCTCCATCAGTGCTCAGACTGTCCACAATAGGCTGAGAGAGGCTGGACTGAGGGCTTGTAGGCCTGTTGTAAGGCAAGTCCTCACCAGGCATCACCGGCACAAATCCACCATCGCTGGACCAAACAGGACTGGAAAAAAGTGCTCTTCCCTGACAAGTTGCGGTTTTGTCTCACCAGGGGAGATGGCTGGATTCGTGTTTATCGTGGAAGGAATGAGCGTTACACCGAGACCTGCACTCTGGAGCGGGATCTATTTGGAGGAGGAGGGTCATGGTCTGGGGCGGTGTGTCACAGCATCATCGGACTGAGCTTGTTGTCATTGCAGGCAATCTCAACACTGTGCATTACAGGGAAGACATCCTGACATGAGCCTCCAGCATGACAATGCCACCAGCCACACTGCTCGTTCTGTGCGTGATTTCCTGCAAGACAGGAATGTCAGTGTTCTGCCATGGCCAGTGAAGAGCCCGGATCTCAATCCCATTGAGCTCGTCTGGGACCTGTTGGATCGAAGGGTGAGGGCTAGGGACATTGCCCCCAGAAATGACCGGGAACTTGTAGGTGCCTTGGTGGAAGAGTGCGGTAACATCTCACAGCAAGAACTGGCAAATCTGGTGCAGTTCATGAGGAGGAGATGCACTGCAGTACATATTGCAGCTGCTGGCCACACCAGATACTGACTGTTACTTTTGATTTTGACCCCTCCCCCTTTGATAAGGGACACATTATTCAATTTCTGTTAGTCACATGTCTGTGGAACTTGTCCAGTTAATTGAATTCAGTTGTTGTATCTTGTTATGTTCTTACACATATTTACGCATGTTAAGTTTGCTGAAAAAAAATGCAGTTGACAGTGAGAGGACATTTCTTTTTTTACTGAGTTTATATATAATTAAAAACTGGGTGGTTCGGGCCCTGAATGCTGATTGGCTGACAGCTGTGGTATATCAGATCGTATACAATGTGTATGACGAAACCATTTCTTTTTACTGCTCTAATTACGTTGGTAACCAGTTTATAATAGCAATAAGGCACCTCGAGGGTTTGTGGTATATGGCCAATATACCACAGCTAAGGGCAGTGTCGAGGCACTCCGCGTTGCATTGTGCTTTATGAACAGCCCTTAGCCATGGTATATTGGCCATATACCACACCTCCTCTGGCCTTATTGCTTAAATTACTCATGTCAAATTTCCACTCGGTGTCTTGACTCACCATGGCTACAGGAACCTGGCATGTGCCCCATTCAATGTGACTCTAATTTTCCCTCTGTTTCGCTCCCCAGTTCCATGCAGCGGTAATCTGACAGAGAGAAGAGGCACCATCCTCTCCCCCGGATTCCCCGAGCCCTATGGGAACAGCTTGAACTGCGTGTGGAAAATCATTGTCACCGAAGGAGCTGGGATTCAGGCAAGTACAAAGGGGGCAGGTCTGAACTCATCGAAAGTAATAAGCTACACCGACAGACAGAGAAGAGAGGGAAAATTGTATTTTTTGAGTGACAGGCTATAGCACATTTTAACCGTCAGTCGTCCTACTGAGAAGAAAAGAAAATTAGACGGTATAAATTAGACCAGTTGCCAGCAGAAGTAGTTTTAAAGCACATAAAAAACAGCTGCAGTCTTATTGCTATTGATCGTGCCCTAATGAGAACAACTCGTTTTTTTAAATACTTCTTACAAGAGCACAGTATAAAACCTGGGTTTATGTCTATAGCAGGAGAGAAAACTTCCCTCAATAAAAAACACCAATCTCTCATCTAACCATTCAAAATGCTTGTCCTTTCAGAGAGATGGCATGTACATTATTTTTGTTACTCTATTTCTGTATTTTTTTCTTTTGCAGATTCAAGTAATGAGCTTCGCCACTGAGCATAATTGGGATTCCTTAGAAATCTATGATGGAGGGGACATGACAGCTCCTAAACTTGGAAGCTTTTCAGGTGGGAATTGGATTACTTAATCATGCATGGAATCACACGTTTCCCCTTGAGATATCATGTCTGTGTGCAATATAATACTTATTGCGAATTAGGTTTCATGTGTTTTACAGAATTCTTACAAGCCTATTATTTTGAAGACCACAATAAAAATGAAACCGACTCATGTTATGTTCCCGTAGTTCTTCTAGGGGACTGAACATTGATCATGGGTCCAATACCTTTCTCCACAATCTTTTACACAGCAGACCAATGTCCCAATCGTCATGTTGGATGACTCACAGTATTAGCTCCAGAGACCTTTTTAAAATCCAGTTGGCAGCCATCTTGGCCTTCGTTGCCTCCCAGTTAATCCTAGGAACAGCATTTCTGCCACTGAATAGCTTTGTCTGCTATCTAATGAAGACGTTGAATGCTATGGCTGCATTAGGCATGATCAGTGATATGAATGGCATATTCCATCCTTTAGAAAATAGAGGGCACTTCCCCTGTCTGGCAAATGTGTGGGTTTATCAATCTTGAGTAGATCCATTAGTTCATGACTTTCAGTATGTGTACATGATTTTAAATGATTCAGTAAGCGAGGTCAGTTGGAGAAGAAGGTCATGACGGACATTGGGGACATGTTGGAACTCCTCCATAGGAATGAATAGAATTCTGCAGTATTTCAATTCAATATTTCAAGGACGAAATTACATGTATTTAAGTATTTTTGTTGTTGTAGTGGGGACAGTAACATTAGTACTTTCTAAAAACTATTCTTTCAGGATTTTTTAAACTTATAAATATATATATATATATATATATATATATATATATATATATATATATATATATATATAGAAATGTCCTTGTTTTTTAAAGAAAAGCACATTTTTTGTCCATTAAAATAACATAAAATTGATCGGAAATGCAGTGTAGACATTGTTAAAGTTGTAAATGACTATTGTAGCCAGATTTCTTTATGAAATATCTACATAGGCGTACAGAGGCCCATTATCAGCAACCATCACTCCTGTGTTCCAATGGCACGTTGTGTTAGCTAATCCAAGTTTATCATTTTAAAAAGGCTAATTTATCATTAGAAAACACTTTTGCAATTATGTTAGCACGGCTGAAAACTGTTGTTCTGATTAAAGAAGCAATAAAAACTGGCCTTCTTTAGACTAGTTGAGTATCTGGAGCATCAGCATTTGTGGGTTCGATTACAGGCTCAAAATGTCCAGAAACAAATAACTTTCTTCTGAAACTCGTCAGGCTATTCTTGTTCTGAGAAATTAAGGCTATTCCATGCGAGTAGTTGCCAAGAAACTGAAGATCTTGTACAATGCTGTGTACTACTCCCTTCACAGAACAGCGCAAACTGTCTCTAACCAGAATAGAAAGAGGAGTATTAGGCCCCGTTGCACAACTGAGCAAGAGGACAAGTACATTAGAGAGTCTAGTTTGAGAAACAGACACCTCACAAGTCCTCAACTGGCAGCTTCATTAAATAGTACCCGCAAAACACCAGTCTCAACGTCAACAGTGAAGAGGCGACTCCGGGATGCTGGCCTTCTAGGCAGAATTCCGCTGTCCAGTGTCTGTGTTCTTTCATCCATCTTAATCTTTCATGTTTATTGGCTCTTTCTTTGCAACTCTGCTGAGAAGGCCAGCATCTCGGAGTTGCATCTTCGCTGTTGACGTTGAGACTGTTTTGTGGGTAGTTTCTCCCATTCTGCTCTGCAGATCCTATCAAGCTCTGTCAGATTGGATGGGGTGCGTCGCTTTACAGCTATTTTCAGGTCTCTCCATAGATTTTCGATCAGGTTTAAGTCTGGGCTCTGGGTGGGCCACTCAAGGACATTGAGACTTGTCCTGAAACCACTCCTGCATTTGTCTTTGCTGTGTGCTTAGGGTCGTTGTCCTGTTAGGTGAACCTTCGCCCCAGTCTGAGGTCCTGAGTAGGTTTTCATCAAGGATCTCTCTGTACTTTGTTCCGTTCATCTTTGCCTCGATTATGACTAGTCTCCCAGTCCCTGCTGCTGAAAAACATCCCCACAGCATGATGCTGCCAACACCATGCTTCACCGTAGGGATGGTGCCAGGTTTTCTCCAGACGTGACCCTTGGCATTCAGGCCAAAGAGTTCAATCTTGGTTTAATCAGACCACAGAATCTTGTTTCTCATGGTCTGAGAGTCTTTAGGTGCCTTTTGGCAAACTCCAAGCTGACTGTCATGTGCCTTTTACTGAGGAGTGGCTTCCGTCTGGCCACTTTACCATAAAGGCCTGATTGGTAAAGTGCTGCAGAGATGGTTTTCCTTCTGGAATGTTCTCCCATCTCCACAGAGGAACTCTGGAGCTCTGTCAGAGTGACCATCAGGTTGTTGGTCACTTCCCTGACCAAGGCCCTTCTCTCCCGATTGCTCAGTTTGGTCGGGCGGACAGCTCTAGGAAGAGTCTTGGTGGTTCCATACTTCTTCCATTTAAGAATAATGGAGGCCACTGTGTTCTTGGGGACCTTCAATGCTGCAGAAATGTTTTCATACCCTTCCCCAGATATGTTCCTCTACACAATCTTGTCTCGGAGCTCTACGGACAATTCTTTCGACATCATGGGTTGGTTTTTGCTTTGACCTTATATAGACAGGTGTGTGCTTTTCCAAATCATGTCCAATCAATTGAATTTTCCACAGGTGGAGTCCAATCAAGTTGTAGAAACATCTCAAGGATGATCAATGGAAACAGGATGCACATGAGCTCAATTTCGAGTCACATAGCAAAGGGTCTGAATATTTATGTAAATAAGGTATTTCAGTTTTTGTTATTTTTAATAAATCTGGAAAAATGTCAAACTTTTTTTGCATTGTCATTATGGGTTATGGTGTGGATTGCTGAGGATGTTTTTATTTAATCCATTTTAGAATATGGCTGTGATGAAACAAAATGTGGAAAAAGTAAAGGGGTCTGAATACTTTCCAAAGGCACTGTATGTTATACAATGGTGGAGGAGTGCCAAAATGGAGGCGCGGTGGCTTTAAAACAGTGCCCCTGTCAGCCGTCTAGTGTATATATAAACCATTGGGTGCACCAGTGGGTGGAGGGTGTCTTAACTTGCGTCTGTCCTCCTTTATCATGCTAAATGCCAACTGATAGGTGTTAGCTGTGTGGGAGTGTTAAACTGTGGGGGATTTCCATGGCAGGTTATGTTGTCAAGCCTCCCCATCTGTGATATTTTAGGATCTCGTCCTGTAGGTCAAAACTACACATCCTTTATGTTAGAAAATATAGATGTGAGAATGGACACATCTGTTACACACATCAACACAGTCGTGAAGAGGGCAGGACAACGCCTCTTCTCCCTAAGGAGGCTAAAAAGATTTAACATAGCCCTTCAGATCCTCAAAAAGGTATACAGCTGCACCATTGAGAGCCTCTTAACAGGCTGCATCACCTCTTGGAATGGCAAGTGCTTGGCATCCGACCGTAAGGTGCTACAGAGGGTAGTGCGTATGGCCCAGGTCATCACTGTGGCTGAGCTCCCTGCCATCCAGGACCTCTATACCAGGCGGTGTCAGAGGAAGGCCCTAAAAATTGTTAAAGACTCTAGTCACCCAAGTGATAGACTGTTCTCTCTGCTACCACACGGCAAGCGGTACCGATGCACCAAAAACCCTGAACAGCTTCTACCCCCCAAGCCATAAGACTGCTAAATAGTTAGTTCAATAGTTAACCAAATAGCTACCCGGATCTCTGCATTGACCATTTTTGCACTAACTTCTTTTGACTCATCACATCTGCTGTTGCTACTATTAATTATCTATCCCGTTGCCTAGTCACTTTATTCCTAGTTTTTGTACATATCTACCTCAATTAGCTCGTACCTCTGCACGCTGACTCTGTACTGGCACCCCGTGTAGCCAAGTTATTGTTACTCGTTGTGTATTTGTTATTACTTTTATTATTACATGTTTTACTTTTCTATTATTTCACTATTTTCTTTCTCTCTGGGAAGACTAACATTTCAATGTGACGAATAACATTTGATTTGATTTGATTACCATGGTCTCTCCAGCAGGAGGGGATCTCCTGCAGCGGGAAAGGGGGGATTAACCTTTTTTGTGCCTCCCAATGGATATACGTGTAGCCATGCCCCGAGCAATGCCTTCTACAAGCCTGTAATGAACTCAGCTAGTGTCACAACAACAGGCTTAGAAAAGGTCAGGCAACTAGGGAGTCATGTGGCTTTAAGGCAAAATGTCTATGCTAAGATATCATTCTGAATGTATTAGTTCACGTGGTTCACCACTGCCGCACTCCTCTAAGCCAAGGTTTTAAATGCAACAAAAAAAATGGTTGTCTAGGCCATCTAGCGAATAAATAAATCATGATGTCAGAGAACACCTGGTGACGGTTGTGTATGACTCATTGAATCTAAAGGAAAATACAATGGTAATTTACCTCCATTTTGAGCTGGGTTGTCCAAATGGCACAGGCACTGAGTCATCTTTAACATCGGTGAAATGTCTCCAAATCAGTAATCAGTGACATTAGGAGGGAATAAGAGAGAGGCTGTATCGTGTGCAGTGGCACGTTAAGATGCACAGTTTCCCCTTCATCGTTGTGTGGTCCGCCTTTACATCCTTGACATCCTCACCATTATAATCAGTCTTTTTTATTCTTCTTTTAGTTACAAATCCATTAGGATAATTCTCTTAATTAAACTGTCGGAAATGCTTTGTGTTCTCTGTCGCCTTCCTTTTTTGCATGATGTATCATACAGGATTAATCACACTTAATCAAATACCAATTCGATTACAATTGAATGAGGCTTATCTTTTCTGTTTACCACTATCCCCCTATTACCACTATTAACAGTAGAATGTGCAAATGATGAGGAAATGCTGTTGAAAAATGGTAAACCTGATATTTGTTGAAAAGGCCACATCACAGTCGCTGCTGTTGTTGCATAGTTTGGTATTCCTTGCCTCAAATTGATTTCAGATTGTGGCTTTAATTGCTTTTGCCGTGGATACTTACATTTGAAGCGTGATTCATTTGTGATCGATGGAAATATTTAATAATTCATCATACTTCAAATGTAAGTATTCACTGCAAAAGTAATTAAATGCACAATCTGAAATACATTTTATAGGACTCCAAAGATCAAATCAAATTGTATTCATCACATGCTTCATAAACAACAGGTGTAGACTAACAGTGAAATGCTTACTTACAGGCCCTTCCCAATAATGTAAAGAGAAACAAATTGAAATAATATAAAAATAATAAAACAAAGAATAAATACACAATAGTTTGGCTATGTACACGGTATACCAGTACTGAGTCGCTGTGCAGGGGTACGCGGTAATTGAGGTAGACATGTACATATACTGTAGGTAGGGATAAAGTGACTAGGCAACATGACAGGTAATAAACAGTAGCAGCAGCGTATGTGATGAGTCAAAAGAGTCAATGCAGATAGCCCGGGTAGTTGCTCATTTACTGTTGCCGTCGCTCGATAGCGACAGTTTATGTCTGTATACCTCTCATTCTGTGTCCATTGTGGCTATTGATTGGGTTTATGTCTATATACCACTCTCATTATGTGGCCATTGTGGCTATTGATTGGGTTTATGTCTATATACCTCTCTCATTCTGTGGCCATTGTGGCTATCGATGGGGTTTTGTTTCATCATGTTTAGAGATGATTGCCAAATGGTTAATGTAAAAAAATATATATGGTAAATTGTATTTCAAGATTGGTTTTCCATCTCTACGAAACATAAAATGACCCTGCTTCCCGGCCGAAAGTTCACATCAAGAATGTATTTTATCATAAGGTTCTAGACTGCCTAATAATACTAAATGTGCCAGATTCAATCCCGCAAAGTGCATTTTAAGCTCATCTGTGACTTATCTGACAAGCTCTGGAAACACTGGAGATGCCGTCTCACTAATAGAGATGATGGACCTCTGAATAGCAGGACAGCGGATGAGCTTTACAGAGCTGTCAAACTTCATCCAGAAATTATTAGTCAAGTCATTCAAGCGCAAAGGAGCATTTTACAGACTGCAATCATCAGCATAATGTACTCAGACAATTTTATGCACACCCGTTCTTCTACTGCCATACTATGCTGGATCCCATAGCATTACAGAAACCCATTGCAAACTTGGTAGCTCACTGACATGATTTGCAGGTGAACATATCTTAATGTCTATCAAGTCAGTATTTTGCAGGAGAGCTTTAGTCATTTCATCAGAGTTATTCATGTGATTGATTATAAACGTGTTAAGTCAGTCTACGTTTTGTCATGAATGAGTGAAGGGTATATTGCTGTCTCATAGCATAGCGTTACAACCTGTGAAGATGGCCTCCGAGGATGCAAATGTAGTAATAGGGTTGCAGAATTCTGGAAAGGTTCCGCGGTTTTCCAGAAACCCTGGTTGGAGAATTTCAGATTTCCTGTTTATTCCCTCCTGATGGCAGGAATTTTCCAACCAGGGTTTATGGAAAACCTATTTATTTTTTATTACCAGGTTTTTGCAACGCTATGTGTGACATCGATGACGAGAATAAAAATAATTGCTTTCTCTAACTATGTCACAGAACTTGTGAGCTGGGGTTTGAGCATAATATCCTGAAAATATAAAACCTGGTGTCTCAACAGAATATGTTGCTGTATCTTTAATCTGCCCAGGGGAGTTTCAACATTTCTTTATTAAACTGACCAATGCCCAAGACACCAGAGATTTATTGCTATTATAAAGTTTGACACAAGTGATGAATGACACTGTTTCAGGTTATATAACCGCATATACGCTATTTTTCAACCACATGTTTGCTTACTCATGATGAACACTGTGTTCTGATTTTCAGCAGCCTGAGCCAAAGCATATCATCCAAAAACATAGGATATCTACCACCCTGATCAAATCAAATTGTATTTGAGTACAACAGTGAAATTCTTACTTACAAGCCCTAACCAACAATGCAGTTTAAAAAAATATACAGTATATATCTATATATATATATGAATAAGAAGTAAAAGTAACAAATAATTACAGAGCAGCAGTAAAATAACAATAGCGAGGCTATATAGAGGGGGTACTGGTACAGAGTCAATGTGCGGGGGCACCGGTTAGTCAAGGTAATTGAGGTAATATGTACATGTAGGTAGAGTTATCAAAGTGACTATGCATAGATGGTTCCCTTTGAGCTCTGTAGACTTTTAACATTTTTACTTTTCCTATCTGTGGTGGTATGGTTGACTGCCCCTTGGAAACATTTGATGAGAGCTCTCCCCTGGGAGCTCAGATACTGAAGAACAGAAACAAACTTCAGTGACCATTGTCTGTTAGAATTTCAAAGCATGTTTTTTTTATACCCCTTCCCCCCTTTCCCCTCTTTTCATTTGGTTGACCTCCAAAAAGGAAAGTATTTTATAGAGGAGGAAAAATGTCCATAGAATAGTGAACAGCTGTTCACCTTATTCTGTTTTGGCCATTGATATAAACTGTAGTCACTTGACGAACCAACCCTCCAGAAAACATCCATATATATTCAGAATTGCAAATGGAACTTCTTTCAACAGTGAGATGAATGTAGATTTCTCCTGTGTGATGTATTTCAGGTACAACTGCTCCAGCCTTGCTGAACAGTACCTCCAACCAGCTCTACCTCCACTTCCAGAGTGATATCAGTGTTGTTGCTGCTGGATTCCACCTTGAGTACAAAAGTGAGTACACTGTGTATCATCTGTCTTATCATGAAACCTTAATTTTATCCATATCCTCTGACCCTGTGAAATAAAGGAATCTACAAGATTTCCTCTTGGCTAATAAAATGTTGCTTACTTCTCTCTCTCTCTCTCTCTCTCTCTCTCTCTCTCTCTCTCTCTCTCTCTCTCTCTCTCTCTCTCTCTCTCTCCTCTTCTCTTCTCTTCTCTTCTCTTCTCTTCTCTCTCTTCTCTCTCTCTTCTCTCTCTCTCTTCTCTCTCTCTTCTCTCTCTCTCTTCTCTCTTCTCTCTCTCTTCTCTCTCTTCTCTCTCTCTTCTCTCTCCTCTCTCTCTTCTCTCTCTTCTCTCTCCTCTCTCTCTCTCTCTTCTCTCTCTCTTCTCTCTCCTCTCTCTCTCTTCTCTCTCCTCTCTCTCTCTCATCTCTCTCTCCTCTCTCTCTCTCTCTCTCCTCTCTCTCTCTCTCCTTCCTTCTCAAACATGTAGTAGCATCACCTACAGTGCAGCTAACACTCTGAATCAAAAGCACTCAACGGGGCATTCTACTTTTATAATGTTAAAAATGAAGCTGCTCTGGGTGAGGCATGTGCATTTTGACATTTAAAAGCTTTAGAAAAATTACCAAAGCTGTCAGCATAAATGGTTCAACAAGTACAGCATAATTCACTGATAACAATTCTGTTAACGAAAAAATAAATACCAAGGAAACTAGCTGATAAAATCCAATTTCTCTACCTTTTACCATGGGTTGGAGCCTGATGGGAATTCCTCTTTTCAACTCTGAAATGGGCTCCCAATCTGTACTGTGTGGACACTGATAGCATCAGAGATAGTCTGTCTCTCTGGCCGCTTGCCTCATCTGCCTCTGTCTCAACAGAAGAAACAGTGCCCTTTAGCTGCTGTGGACAATCCTGATGTAAACCATTTCACCTTATTCATTCTTACACCTCAACATCTTCTGCTACTATCTCTAAGTCCTCTCAGTGGGGATCCCAATTCAGCTATTTCCCCTCTCTCAGCCCACTTAAAAGTGTATCCCCCATGTGCAGCCTATGTGCTATGTGATACGGCAGGGTTGTTCAACTGGCGGCCCGCGGGCCAGATCTGGCCCATTTATTAATCCCTTTGATCAATTCTTAACATTAAGAAATTATCTGCAAAAAAATCCCTTCCAAAATCCGGCTTTCAGTGCCAAACTCTCTCACATTACATACGCTCACATACACAAAACACACACACGTACATGCATATTGACGCCACACACACACACACACTCACACATAGACACACTTTCACAATCTTCACATACACTGCTACTACTCTGTTTATTATCTATCCTGATTGCCTAGTCACTTTTAAACCTACCTACATGTACATATTACCTCAATTACCTCAACCACCTTGCACATTGACCCGGTACCGGTACTCCTTGTATATAGCCTCGTAATTGTATTGTGTTACTATTTTTTTCTTATTTGCAAATGTTTCTTACTTTTTAACTCTGCGTTGTTGGGAAAGGGCTCGTAAGTAAGCATTTCACTGTAAAGCCTATACCTGTTGTATTTTGTGACAAATACAATACACACCACTACTGTGGTTGCCTATACAGTAGTGTGGTTTCTAGCAGTTTCTAACATTTTTTTTGCGGTTTCTAGCGCCTATGTGGCATGTTGATTTATTTGAGGTTTTTTTTCACATGAATTTGGCTCTAGCATTTGAACGGTTTATGCTAAAAATATTATGACCTCATTCTTAAAAGCTACAACTCTCAGGAACTCGTACCTGCCTTTTCTGATAACCCTAACCCTTCTGTTTCCCTGTCTGATAACCCTAACTGTTCTGTTTCCCTGTCTGATAAACCTAACCCTTCTGTTTCCCTGTCTGATAACCCTAACCCTTCTGTTTCCCTGTCTGATAACCCTAACCCTTCTGTTTCCCTGTCTGATAACCCTAACCCTTCTGTTTCCCTGTCTGATAACCCTAACCCTTCTGTTTCCCTGTCTGATAACCCTAACCCTTCTGTTTCCCTGTCTGATAACCCTAACCCTTCTGTTTTCCTGTCTGATAACCCTAACCCTTCTGTTTCCCTGTCTGATAACACTAACCCTTCTGATAACCCTAACCCTTCTGTTTCCCTGTCTGATAACACTAACCCTTCTGATAACCCTAACCCTTCTGTTTCACTGTCTGATAACCCTAACCCTTCTGTTTCCCTGTCTGATAACCCTAACCCTTCTGTTTCCCTGTCTGATAACCCTAACCCTTCTGTTTCCCTGTCTGATAACACTAACCCTTCTGATAACCCTAACCCTTCTGTTTCCCTGTCTGATAACACTAACCCTTCTGATAACCCTAACCCTTCTGTTTCCCTGTCTGATAACCCTAACCCTTCTGTTTCCCTGTCTGATAACCCTAACCCTTCTGTTTCCCTGTCTAATGGGAGGGAAACAGGGACTCATTTATAACACACCTAATGACTGAGGGAAATTAATTCAATGCATACTTCCTTCACACTGGAATTTGGCATTTGTCACGTACGTGAGGGGAGACGGACCAAGGCGCAGCTGATGTTGAGTTCCACATATTTATTATAAAGTGAAACTTAGCAAGAACAAAACAAAATAAATCAATAAACTAACAACGAAACGTGGTGCACAAAACACAAAATAATATCCCACAAACACAGGTGGGAACAATAACTACTTAAATATGATCCCCCTTTTAGAGACAACGATTACCAGCTGCCTCTAATTGGGATTCATACAAATCACTAACATAGAAACAATAAACTAGAACCCCACATAGAAATAATAAACTAGAATACCCCCCAGTCACGCCCAGTCATGCTTAGTTTTCAGATTTTTTTATGTGACCTAATTACTTTAAAGAAGCTTTTAATAGTTGTTTAAATAAAAACAAATAATGGTGTCGTGTCTTTGGCTATGCCGGATTAAGTGATATGACATGCTATTCTATAAAATAATTTCTCCGTAATTAATATTACCTGATTGAGCTAATCATGTAAATGTAATTAACTAGAGAGTCGGGGCACCACAAAATAATATTTATAGAACTGTTATCTTCCGAATAAACTCTTAAAAACAATAGCAGTCAATATTAATCATCTTAATTCAGTCTCATCTGAAAGTTGTAAATTCTTGGTTATCTGCACAAACCCTGGCTAACAAGTTGAATCAGCAATGCAAAATTGGGTTTCATTATTTATTTACTAAATACCTAACTAATCACACAGAATTAGACATACACATAATTAGCGGGCAGAACAGATATGACAGGTGCTTACACAAAAGAAAAGGGCTGGGTTTGAGTGAAAAAGCGGGAAGACTGAGTAACAAAGGAAGAAGCTGTGCTATCGTAAATACAGAATCACATTTTAGAAGCTAAAATCACATTTCATGCCATCACGAATAAGTTCATATTCAAACATTTCAATTGAACAACAATTCCATGTGAATCTGATAACTCTGATGTGTAGACTTTCCGCTGTAAAGTTTATGTCATCTTATCATTGATGAGAATGTCTGAGATGACAACCGAACTGACATCATATCCATTAAGTACCACCGCATATGTTCAATTGGTCGGATTACCAGAATATAGTTCATTTCCCCCCACCTTCTGATGTTCCCAGAATCTCTATGTTAACCAAGGAGTTTGCAAATGTAACATCAGTAGGGTAGAGAGAGGAAAAAAGGGGGGAAGAGGTATTTATGACTGTCATAAACCTACCCCCAGGCCAACGTCATGACAGTGGTGAGCGAGAGTTGCGCCTTTACCTTTTCAATGATGATAAAACATATTGGTTTGCACCTCGACTCACGTTGACTGAGCGTCCTCCACTTCTTTCCTGATTACTTTTAGCAACATTTAATATGAAGAAAAGTGCTTTATTGGTGTGTGTGCGTTGCTTTTTTATACAGTTCTTCCGAAGCATGTGGAAGTAATAATAACCCTTTTTTACATCTGGCCGCCGAATAGTCCAGTCAAACAGCATCAATCGTAAGGGATCTAACCAGGAAACGTACCAACGTTTTTTAATCAGTCTTATCTTGATTAGAGATTGATTATTTCTCTCACCGCTGCATGAAGAGGAGATATTTAACACAGGGCATGACTCCTTCTGGTCACTACACAACCATACATGCTAGATTAGGCTTGTTAACCCTGGAGTCCTTGCTCAGTTGCCAACCTGGAACCTCCTTAATACAATCATGGCGACGGCAACCTCGTTTAACCCTTCGCCTCTCCATAGCAACACTTCCCTTTCCAAGTCGTTGTTGTAAATCAGAATGTCTCCTCAATCAATCGATCTGTTCAAATGAAGCTAAAACATGGCAAAAAATCTCATGTGGCCCCTTACTAATAGCTTTGGACAAAACTGAGACATGCTGAGAATGTCAGGATGTTACAAATTAAAGAAGTTTATGCCAATTTAGTATGTATTCTTTGCCAATTGTCTTCTATATTAATACACGTCATTGGCAGGATGTCTTCCTGGAAGCGTTATGCCTGATATAGCCATGCCATTTCTAGAATGTTATGCAGAATAGGGGAGAGCCAGTGTTTTGTAAAGGACATCAACTGTATAATTAACCAATAAGGCACGAGGAGGTGTGGTATATGCAGTGGTGTAAAGTACTTAAGTAAAAAATAATTTAAAGTATTTTGGGGTATCTGTACTTTATTTTACTATTTTATATTTTAGCCTACTTTTACTTCACTACATTCATAAAGAAAATAATGTACTTTTTACTCCAGACACTTTCCCTGACACCCAAAAGTACGTATTGCATTTTGACAGGAAAATGTCCAATTCACACACTTATCAAGAGAACATCCCTGGTCATCCCTACTGCCTCTGATCAGGCGGTCTCACTAAACACAAATGCTTCGATTGTGTTGGAGTGTGCCCCTGGCTATCCGTCAATTTAAAATAAACAAGAAAATGGTGCCGTCTGGTTTTACTTTTGATACTTAAGTATATTTAAAACCAAATACTTTTAGACTTTTACTCAAGTAGTGTATCACTGGGTGACTTTTTTACTTGAGTCATTTTAAGGTATTTTTACTTTTACACAAGTATGAGAATTTAGTACTTTTTTCACCACTGTGTATATGGCCAATTAACCACAGCTAAGAACTGTTCTTATGTGTGACGCAATAGCAGAGTGCCTGGATACAGCCCTTAGCCGTGGTATATTGTCCATATACCACAAACACCCGAGGTGCCTTATTGCTATTATAAACTGGTTACCAACGTAATTAGAACAGTAAAAAGATACGTTTTGTCATACCCGTGGTATATATAATATACATTTTTACCTAGAGCTACGTGTACTGTAAAAGTAGATATCATTAAATAAGAATAGCTTTGTGACTTTTTGTCAGAACAAGAGGAGCTTGTTATATTTGCATAGAGATGGTTGTCATTGACTTTTAGGTTCCTCCTGAATGTTTACCGTTGGATGACTGTGGCTGCATCTTCATGATCCTAGACTGAATCTGGCTTGTGCACGGTAGTTACGAAGTTCCACATCTAAAATGAGATTCACGCCACGTGTTTTTATCACACATCAAGATGGTGAATTTGTTAGAGCTTGGGTGAGGAGACAAGTGTATTAAATGTTTGACTTTCTGGATCTTGAAGGCTAAATTCCTGCCGGGATCAGTCCGTTGTGGTTGTAGAGAAAATGTCAGATTTTTTCCCTCAAGGGTTATCATTTATCCTCTGAGAGAGAGACTATGGCCATGTGGCATTTTATTGATTTATTCTGCAGAAAAACACTTCAAATGGTTGGTATGTGTAACGTGTGTCAGCTAGATGGAATTGGAATTAACAAGTGGTATTGATCTAACGTTAAATAAATGTGTTAGTAGTTTGGTACAAGCCAGGGTTCTGATGCCTTAGCATTTAAAGAAATGCCCAGTGCTCTTTTTGTGGTTCACTGTTTTTTGACCAGTTGCATACTGTACATTTCCGCTCACTCCCTCCTGAACAGGAGTACATGCTCCTTAGAATATATTGAAAGTAACTTGCTCCGAATTCTGCTGTGAATTCTCCTTGAACCAAAGCTAATGTTTAATCTCCCTAGTCTCGCCCTAGCCGCCCACAACCATTTGGGCTTCCCTGTTTGAAACAGTCACCTACACATTAGCAGTGTGACAGTGTCTGTTGGCTTTTGTTGTGTTGGGTAATGTAGGCATCGCAGGTGAAAGTCCTTTGCTATTGATGGGTAGAAAAATAATGAGAGAGTTTTACACACACTCACAACTGCACGGTGCTACCTGCTGAGTGGTGCAATCCAAACAAGACAAATTTATACAGGATCTCCTTTCATTGGCTTGACGAATGTGGTTGTCATGGCAACATACTCTCTCACTGTCTCCTCCTGCAGTGCGTACAGTTTTAACCCACTGGAAGATGTTTTCAAGAAATGAACAAAATCACAATGCATATTTAAATAACACGGATCAGTGGGTATGCTATTTTCTGATTTTTTTTTATAACAATACTGTTTTAGCGTTCTAAATGTAGAAGCATAGAGACAAAGGTTACACACTACAGCACAAAATGCACTTTTAGTTTCATGACGTTGTCAGTACCCTGTGCCCCTTGGTACCCGACTGTGGTTATGTATCTGCATTACCTTCCTATGACTGGGGGTTTATAACCATCCAAATGACAAATGATTTAACTATAGAAAACTTAACAAACGTACAAAAATCCAAAACCAATAATCATCTTGTCTATCTTAATAGCTATAAGCTATACCAGAGCCTGTTAACAGCATACAATAATCATATCCACTTGGCTTTACAATACTCGCCAATGTGTTTGCCTCTCCTTGCTCCAGCTTTGAGGAATACTGTTCTCTGAAACATGAAAACAGGATCACCACACTGAGTATTGAAGACCAATCATTCATGTGATGTGCAACATCAAGTACTTTATCTAAGCAGGCATGATGAGGCCTTTTTTATGTCTCTGCTCCATCTAGCCGTTGGTCTCACTGCCTGTCCGGAGCCAGTGGTGCCTGCCAATGGCATCAAAACAGCGGACAGGTACATGGTCAATGAGGTGGTGTCATTCAGCTGTGAACCAGGATACATGCTGCAGGTGAGAGCTGTACTGTGTTCCCACTGCTGTGTCAACGTGCTGCTAAGCTTTATCCCCTAAGTCAATGTGTAAAGACATTGTGTGATGTGTCGCATGTCTAGTATGCAAAGTCAACTCAGCAAACTTTGATTTGTCTTTGAGTTCAGTGTGCTGAGAACCCCCTACCTTCACATTATAGAGAGAAACCCCCTACTTTCACATTATAGAGAGAAACCCCCTACATTCTCACATTTGAGAGAGAAACCCCCTACCTTCGCATTATAGAGAGAAACCCCCTACCTTCTCATTATAGAGAGAAACCCCCTACCTTTACATCTGAGAGAGAAACCCCCTACCTTTACATCCGAGAGAGAAACCCCCTACCTTCACATTATAGAGAGAAACCCCCTACATTTACATTATAGAGAGAAACCCCCTACCTTTACATCTGAGAGAGAAACCCCCTACCTTCACATTATAGAGAGAAACCCCCTACCTTTACATTATAGAGAGAAACCCCCTACCTTCACATTATATAGAGAACCCTCCTACCTTTACATTATAGAGAGAAACCCCCTAACTTCATATTATAAAGAGAAACCCCCTACCTTTACATTACATTATAGAGAGAAACCCCCTACCTTTACATTATAGAGAGAATCCCCCTACCTTTACATTACATTATAGAGAGAAACCCCCTACCCTCACATTATAGAAAGAAACATCCTACCTTTACATTACATCTGAGAGAGAAACCCCCTACCTTTACATTACATTATAGAGAGAAACCCCCTACCTTTACATTACATTATAGAGAGAATCCCCCTACCTTTACATCTGAGAGAGAAACATCCTACCTTTACATCTGAGAGAGAATCCCCCTACCTTCACATTATAGAGAGAAACATCCTACCTTTACATTACATTATAGAGAGAATCCCACTACCTTTACATCTGAGAGAGAATCCCCCTACCTTTACATTATAGAGAGAAACATCCTGCCTTTACATTATAGAGAGAAACATCCTACCTTTACATCTGAGAGAGAAACATCCTACCTTTACATCTGAGAGAGAAACCCCCTACCTTTACATTATAGAAAGAAACATCCTACCTTTACATTACATTATAGAGAGAAACCCACTACCTTTACATTATAGAGAGAAACATCCTGCCTTTCTATTTTCCAGGGCCACTCTCATATATCCTGTATGCCAGGGACCGTGCGGCGCTGGAACTACCCTCCCCCTCTCTGCATTGGTAAGAACTTCTACTTGGAAGTGGTCACATTCAAGGCATTGGTTTACTGTTTCAGTGTTATTCATTTTATGCAATATTTTTTCAATGTGTGCCACACATTATGTGCATTTTTATTTTCCAGCAAAGTGTGGTGGAACAGCTGTTGACTTGGCCAATGTTATTTTAAGTCCTGGATTCCCTGGCAACTACCCTGGTAACATGGATTGTACATGGAGGATTCTTTTACCAGTTGGATATGGTGAGGAACCTGCTATGATAATGATAATGATAAGAAGCCATGGTTAATTTTAGTAATGCCAGAGATAATAGATTTATTTTTATATCATTTTTGTAATAATCTCCATTAGCTGTTGCAAAAGCAGCAGCTACTCTTCCTGGGCTCCACACAAAACATGGAACATTACATAATACCAAAACCATACCATACTTCCTAAATTATTTTGCTTAGAATTCCTTACAATCAAATGCCGACCGTATTATCTTCCAAGAGAATTCTCTTTGATTATGGTCACAACCGTGTAACTGGAAACCAGAGGCTGCATTTATTGTAGCTGGGGATTTTAACAAAGCTAACCATACTGACCAATACAATTTGATTTGATTTGAATGCAGAACATTAATAGACAATATATTCAGGATTTACATCTCTCCCTGGAACTAACAAAATGTAGTTGTTGTTCTGTGACGTCTTCCTTTTGGAAATGGATCCCCTTTAGTTATCCTCTTTCTCTATCTACATTTTGAGACATTTGCAGTCAGTTTAGCAATTTACATGAGAGCTGTGGGTTGCAGCCCACGTATTTGCGGTGCTTCACAGTTCAAATGACTCCAGAACAAAGTAAACACTCCAGATGTTAACAAGGTAATTGTGTGTGATTTATAAAGCTATTCAGGCTTTCGTCTGAGCACAAAGAATTCTCTCTACCTAACCCAAGAAAAATATCGTATACTGTATCCAAAAGCAATTTTCTGCCGTATCAAGCAAGAACTTCACAAGTAAGAACAAGAATGATAATTTTGTGCTGTGTGTGTGTACCAAAAATGCATTAGCTTGTGTTGTTTACAGGGCCCAATATTTTAAAAAATATATATTTTTAAAAAATACACAAGAGGCTTTGCAGACACTGATGACAGCTTTTAGGACAGACAGAATGGGTAGGATAAAGCATTGTGAGAAAGAGGTACATGGCTGCATAACAACAAGATTATCGTTCAAAGGATTCTCCTAAGCATCACCAAGTGGCAAATGCTTTCTTCCAGCATCAGACCTTTGCTACACTTGGAAGAACCGAACATAACATAACAGAAAAAAATGTATTGTATTGTATTCATTTCCCATTTCTGTGTCTCCCCTGGAAAAACATGAGCTGAACTCAGTATTAGATTGCTGAATAATTTCTACCAGCATAACATATTAGTGAGTTGAAGAGTTTTTCTCAACATGAAAACATGATGTAGCTTGACAAAAAAAAGGTTGGTACAGTTGGTCAAAAGCACATTAAATGAGCCAAGGTAATGTCTGCTAAATGCATTACATGATTACACAACACATTTCACAACATCACTGTTAATAGTTAACACTTTAGGTAATCTCTAGTGAACAGATCTGTCTAAACATACAGTAACTGGTACTGTAGAATCTGTCAAGAAGGAATCAATTATTATTATTTTTTTAATTTCACCTTTATTTAACCAGGTAGGCCAGTTGAGAACAATTTCTCATTTACAACTGCGACCTGGCCAAGAAAAAGCAAAGCAGAGCGACACAAACAACACAGAGTTACACATGGAATAAACAGACACACAGTCAATAATAACACAATAGAAAGTCTATATACAGTGTGTGAAAATGAAGTAAGATTAGGGAGGTAAGGCAATAAATAGGCCATAGTGGCGAAATAATTACAATTTCGCAATTAAACACTGGAGTGATAGATGTGCAGAAGATGAATGTGCAAGTAGAGATACTGGGGTGCAAAGGAGAAGAAAAAAAATACAATATGGGGATGAGGCAGTTGGGTGGGCTATTTACAGATGGGCTATGTACAGGTGCAATGCTCTGTAAGCTGCTCTGACAGCTGATGCTTAAAGTTAGTGAGGGAGATATGAGTCTCCAGCTTGAGTGATTTTTGCAATTCGTTCCAGTCGTTGGCAGCAGAGAACTGGAAGGAAAGGCGGCCAATGGAGGAGTTGGCTTTGGGGGGTGACCAGTGAAATATACCTGCTTGAGCACATGCTGCTATGGTGACCAGTGAGCTGAGATAAGGCGAGGCTTTACCTAGCAAAAACGTATAGATGACCTGGTGCCAGTGGGTTTGGCGACAAAAATATGAAGCGATTGCCAGCCAATGAGAGCATACAGGTTGCAGTGGTGGGTAGTGGATGGGGCTTTGGTGACAAAACGGATGGCACTGTGATAGACTGCATCCAATTTGCTGAGTAGAGTGTTGGAGGCTATTCTGTGAATGACATCGCCGAAGTCAAGGATCGATAGGATAGTCAGTTTTACGGGGGTATGTTTGGCAGCATGAGTGAATGATGCTTTGTTGCGAAATAGGAAGCCGATTCTAGATTTAATTTTGGATTGGAGATGCTTGATGTGAGTCTGAAAGGAGAGTTTACAGTCTAGAAGGGCGGGTAAGTGCCGGCAGTGATCAGTTGAGGAGCATGCATTTAGTTTTACTTGTATTTAAGAGCAGTTGGAGGCCACGGAAGGAGAGTTGTATGGCATTGAAGCTCATCTGGAGGTTTGTTAACACAGTGTCCAAAGCAGGGCCAGAAGTATACAGAATGATGCGAGAATTGAAGCCTGTGGCACCCTGTGGCACCCCCACTGCCAGAGGTCCGAACAACAGGCCCTCCGATTTGACAAACAGAACTCTGTCTGAGAAGTAGTTGGTGATCCAGGCGAGGCAGTCATTTGAGAAACCAAGGCTGTTGAGTCTGCCGATAAGAATGCGGTGGTTGACAGAGTCGAAAGCCTTGGCCAGGTCAATGAATAGGGCTGCGGTGGTGGTTATGATATTGTTTAGGACCTTGAGCGTGGCTGAGGTGCACCCATGACCAGCTCGGGAAACCAGATTGCATAGCAGAGAAGGTACAGTGGGCATCGAAATCATTGGTGATCTGTTTGTTAACTTGGCTTTCGAAGACTTTAGAAAGGCAGGGTAGGATAGATATATGTCTGTAACAGTTTGGGTCTAGGGTTTCTCTTCCTTTGAAGAGGGGGATGACTGCGGCAGCTTTCCAATCTTTAGGGATCTCAGACGATACGAAAGAGAGGTTGAACAGGTTAGTAATAAGGGTTGCAACAATTGCGGCGGATAATTTTAGAAAGAGAGGGTCCAGATTGTCTAGCCCAGCTGATTTGTAGGGGTCCAGATTTTGCAGCTCTTTCAGAACATCAGCTATCTGGATTTGGGTGAAGGGGAAATGGGGGAGGCTTCGGCAAGTTGCTGTGGGGGGTGCATAGCTGTTGACCGGGTTAGAGGTAGCCAGGTGGAAAGCATGGCCAGCTGTAGACAAATGCTTATTGAAATTCTCGATTATCGTAGATTTATCGGTGGTGACAGTGTTTCCTAGCCTCAGTGCAGTGGGCAGCTGGGAGGAGGTGCTCTTATTCTCCATGGATTTTACAGTGTCCCAGAACTTTTAGGAATTTATGCTATAGGATGCACATTTCTGTTTGAAAAAGCTAGCCTTTGCTTTCCTAACTGCCTGTATATGTTGGTTCCTAACTTCCCTGAAAAGTGTAATATTGTTGGGGCTATTCAATGCTAATGCAGTACGCCACAGGATGTTTTTGTGCTGGTCAAGGGCAGTCAGGTCTGGAGTGAACCAAGGGCTATATCAGTTCTTAGTTCTACATTTTTTTAACGGGGCATGCTTATTCAAGATGGTGAGGATGGCACTTTTAAAGAATAACCAGGCATCCTCTACTGACGGAATGAGGTCAATATCCTTCCAGGATACCTGGGCCAGTTCAATTAGAAAGGCTTACTCGCTGAAGGGTTTTAGGGAGCATTTGACAGTGATGAGGGGTAGTCGTTTGACTGCGGACCCATTACGGATGCAGGCAATGAGGCAGTGATCGCTGAGATCCTGGTTGAAGACAGCAGAGGTGTATTTAGAGGGCAGGTTGGTCAGGATGATATCTATGAGGGTGCCCGTGTTTACAGATTTAGGGTTGTACCTGGTAGGTTCCATGATAATTTGTGTGAGATTGAGGGCATCTATCTTAGATTGTAGGATGGCCGGGGTGTTAAGCATATCCCAGTTTAGGTCACCTAACAGTATGCACTCTGAAGATAAATGGGGGGCGATTAATTCACATATGGTGTCCAGGGCACAGCTGGGGGCTGAGGGAGATCTATAACAAGCGGCAACAGTGAGAGACATATTTCTGGAAAGGTGGACTTTTAAAAGTAGAAGCTCAAACTGTTTGGGCAGTTCGAGCACAAAAATGGGATGTGTGGGCAAACGAGCAGCAATATTTCCAGTGTTTGGATTTTTCATCACTGGTTATTTGGACAAATCACGATTTCATGATTTCACAAAATCACGATCAGGTGTTAGCATCTAGGGGAGGGGACATTTGACCCATAGACTTGCCCGTAACTTTCAAAGACAGTGCGAATGTTTTGATGCATGTTTTGGTTGTGAAATAAACATAGTCCATCAACCGAAGCCTTTGTCCATACAAAGTATTGGAAAGTATTTCATATGTTTCTGTGTTTTACAGGGGCTCATATTCAGTTCTTCAACTTCTCCTCTGAAGACAACCATGATTTTTTAGAGGTGCGAAATGGGCCGCAGCACAGCAGCTCTCTGATTGGACAGTTTAGCGGAAGTCAGCTGCCGCCCAACCTGCTGAGTACAACACATGAGACCGTGATTCACTTCTACAGTGACCACTCTGAAAACAGGCAGGGATTCAAACTAGCCTACCAAGGTGAGGTGTACTTCATTTTCATCCACCATGTCTAGCATGGTTTCCCCTCACCTAAAAGAGCTTGGTTTGTATTGGTTTCAATTGACAATTTGTTGGCGCTAGGCTTGGATGTTGTTTTGGGGCATTTGTGTCAAATCTGGGAAAGAATCTATGGGAATGTCTGATGTGAAATCCTTATTGATAGTGTTTTTATCTGTCATCTGTTGATATGGTTTAGCTTTCTTTTTAGGTTAAATGCAAAATAGATGGAATGTCAGCTTCAAGGACTTAAGTACCTGTCAGTTAAGTTATCTGAGAATCTGCCCTCTCAGGATCATTGAGAGGTTACTCTGTTATGTTGCTTCTCCCGCCTGGACAAAGCATTCAGAATCAATGGAGAGCGGCATTTAGATGTTGAGTGCACTTTGATGTTATGGGGCTATTTTGCTTCCACTGGTCCTGGGGTTCTTGTTACGGTCAATGGCAACTGTAGATGTTGAGTGCATGGCTTCCACTTTTCAAGAGATAACCCTGTGTGTCATCTTCTTCCACATATAGACCAGAGGGTTCATATCCTGGCTTTTCCTCTTCTCCTCTTACCAAAAAAAAACACCACATCTCATTTAACAATTGCTCTCTCATTGTACGCAAAAAGAATGTGAACTTGATCATCAATTTCCAGCACTGTCAAGCTTCAATAGATTTTTGGAGTAACGTTGCTGTAACGTTGCTGTATTTTTTAGGTTGAAACAGAAAAGTTTATTGGTTTCCTGGCATCCATTCTTTGTTGTTGGCGTTATGCTTGAAATAGACATGTCATAGTGACATTTCGTGAAAATGTGTCTGACAGGTGTCATGTGTGTTCCAGTACTGTCTCAAAAGGTTAAGTGGGATGGGTCACCTGTGGGCTGTTGACGACAGTCCATATAATTTGTTTGAACATTTCTTGTTGAAATATGTTTTATTTTGTTGTGATGTATGTGCATTCCTGTTATAAGAAATATGTATTTTTATTGCATAAGCTTGTAACCACAGTTTTTTTTCTGACTTTCTCTCTTTTGTTTTAGCATATGAATTGCAGAATTGCCAAGACCCTACTCCATTCCCTAACGGATATATTATTAATAATGACTACAATGCTGGCCAGTCAATAACTTTTGAGTGCTTTCCTGGATACGTTCTGATTGGACATCCTGTGCTCACATGCCAACATGGAATCAACAGAAAATGGAATCATCCCTTTCCCCATTGTGAGGGTGAGCATGGGTTAATATTATACATAACATATATTTTACCAAAAGCATCAATAGCTTCTTTGCTTCATTTATCAAACTATTTTAGAATGTATTTGTTAGGACGTTTTTATCAGCCCTATACTCGATGTTATTATATAACCCTCGTAATACTGTTGTGAAGTTCTGTTATACTGTATGAAAAAAGGCAGCGTTTCCCAAAACTGCCTCTCATATTACTGCCTTTGAAAACTGCTCCAGTTGAGACCCACACTACTGGGACATGTGCTAAATTTCTTCTGCATTGAGCAGTGTACGAGCTGGCAAAGGCTTACTCAATCAATACCTGCAAAGATTTGTTAGAGCTGTCCCTCATTCAACGACACCTTTCAGCGTCATGGTATTGTGTTTTGGAGGTGTATTTGGTAAATTGGGTTCTTGATGAAGTTATCACTGCATCCCTTTTGGGTTCAAAGTTGTGCAGGATTAACTAATCCTAGATACCAGTGAAAGAGACACTTACCATGATAGTATAACACAGTATGGGGTTTGCACTGTTGTCAAAACTGCTCTCGTGATTGCTGCTCATAAAATTTAATCTACAAATAATACAGTGTACAGATATTTGAAATTAAGGTTCAATTGGTGAAGAAATGTTCTTAAGTTGTTAGCAGACAAATAACTCCAATCTATTTAACATAAATTTCTACTATATGCTCTACGTTTAGCAGACAGTTTTATTCAGAGCAACTTACAGTACTGAGTGGATACATTTAATACTTTTTCCCCCTGTTCTGGTCCCCCGTGGGAATCGAACCCACAACCCTGGCTTTTCATGCGCCACACTCTACCAACTGAGCTACATGGGACAAACCCTCTGTGATGATACCGCCCCGTCTTGTCTTCTACTGCAGCTCCATGTGGCTACAATATGACAGCTCAGAATGGCACCATATTCTCGCCCCAGTACCCAAATGAGTACCCTAACTCACAGGACTGCACCTGGCTTATCACCGTGCCACATGGACATGGTATTTACATCAACTTCACCCTGCTTCAGACGGAGCCTGTCACAGATTACATTGCTGTATGGTAAGGGATTAATGGTTTCTCACAAGCCCCATCAGTTCAGAATTGGCTGATATGTCTTTTACTGTGAATAATTACCATGTACTTCAGAGTACAGGACGAGCAGGTTGACGTTTATTGGAATGAGTCTTGTCCTGAAGGCAGAGCTGAGCGATTTCTGCTAGATGGGGCAGTCAAAATTGTCTGTATTGTAAAAATTCTAGAAAAATAGCTTTTTGGTCTTAATTTAAGGTCAGGGTTAACACTCAGTGTGGTTGAGGTTGGGGTCAAGGTTAGGTTTAGGTTTAAAAATCCGATTTTATGACTTTGTGGTTGTGCCAGCTAGTGACCACCCACTGGGCACAGACGTTCAACGTCTAGTTTTGTTTTATATTTAGTTGAATTGTCAATGAACATGAATTCAATGTGCAAATCCAATTAGTTTTCCACATTGATTCATCGTCATCAAATAATTTTGGGGGGGTGAAATGACATAGAAACAATGTTGATTCAGCCCGTTTTTGCCCAGTGGACACTCTGCGGAGCTGCATCCAGAACAAAATTCATGACGAAAACGCTAACCTGCACAGGAAAACCCAGAGTTATACTGTAAATACAGCAAGACAGGAAACAAATCAACATAGTGCTTTTTTATTCCTTTTACTAGTGAAGATGAACTTGAATGTCACAATATAATAAGTGCATGCCATGGTTTAATCTGCAGCACCCGAGAGTGGATTAAAACTATGTATTTCAATGGGTAAAATACACACTTTCTGCCACAATACAGCCCTCTGTGAGTTACATGGATAATTCATCTTCAGAAGCCATTAAAGGAGGCCAGTAGTCTGTAAAGTCATCATTTTTTGCTGTTTTCATTCAACACTGTCTGTAATGTAATGGTTTTTATATGAACGTCAGCACAAATCTTGCTATAGATTTGAGAGCAAATCAATTCAACCATGCCACACTGAAATTCTGGACATTATTACAATGTTTAATGTGTGTGTTATAAATGTAATGCTCTTTCAATGTGTTCTGGCCTCTTCCAGGGATGGCCCTGAGCAGAGCTACCCACAGCTTGGGATTTTCAGTGGTAACACAGCGCTAGAGTCAGCCTACAGTTCTGTCAATCAGGTCCTTATCAAGTTTCACAGTGACTTCTCCACAAGTGGATTCTTTGTCCTCAATTTCCATGGTCAGTTTCTCTTCCCAATCAAACACATGTTGTAGCTATAATGCAATACTGTTACTGCTAAAGCTTGCTGATTCACTGTTTCGAAAATATTTCAGAAATAAAGTTATCTCATGTTTTTACCTTGTGACCGGGTGAATGTGGTCAATTGTCCTCTAACAGATTGTATTTATATGTACAGTTGAAGTCAGAAGTTTACATACACTTAGGTTGGAGTCATTAAAACTCTCCACAAATGTATTGTAAACAAACTATAGTTTTGGCAAGTCAGTTGGGACATCTACTTTGTGCATGACACAAGTCATTTTTCCAACAATTGTTTACAGACAGATTATTTCACTTCTAATTCACTGCATCACAATTCCAGTGGGTCAGAAGTTTCCATGCACTAAGTTGATTGTGCCTTTCAAAAGAAATCAGCCAAGACCTCCACAATTGTAGACCTTCACAAGTCTGGTTCATCTTTGGAATTTCCAAATGCCTGAATGCACCACTTGCATTCGTACAAACAATAGTATGCAAGTATAAACACCATGGGACCACACAGCCTTCATACCACTCAGGAAGGAGACGCGTTCTGTCTCCTAGAGATGAACGTATTTTGGTGCAAAAAGTGCAAATCAATCCCAGAATAACACCAGGACTTGTGAAGATGCTGGAGGAAACAGGCACAAAAATATCTATATCCACAGTAAAACAAGTCCTATATAGACATAACCTGAAAGGCAAGGACAAAGCCACTGCTCCAAAACCACCATAAAAAAGCCAGACTACGGTTTGCAACTGCACATGGGGACAAAGATCGTACTTTTTGGAGAAATGTCCTCTGGTCTGATGAAACAAAAATAGAACTGTTTGGCCATAATGACCATCATTTGGAGGAAAAAGGGGGAGGCTTGCAAGCCGAAGAAAACCATCCCAAACATGAAGCACGGAGGTGGCAGCATCACGTTGTGGGGGTGCTTTGCTGCAGGAGGGACTAGTGCACTTCACAAAAAAGATGGCATCATGAGGCAGGAAAATGATGTGGACATATTGAAGCAACATCTCAAGACATCAGTCAGGAAGTTAAAGCTTGGTCTCAAGTGGGCCTTCCAAATGGCTAATGACCCCAAGCATACTTCCACAGTTGTGGCAAAATGGCTTAAGGACAACTAAGTCAAGGTATTGGAGTAGCAATCACAAAGCTCTGACCTCAATCCTACCGAAATTTGTGGGCAGGACTGAAAAGGCGTGTGCGAGCAAGGAGGCCTACAAACATGACTCAGTTACACCAGCTCTGTCAGGAGGAATGGTCCAAAATTCACCCAACTTATTGTGGGAAGCTAGTGGAAGGCTACCTGAAACATTTGACCCAAGTTAAACTATTTAAAGGCAATGATACCGAATACTAATTGAGTGTATGTACATTTTTGATCAACTGGGAATGTGATGAAAGCAATAAAAGCTGAAATAAATCATTCTCTCTACTATTATTCTGACATTTCACATTCTTAAAATAAAGTGGTGATCCTAACTGACCTAAGACAGGGAATTTTTACTAGGATTAAATGTCAGGAATTGTGACACTGAGTTTAAATGTATTTGACTAAGGTGTATGTAAAACTTCAGACTTCAACTGTATTTGCCCATCCCTTTATCTTGTGTGATTTCTTAGTTTTTTATGTTTGTCAGATAGATGAAATGATAGAATACGTATCCATAAGTATGGTATACTGTGGATTATGTGATTTTGGCAAATTACTTATTCATTCTTTCTCTCCTCCAGCCTATCGTCTAAAGAAATGCCCACCTCCACCAACAGTGGAAGAAGCTGAAATAGTATATGAAGATCAAGATTATGAAATAGGTAAGTTTGTACCAGAGAGATGGTCAACACTGGGTTATATAATTCAACACAGAGTTGCAGTGGGACGTCAGACAGTGACCCGCTACATGATTCAGTTTAAACATGTTGCTATGTGACTTTGAATCAAAGAGGTATACCATGCTGGAGTGTGAACCTTTATTTGAAATGATCTTGGACAACCATGTTAGGGGTAGATAGCAGGCTGTTATGTAATATAGCTGTTGGCATTGTCTCGAGAGACATAAACTTAATATCCAATGTAGGTTTCCATCAGACGTTGATGATATCACATCTGCTATAAGACGTATGAAATCATGATTTTGTCCAGGAGACGTTGTGAAGTATCGCTGCTTCCCTGGATTTACCCTGGTCGGCAACAGTGAGCTTACCTGTAAGCTCAACTCTCATCTCCAGTTTGAGAGTCCTCCGCCAACTTGTGAAGGTAAGGGAATGTTCTGACCTTTTTCTGATTATTTTATTTATTATTCCATTTATAACAGGATGTGAACTTTCAGCTCAGATAATTCCAGTTATCAGTTTACCTGCCTGTTTTTTTTTATCTGACATTCTACCCTTGTTTCTTTGTATCCTTCTGATGACTCCTTTATACGACACTATTACTAGACATTGTTCCAAGGTGTGCATCAGCCTGTTAAAAAACAAAGTACAGCTAGAGTGTAGCTAGAGTCTCTGTGACTATTAGAAATCGAAGCTCTGACTGAACGTGAGTCACAGATTGAATGGCTTATGAATGGTGTGCATATCATTTCTAATTATAGTGCCAATATGATGACACAGATGGAAGGCAGCAGTATGGTTCCATTAGCAGAGCACAAAGTACATTTTCTAGAGAGATATGGAGATAAGCGCAGCAGAGTTTCCTTAAATGTTGTAATTCCGTAATGCAGCTATGGTCCATTCGGTTTGTTTTCATTATCATTTGCCCACAGGGTAGAAGTGGAAAATGCCTTCACATTATTTCTTGCCATAGATCACTAACCCTGAGCTCATTTGGATTTAGCAACCTGGAAAAGTTCAAGAGAAGTACAGTTGAGGTGATAAAGATGTGTACTGTAGCAGTAACTAACTATTTCTCATTTGTCTGCATGTGTGTGTTGTGCGTTTAGCCCAGTGTCCTGCAAATGAAGAACGCTCCTCCTCATCAGGAGTTATCCTTAGTCCAGGTTTCCCTAAAAACTACCCCAACTCTCAGACCTGCTCCTGGGTCATCAGGGTTCAACCTGCGTACACTATCTCCATCTTTGTCGAGATGTTTCAGAGTGAGAAGCAGTTCGACGAACTTGAGCTCTTTGACGGTAATTTCCTCTTCCAATAAGTCATATGCATGTTTTATTTTGTTTGTTTTAAAATGTTTATGCCATGTCAGAGATTATTTAATGTTCAAATGCCTTACAACAAGCACTGTCATATGTGAGTGTTACTTTTGCTCTGTTAGGACCATCTGGCCAGAGCCCTTTGCTGGTGGCCCTTAGTGGAAATCACTCCACACAGTTAAACTTTACAAGCAAGACCAACCACCTTTACCTGAGATGGTCCACTGATCATGCAACCAGCAAAAGAGGATTCAGAATCCGCTACACAGGTTTGTAGTGCATAATATGTTTCAGTGTGTGAAAAGGCTTTAACGCCCATGTGCTGTGGGCATGTCTATTTCTACTAATGCATCATCATTCGTATGTTTCATAACAGACACCAAATGAAACATTTGAATTACAGGACATTCAAAAAGTGGGACAGCGCCATAGCTTTTTTTCTCTTGTATGGGTGTCAGAGAAGCTTAGACACTAGCCTCTGTCCTCTGAGGCAGTTGCTTTGGATCTAATGTAGGTCAAAGAGTGTGAGGCAGTCAGACTTTTACGAGTTAGCCCTCATTAGACTGTATACCTGCAGGGATCCTTTTGCAAGTCCTCCATAATAGAGGTCAAAGATCCGATAATGAATTTGGCTGAATAACCGCCATGTCCGGTGCCTCAAACCGACATTTCCACCAATGACCAAACATGATATATAGCTCACAAAACCCAGTGGCAATGATTACTCTCCATTTCTTCTCTCTTCTTTTCTCTCCCTCTGCATTTTCTGTTGCTTTTCTTCTCTCAATTCATTTTAGTCGATAATTTTGCCGTTCCAGCCCCTGTGCTGGTTATTATTCCAGTTTGTTTCCACATGTTTCCCCATTTATTCAATTTGCCATCCCTGGTGCGAAAAAAATGACTCTGTAAAAAAAATTGTTACATTGCATTGAGGCCTGACGTGTCAGAATGAGTGATGGTTTCTGAAGGCTTCAGAGTGGCTACCTCAGTGCTGTCAAACTATGTAAAAGTATTTTTAAATAATGCATGGATGTTGAACACAGACAGGGTAATACACCTCCGTTTGATCTTTACAAAACTGCTTTGGGAGTGAAGAAGTCTTTACCCAGCCAAGGGATTTTTTCCCCTTTGTCTTAAACAGTCCATTGGTCTTTCATCAAAGTAAATAAGAATGATGCCTGGAGTTTTAACATGAGGTCTAATCACCTAGAACCTAGACGTAACCATTTAGTACTAGTCATCTGGTGGATGGATTTAATCTAATGTTATACCAATATAATGTAATATGAAGTACTAATGTATATCTAATGTTATACTAATATAATGTAATATGAAGTACTAATGTATATCTACTGTTATACTAATATAATGTAATATGAAGTACTAATGTATATCTAATGTTATACTAATATAATGTAATATGAAGTACTAATGTATATCTAATGTTATACTAATATAATGTAATATGAAGTACTAATGTATATCTAGTGTATATCGTTAATCATTTAGAAGGAGGAATGGTATACAAAGCACTTAAATTGCTCCTTTCTTTTCAATGTAGCTCCTTATTGTAGCATTAACGACCCACCTGGAAATGGAGGGGTGCTTAACCGAACAAGAGAGATCCCAGGAAGCAATCTGCAGTACTATTGTTATGCTGGCTACAGACTAGTGGGGCCCAGAAATTCCACCTGCCGGTTACATCCGAATGGACTGTATCATTGGGATACCCCAGCTCCACTATGTCAAGGTAATGCAGTATGGCGAATGGCATTTACAGACTCGAGGGGGATTCACTTTAATGTCTGGTGAAAGTCTTGCAAATGTGATTGGGCTCCGTCTTGTCACAATGTTGACATGTGTTTGTGGAATTGTGATTCATTGTCTATTTATTTTTCTCCTTGGTCTTCAACATAGCAGGCTACAATTCATGAATATTTCTTAATATCATAGAACATTTCTTAATGAATAGATTCTGAGAAGTCTTTTAACAAACTTTATTCAGAAATATATAATCATTGACAGTCATGTAACTGACCCTTTCTGCATTGTGTTCACTAGTGTGACAGCCCATTGCTGTAATGAGGTGTATATTTGCATAAAGGAATAGAGTCTAAGATGGAGCTAATTACTTCTGGGGGTTTTATCTTTAATGCCTGTTTGCGATAGAGCATGCAAGACAATTATCTATTTTTAAGGTACAAAGGAAACTGTGTCCACACATTTGTGGTAAACTACAGGTGGGTAACTAGTGAACAAAACAAGATAGCTGTTTGTTATCCTCACTAAACCTGATAGGAAATTATCATTTGATATGATGAGATCGTCTGTTCAAATTTGCACTGTATTCTTAAACATGGTATTCGAACGGTAAGCGTGGGTTTAAGCAAGTGAATGCCACAATCTTCAACGGTAAATTTCTGGTTTCCATTGTACTCTAATAGTTGGTACATACTAACATCTTAGGTACATACTTTGCTTACTTCCTCTTTATCCCTCCCATTTGAGACACAAGGCCACTATAGTCAGAACACAGAACACTCCTGTGATGGGAAGTGTCCATAGTGTCTACTAATTATGTGCCATAATTTCTGTAAGTGCTGAGAGTAATCCATTCAGCTGTTCTTAAGGTCATGGAGAGGCAGTGGAGGATTCTGGCTTCTCTGTTTAATCAAATCAAAACAAATGTTATTAGTCACATGTGCTGAATACAACAGGTGTAGTAGACCTTACAGTGAAATGCCGAATACAACAGGTAGACCTTACAGTGAAATGCATACTTATGAGCCCCTAACCAACAATGCAGTTTAACAAAAAATAAGAGTAAGAATAAGAAATAAAAGTAACACGTAATTAAAGAGCTGCAGTAAAATAACAATAGCGAGACTATACACAGGGGGGGTACCGGTACAAAGTCAATGTGCGGGGACACCGGTTAGTTGAGTTATTAAAGTAACTATGCATAGACAATAACAACAGAGAGCAGCAGCGGTGTAAGGGGGGGGGGGGGGTCAGATAGTCTGGGTAGCCATTTGATTAGATGAGTCTTATATCTTGGGGGTAGAAGCTGTTTAGAAACCTCTTGGACCTAGACTTGGCACTCCGGTACCGCTTGCCATACGGTAGCAGACAGAATAGTCTATAACTAAGGTGGCTGGAGTCTTTGCCAATTTTTAGAGCCATCCTCTGACACTGCCTGGTGTAGAGGTCCTGGATGGCAGGAAGCTTGGCCCATGTTGGCTGTATGCACTACTTGGTGTGCTTGGACCATGTTAGTTTGTTGGTGATGTGGACACCAAGGAACTTGAAGCTCTCAACCTGCTCCACTAATCCAATTTAAACGTAAGGTTGTGATCAAAGTGGACAAGAAAACAGCCTAATTGGTCCCACTGCTTTTACTGGAACTATGAAGACATCTACTAGCTTGAATTGTTCTAGAAATATGTTGCTTTGTTGCTTTTGTAGATGTTCCTGTTGCTTTGGAAGATGAAATTCTGATTTGAATATACAGTTGCAGGGTGAGAAATTATCGTTTGATGAGAGTATAATTTTTTATATTTTCATATCTTTCCATTGGCAGCTATATCTTGTGGAATCCCTCAGTCTCCTGCCAATGGTTCATTCCATGGTTTCCAGTACACAGTAGGAAGCAAAGTTAACTACGAGTGCAATGAAGGGTACAGGATGGAGACAAGTTTCTCCACGAGCGCCGTCTGTCTGGAGGAGGGGACATGGAGCAATGCTGCACACCCACCTCTTTGTTTACGTGAGAAAAATAACCCTTTGTTTCTATGCCAACGGTATGTTAAAATCGCCTGCCTCATTGAGCCACTGCAGTCAATGCATGTCTCATTAACATCCTCCTTAGAGAGTAATTTGGAGCAGGTAACGGGTGAGCAATAATGACTAGATTTTTGCAGTTAAGCACTCACACAAAAGAAATGGTAGGATGCAACCCCGCCTCCTCAGGCCTGCATTACCAGAGACACTCTCGGCAATCATATTTAAGTCATTTTTAGGACATGACTGTTTAAATGACATGTTCATACTACAATGAGTGTGATTTATGTGAATATAATATATATATATATATATATATATATATATATATATATATATATATATATATATATATATATATAATAATGCTATATATATATAATGCTCATTATACTTTCTAATTTGCTTTGGCATTTCTCAGTTTTATTAATAGAATGTAATACTATGTATATACTGTAGGACAAAGACCGATAACGTACACATCAAAAGACTTTTAGAATATCAAATCACTAAAGTTGGAGAACGTAAAGGAAATGGAAATTTTTTTCTCTGTCATGTCTGTATTTTTGAGTGTGTTCAGAATGAAGGCCAGGGTCACGGTATTCCATTAACTCTGGCCTGTTCTCTCTCCCCCCACAGCGATCCAGTGCCCTAACATTGAGAGCGTGCTCTCAGAACACATGGTGTGGCGGCTGATCTCGGGGTCACTGAATGAATTTGGAGCTCAGATAATGCTGAGCTGCACTCCTGGCTTCTACCTCGGAGGACAGAGGACAATCAAGTGCTTAGCTAATGGAACATGGGCTGGAATTGAGGAGAGGTCTACCTGCAAGAGTAAGATACATACTGTGCATGTACCACAAGGCTGCAGTGCTTAGAGTTATAGAAAATAACATTTAAGTAATTTAGCAGATGTTCTTATCCAGAGCGAATGACAGTAGTGAGTGTATACATTTTCATATATATTTTTGAATACTGGTCCCCAGTGGGAATCAAACCCACAACCAAGGCTTTGTAAGCACCATGCTATATCAACTGAGCTACACGGGAAAGATTATAATTTGTAAGAATAGAGTGCAAGATACTTGACATTTCGAGTATGAATAGTACCTTTTTCTAATTACTGAGAGCAATTTCATTGTCTGACCGGGGCTGTAATTCAGACTGGCAGTTAATAAATCGGAAATCCTCTGTGCCTCTTTGTGGCTCCCAGTGTAGTTCTGGACCGTAACATGTATAATCCCCAGGATTTGGTGTAGTAGCTGGAAAGTCGTAAGGAAGTATCCAAACTTGCTATTTGTTTTGATCACAGCTCTACCTATATCCTCTACTTAAACATGTTGTGTAAACAACTGCAGTGGTGATGAAGTAATCATGGAAAATAGCCTCTGCCTAATTAGAGGTCAGAGGGAGAATGTAAATATTTTGATTAGCGGGGACTTAATATTTAATGTGTTTGCATGCCATTGTGTACATGCAAAGGCACATTGGCCTTGGCTTTGATTGGGTGCATCCAGGAGTCCCTGGTGTGTTTTCTGATCATTCCCTGGGTACCTCCTTACGGGGAAGACATGCATTATGCTCAGGGATGGAATCTAAGGATTTTGGGCACTGGCCAGCTGGGCTAATAGAATAGACCATTATTTTTACTAGCCTGGGTCCAAACTCTGTCATGTGAAACTTAAAAAGAAAACATTTTACTAGCTGGTGGGTTAGTTGGGAAAATGTTCTGATAGCCCGGTCAGAAAAGTACTAGCCTCGGGCTTGCAGGATAGCTTCATTTCCATCCTCTATATGCTGCATGAGTACTCATTTTCATCAATAGCCAATGTCCTTACATAATGTAATGTTTGGTGCCTCCTTTCTATTATGTGGTGAACCAAACTGTATGTGAATTTAAAGATGGTGAATGCACAATGACAAACAAACAAGCCTACTGTTGCATTTGTTAGAATGGTCTGACAAAAACAAAAAGGACAATATATAATGAATGTTAGCATAACAGCCAGCAATGTGTGTTTACATAAGGTAGTTGGATATCTAAATGTATTGTAACATTTACAGGTAACTTGTGAGGGCTGAGTCAATCAGCTGCTGTAAGACAAGACGTGCCACTTCCCCATTTAGTGTTTGAGTACAAATACACCAGTGGAGGCTGGTGGGAGGAGCAATGGGAAGATGGGCTCATTGTAATGCCTGAAATGGAATCAAGGGAATGGAGTCAAATGTGGTTTCCATATGTTTGATGGGTTTGATATTCCAGCCATTACAATGAACCCATCCACCTATAGCTCCTCCCAACAGCCTCCACTGAAATACACAATTCTCTGCATGCCTTTCATTCAGGGATATCTAGTCATTGTAGATCAAAATGCTCCACTAATCAGTCCTTATTGTGGAATTTGTTTCCACTCAGGCACAGTGGCGTGCAACCAAGTATAACTCAGTCTCTGATTGTCTGTGTCACTTCCAGTTATCTCGTGTGGGGACCTCCCCTCTCCTCCCTATGGCAACAAGATAGGAACCCTGACTACATTTGGCGCCACAGCGATCTTCATGTGTAATACAGGATACACACTGGTGGGGTCACATGTGAGGGAATGTGGGGTCAACGGGCTCTGGAGCGGAGTGGAAACCAAATGTCTTGGTACAGTATAAATGTTTTTTTTTATGATTAAGATTTCTGTCTTCTCATCCTGGACGAGCTCCAAAATTGTATCATCCTGGATGTCCCCCAATGTTATGATCTTGGACGAACACCAAATGGGGTAGAGCACCTTTATGGTTTTCAAATCATTATGCCAGAAACACATTAAGATTCCTCAGGTTACAGTTGATCCGCTTCAAACTCTTGAAGGTCAACCTCTTTAAGGTAATTTCGCTTCAATTACCAGTGTCCAAATTTGATGTAGGGTAGGCAACTTCTTATACTGACCATTCTATAATTAGATTTACCCCAGCAGTCAACTCCAAAATGTCAGTAAAAAATGAAGATATATACAGTACCACCAACATTATTATCAATTAGATTATCGATCAGATAAAATTATCGAGGCAGTTCTCACCACAAAGACATGAATTATCAGGGGAGGAAAGGATCAAATGTTTTCATATGTCAAAGTGCCAAATGGTTATTACAGTTCTGAGACCATTTCAAATATGTGTGTTAGGGAATAGAAAGAAAGTTTGCATCTCAAATGTACTCGTTCATGCCAATCCACACTGTCTCAACTATTTCAAGTATCATCTAAGAACTGAAAATAAGATGCAGGTATCTGGTTTATTCTCCCTTCTAGCTGGCCACTGTGACTCCCCTGATCCAATCATCAACGGTCACATAAGTGGAGGTGGCTCCAGTTATCGTGACACTGTTGTCTACCAATGCAACCTTGGCTTTCGCCTTATTGGAACATCGGTTCGGATCTGTCAACAAGACCACAGATGGTCCGGACAAGCTCCTGTTTGTGTTTGTAAGTGGATAAACTTAAGTTTTGATATTGCCTTCATCAATTATTCCTTAATGATCAGAGATTTACAGGAATTCTCAATTCTCAACCCAATCACCATCACTAATAATTGTGTAAAACAATTTTTGCTCTCTCTTGGCTTCCTCTAATTTTTTCAAAGCCATAACCTGTGGTCACCCTGGAAACCCAGCAAATGGTCGAACTAATGGCAGTGAGTTCAACTTGAACGATGTGGTCAACTTCACCTGCAGCACAGGATATCAGTTGCATGGTGCCTCAAGAGCTCAGTGCAGGATGACTGGACAGTGGAGCAACCCTCTTCCAGTTTGTAGAGGTAAAACACAGTAACAAATACATTCAAAGCATTTCAGGTATATCCATTTCATTTGTGGGTAGAGTGTCATACTTTATTTTGTATAGATGGTTTGTGCATGTCGATGGCTCACAAAGCAAATCTATTTTACTCATTGTGTATTAAAGTGGAACTGACAGCATTGGAACTACTTTGCAGATATGAAACAACACATTCATAATATCAGTCAAAAATTCCCAGTTTATACTTCAAAAGCAACTTTACGAGAGGTTTTAAAAATAGGTTATATATGACTCAACATTCCTTGAAGTACACACTGGCAGAATAGATGGATGCAGTTCACTGCTTGATTAATATAATTCACCAAAACATTTATGGTTATTCTAAAAAATATTGCTATCAGGTTGTAAATCACAGCTGGCCTGGTACATTTTTTACTGCCTCCATTCGGGATGCACCGTTTCAATGACTCAATATTTTGGACAAAAAATGATGAATGTAACTGACTGGGAATGTCAATACAATTAAACTAGGAAGGGCAATGATCACGTCAGTCATAACGTGGCTAATAAGCTAGCGTATCTATTTATGTAGCAAGCGGTGTCAGTAAACAAAAGTAGTAGTTAGTCATGAACGCTCTACATAGCATGTAAACAGCCTAACCAGCTCTGCTACAACGAGCAAAATGGTCTGAGTGAGGTGTTCTCTCATTTGTGTCTGAAAGTAGCTAGCTAGTAAGCTAGCCAACTTGCTTGGTTGGGACAAGAAAGATTGCATTGATAGGCAAGCTGCAGAAGGACCAGTAGGATATAATTCCCCATTGGTTATCAGTGAAATTTTGACGGGCAACTAGCTGAAAAGTTTGAGAGTTTATCTAATGTTCCTTCGTTTCATTTTAGCTCATCTTGCTCTGGCTAGAATTAGTTGTTGATCTTGTTGATGTGCATAACGGATGGAGAGAAAGCCTACATTTCTATGGTTGTTTGATCAATAGGACTGTAAAGTTCCCAAATGTAATGTGACAGAATGTGCAGAAATCCATTCAGTTGCATTTTGTGGTTTTTGCCGAATGTGTTGTAATTTCTAAAGTTGCGCTGTTGCTACTGCCTGTAAAAACACACAGTGTTGCCAACTAATTTTCAGGGTAAGTTGCTTGAGGCAGGTTGATTTGTTGCTAAATGACGGGATGTCATTGCGTAATAACGTAAAACTGCGTCATTACGTTGAATCCACAATAACCTTACTCAAATTGACTGGCTATCTCGGCAAAAAAAAGAAAAGATTTTGACATTTGTTCAGGTACAGACAATTTTGATTGAGACATGTTGATTGATGTTATAAGTTATGTTCAAGATCAAACATTTGTGACCAACTATATTCATTGGGTTTGTCTCGTCGAAGGCATATACTACTGCTGCTGCAGTCAGCCAACAATGATTTGCAATTTTCTGAAATTGCTGCTGGTCTTCTACTGACGTCACTCACAATTCACTTTTGCAGCCAGGCACGTGTGTTGTGACTGAGTGTGTGACAGAGAAAATCGTTTTTGTGTCATTTAGAAGGAAAATACGTGCGTTTTAGCGTTTGAGTCACTTTTCAAAAGTTGCTAAAAGTTCTAAATACATTTTTAAAAGTAGCTCAATTTGTTGCTAGGTGCTGTTTGAAAAAAAAGTTGCCAGGGTGGTCTGAAAAGTTGCTAAATCTAGCAACACAATTGCTAAATTGGCATCACTGAACACACAGTCCACTTCAAAGTGAATGGTGGCAAATGGCTTGTTTGCATGAAGGCCTACTGTAGCTCTAATTGGCTATGGCGTACCGGTCTGCATAGACACTTGCCTTGGACAAGACAGATGTTTTCATTAAGTTTTATTCACTGCACTGTCTATTAATTGTCAAAACGCACTGCCACTTTCCCACTCTATTGCTATAGAATTTTCACAAATGCCTTAGTATACAGTTGAAGTCGAAAGTTTACATACACTTAGGTTGGAGTCATTAAAACTCGTTTTTCAACCACTCCACAAATTTCTTGTTAACAAACTATAGTTTTGGCAAGTCGGTTAGGACATCTACTTTGTGCATGACACAAGTAATTTTTCCAACAATTGTTAACAGACAGATTATTTCACGTATAATTCACTGTATCACAATTACAGTGGGTCAGAAGTTTACATACACAAAGTTGACTGTGCCTTTAAACAGCTTGGAAAATTCCAGAAAATTATGCCATGGCTTTAAAAGCTTCTGATTGAAATTTGGCCCATTCCTCCTGACAGAGCTGGTGTAATTGAGTCAGGTTTGTAGGCCTCCTTGCTCGCACACGCTTTTTCAGTTCTGCCCACAAATTTTCTGTTGGATTGAGGTCAGGGCTTTGTGATGGCAACTCCACGACCTTGACTTTGTTGTCCTTAAGCCATTTTGCCACAACTGTGGAAGTATGCTTGGGGTCATTGTCCATTTGGAAGACCCATTTGTGACCAAGCTTTAACTTCCTGACTGCTGTCTTGAGATTTTGCTTCAATATCACATAATTTTCAATTCCTCATGATGCCATCTATTTTGTGAAGTGCACCAGTCACTCCTGCAGCAAAGCACCCCCACAACATGATGCTGCCACCCCTGTGCTTCACGGTTGGGATGGTGTTCTTCAGCTTACAAGCCTCCCCCTTTTTCCTATGAACATAACGATGGTCATTATGGCCAAACACTTCTATTTTTGTTTCATCAGACCAGAGGACATTTCTCCAAAAAGTACGATCTTTGTCCCCATGTACAGTTGCAAACCGTAGTCTAGCTTTTTTTATGGCGGTTTTGGAGCAGTGGCTTCTTCCTTGCTGAGCGGCCTTTCAGGTTATGTCGATATAGGACTCGTTTTACTGTGGATATAGATACTTTTGTACCCGTTTCCTCCAACATCTTCACAAGGTCATTTGCTGTTGTTCTGGGATTGATTTGCACATTTTACACCAAAGTACGTTAATCTCTAGGAGACAGAACGCGTCTTCTTCCTGAGCGGTATGAAGGCTGCGTGGTCCCATGGTGTTTATACTTGCGTACTATTGTTTGTACAGATGAATGTGGTACCTTCAGGCGTTTGGAAATTGCTCCCAAGGATGAACCAGAATTGTGGAGGTCTACATTTTTTTTCTGAGGTCTTGGCTGATTTCTTTTGATTTTCCCATGATGGCAAGCGAAGAGGCACTGAGTTTGAAAGTAGGCCTTGAAATACATCCACAGGTACACCTCCAATTGACTTAAATGATGTCAATTAGCCTGTCAGGAGCTTCTAAAGCCATGACATCATTTTCTGGAATTTTCCAAGCTGTTTAAAGGCACAATCAACTTTGTGTATTTACACTTCTGACCCACTGGAACTGTGATACAGTTGTATATAAGTGCAATAATGTCTGTAAACAATTGTTGGAAAAATTACTTGTGTCATACAGAAAGTAGATGTCCTAACCGACTTGCCAATATTATAGTTTGTCAACAAGAAATTTGTGGAGTGGTTGAAAAATGAGTTTTAATGACTCCATCCTAAGTGTATGTAAACTTTGACCTCAACTGTATTTGTATGACTAGAATAGTCCTCCATGCTGAAAAACCAAGGGAAAACAAGGTAAAAAAAAAGTATATATAAAACAAAAAAGAAATAGCCTCCTTCACCTGCCACAACAATGGTCAGTCACTCCCTCCCTCAGACTGTTCAGTATTCCTACAGTATGTCAGTGTGCTCCCTGCTTCCTCAGCCTGCAGTATTCCTACAGTATGTCAGTGTGCTCCCTGCTACCTCAGCCTGCAGTATTCCTACAGTATGTCACTGTGCTCCCTGCTATCTCAGCCTGCAGTATTCCTACAGTATGTCAGTGTGCTCCCTGCTTCCTCAGCCTGCAGTATTCCTACAGTATGTCAGTGTACCCCCTGCTACCTCAGCCTGCAGTATTCCTACAGTATGTCAGTGTGCTCCCTGCTTCCTCAGCCTGCAGTATTCCTACAGTATGTCAGTGTGCTCCCTGCTACCTCAGCCTGCAGTATTCCTACAGTATGTCACTGTGCTCCCTGCTATCTCAGCCTGCAGTATTCCTACAGTATGTCAGTGTGCTCCCTGCTTCCTCAGCCTGCAGTATTCCTACAGTATGTCAGTGTGCCCCCTGCTACCTCAGCCTGCAGTATTCCTACAGTATGTCAGTGTGCTCCCTGCTACCTCAGCCTGCAGTATCCCTACAGTATGTCAGTTTGCCCCCTGCTACCTCAGCCTGCAGTATTCCTACAGTATGTCAGTGTGCCCCCTGCTACCTCAGCCTGCAGTATTCCTACAGTATGTCACTGTACTCCCTGCTACCTCAGCCTGCAGTATCCCTACAGTATGTCAGTGTGCTCCCTGCTACCTCAGCCTGCAGTATTCCTACAGTATGTCAGTGTGCCCCCTGCTACCTCAGCCTGCAGTATTCCTACAGTATGTCAGTGTGCCCCCTGCTATCTCAGCCTGCAGTATTCCTACAGTATGTCAGTGTGCCCCCTGCTACCTCAGCCTGCAGTATTCCTACAGTATGTCAGTGTGCCCCCTGCTACCTCAGCCTGCAGTATTCCTACAGTATGTCAGTGTGCTCCCTGCTTCCTCAGCCTGCAGTATTCCTACAGTATGTCACTGTACTCCCTGCTATCTCAGCCTGCAGTATTCCTACAGTATGTCAGTGTGCTCCCTGCTACCTCAGCCTGCAGTATCCCTACAGTATGTCAGTTTGCCCCCTGCTACCTCAGCCTGCAGTATTCCTACAGTATGTCAGTGTGCCCCCTGCTACCTCAGCCTGCAGTATTCCTACAGTATGTCACTGTACTCCCTGCTACCTCAGCCTGCAGTATCCCTACAGTATGTCAGTGTGCTCCCTGCTACCTCAGCCTGCAGTATTCCTACAGTATGTCAGTGTGCCCCCTGCTACCTCAGCCTGCAGTATTCCTACAGTATGTCAGTGTGCCCCCTGCTACCTCAGCCTGCAGTATTCCTACAGTATGTCAGTGTGCCCCCTGCTACCTCAGCCTGCAGTATTCCTACAGTATGTCACTGTGCTCCCTGCTATTTTGTAAGCCACTCTGCACACCCACACCCAGGGTTCCAACAATCACCTTTTTTCAAGAGGGTTACCTGAATAATGGTGTCTATTAAAGGCAAGGAACATGCCAATAGCAGGTGCCAATTATCAATTTTGGAGGGGTTTTTCCAACCTCTCTGTCCCTAGGGGTTTAATTGACTGCCAAGGCATTGGCAGCTGTCACTGAGGGAAAGCGATCTGTTTATCTTCCCCTGGACATTAACTTTAGGCTGTTTTTTGTTGAAGGGCAATAGCTGAAAACAATGTTCAGCCAACTCTGAGGCAAGACGTACAGCTTATTATTGTTACTGAGGCTTCCTGCCCTGCTGGTTTAAAGTGCAACTGGAGTAAATAAGGAATCTAAATTTTTGTGACAAGTTAAACTGAACAGAAACTGCATATCAACCTACATGTATGACATTTCTACACAGTTATTAGAGTAAATGTATGTCAAATGCTATTGACTGTAGAAAATCTGTAGTTACAGTACATGAGAGAAGCTGTATATCTTAAAAAGCATGGATGGGTTGTTTTGAAATGAATCCGAACTTGAACAGAAATCCTGCTATTCAAGCTTTCCCATTGATTTCCCTTCTCTTCTCACTCTTGGGTTCACTGTCAGACTTTAAGCATGCGGACGGTTTTATCTTGCAGTGGTAAACTGCTCCGATCCAGGCTTCGTGGAGAATGCCATTCGTCACCCGCAGCAGCGCTTCCCCGAGAGCTTCAACTACAGAACCAGTGTGATGTATCACTGCAAGAGGGCCTTCTATCTGCTCGGCTCATCACTTCTCACCTGTCAGTCAAACGGCCTCTGGGACAGATCACTTCCTAAGTGCCTTTGTGAGTAATATGCTGGGATTGTCTTGCTCAGGGTACAAAAAGTGGTAGAGGTAGAATCTGGGTCCCAAGTGGTGTGGTTAGTCGCTGTTGGAGAATGATAAAAAAAATAGTGAAATTTACTGTTCTTATAGTGGTGAGAAAGAAAGAATCATTATGGCTGTGCTGAAAATGTTGTATATAGTGTTAATGTTAGTGATGAAAAGGGGTTGTGGAAGTAGTAGTTGTAACAGAGAAGGCATGGAATAAGAAATTGGGGTGTTCAAATCAAATGTTTATAGTAATAACAAGTGTTTGGGTGCTGGGTTCAAAAGGCATATACTTGATAAAAATAACAGACAGTAACAGTAACACTGAAGGCACAAGAAAAAATGAAGTATATCCTGGGCGGCAGGTAGCATTACAGTTTGAGCGTTGGGCCAGTAACCAAAAGATTGCTGTTTCGAATACCCGAGCCGACAAGGTGAAAAATCTGTCGATTTGCCCTAATTTGCTTCAGGGGTGCTGTACTACTATGGCTGACCCTGTAAAAAAACACATTTCACTACAGCTATCTGGTGTATGTGACAATACTACCATTTTTATAATATTTTCTTTAGATACATGATGGATATAAAAAAGTATTTCTATCAACTGTCCTCTGAACATTTTCTCTCCATTTCACCTGCAGCTATTTCCTGTGGTGATCCTGGCACACCGCCCCAAGCTATTATGTCAGGTAGGAAGTTCACCAACGGCGCCGTGGTCCATTACACCTGCAGCCACGGCCGAGCACTGATTGGGAACGCCACGCGCTACTGTCAGGAGGACGGACGCTGGAGCGGGCCACAACCCTACTGCTCAGGTATATCCATCAGCAGGGTCCTACACCCTTTGAAGAACCTCTTTTGGTTTGCGGTAGAACCCTTTTTGTTCCAAATAGTTCTACCTGGAACCAAAAAGGGTTCTAACTGGAACCAAAAAGGGTCCTGCGGCTGTCCCCATAGGAGAACCATATTTGGTTCCAGTTAGAACCCTTTTTGGTTCCAGGTAGAACTATTTTGGGTTCCATGTAGAATCCTCTGTTTAAAGGGTTCCACATGGAACACAAAATGGTTCTACCTGGAATCAAGAGGTTCTTCATAGGGTTCTCCTATGGGGACAGCTTAAGAACCCTTTTTGGTTCAAGATGGCACCTTTTTTTCTGGGTGTTGCACACTGCCAGGCAGGGAAACCTGAAGGCTCTCTAATGGACTAACACTGAGTGACAGGTTTCAGGGAAGTCAACCCCAGCTGAAAAAACTAGGGGGTTTCTGTGGGTTTTTCAAGTTTTGTAGCTAGAGCTGTAGGAAGCAAGCACTCTGGGTAGAGCCTTGGTAGCCTTTCATGGAAGTTAAAAGGGAGTGTGGAAAAAACTATTTCCATCTCAGAAAAAAAGGCTAGAATGACTGATATGCACTGCCTATGGACCTTCTGTAGTGAGTGATGGGTGGTCGTTTGAGCGTTGGATATTTTCTCTCTCCTTCATTAGGCGGTAGTTCCGGGGAGTGTGGTGACCCTGGAATCCCACCTCATGGCTCCAGGTTGGGGGACGAGTTCCACCTGAAGAGCCTGCTGAGGTTCACCTGTGAAGCCGGCTTCTCCCTGAGTGGCTCGGCTGAGAGGACCTGCCTCCTCAATGGCTCCTGGAGTGGCACCCAACCAGTCTGTGAAGGTGAGTCCCCTGCCATAAACGGTGCATTCGGAGTATTCAGACCCCTTGACTTTTCCACATTTTGTTGCGTTACAGCCTTATTCTAAAATGGATCCTTTCCTGGTCCGTGAGTTTTGGTGGGTGGCCCTCTCTTGGCAGGTTTGTTGTGGTGCCATATTCTTTCCATGTTTTAATAATGGATTTAATGGTGCTCAGTGGGATGTTCAAAGTTTAGGATATTTCTTTATAATCCAACCCTGATCTGTACTTCTCCACAAGTTTGTCCCTGACCTTGCTTAATGGTGTTGCAGACTCTGGCACATTTTGGAACGGATATATATATATAAATATATATATATATACACACACACACACACAGTGGGGCAAATTGTGCAAGTTCTCCCACTTAAAAAGATGAGTGAGGCCTGTAATTTTCATCATAGGTACACTTCAACTATGACAGACAAAATGAGAAAAAAAATCCAGAAAATCACATTGCTGGATTTTTTATGAATTTATTTGCAAATTATGGTGGAAAATAAGTATTTGGTCAATAACAAAAGTTTATCTCAATACTTTGTTATATACTCTTTGTTGGCAATGACAGAGGTCAAATGTTTTCTGTAGGTCTTCACAAGGTTTTCACACACTGTTGCTGGTATTTTGGCCCATTCCTCCATGCAGATCTCCTCTAGAGAAGTGATGTTTTGGGGCTGTTGCTGGGAAACACAGACTTTCAACTCCCTCCTAAGATTTTCTATGGGGTTGAGATCTGGAGACTGGCTAGGCCACTCCAGGACCTTGAAATACTTCTTACGAAGCCACTCCTTTGTTGCCCGGGCGGTGTGTTTGGGATCATTGTCATGCTGAAAGACCCAGCCACGTTTCATCTTCAATGTCCTTGCTGATGGAAGGAGGTTTTCACTCAAAATCTCACGATACATGGCCCCATTCATTCTTTCCTTTACACGGATCAGTCGTCCTGATCCCTTTGCAGAAAAACAGCCCCAAAGCATGATGTTTCCACCCCCATGCTTCACAGTAGGTATGGTGTTCTTTGGATGCAACTCAGCATTCTTTGTCCTCCAAACACGACGAGTTGAGTTTTTACCAAAAAGTTATATTTTGGTTTCATCTGACCATATGACATTCTCCCAATCTTCTTCTGGATCATCCAAATGCTCTCTAGCAAACTTCAGAAGGGCCTGGACATGTACTGGCTTAAGCATGGAGACACGTCTGGCACTGCAAGATTTGAGTCCCTGGCGGCGTAGTGTGTTGCTGATGGTAGGCTTTGTTACTTTGGTCCCAGCTCTCTGCAGGTCATTCACTTAGGTCCCCCCGTGTGGTTCTGGGATTTTTTCTCACCGTTCTTGTGATCATTTTGACCCCACAGGGTGAGATCTTGTGTGGAGCCCCAGATCGAGGGAGATTATCAGTGGTGTTGTATTTCTTCAATTTACTAATAATTGCTCCCACAGTTGATTTCTTCAAACCAAGCTGCTTACCTACTGCAGATTCAGTCTTCCCAGCCTGGTGCAGGTCTACAATTTTGTTTCTGGTGTCCTTCGACAGCTCTTTGGTCTTGGCCATAGTGGAGTTTGGAGTGTGACTGTTTGAGGTTGTGGACAGGTGTCTTTTATACTGATAACAAGTTCAAACAGGTGCCATTAATACAGGTAACGAGTGGAGGACAGAGGAGCCTCTTAAAGAAGAAGTTACAGGTCTGTGAGAGCCAGAAATCTTGCTTGTTTGTAGGTGACCAAATACTTATTTTCCACCATAATTTGCAAATACATTCATTAATAATCCTACAATGTGATTTTCTGGATTTTTTTTCCTCATTTTGTCTGTCATAGTTGAAGTGTACCTATGATGAAAATTACAGGGCTCTCATAATTTTTAAGTGGGAGAACTTGCACAATTGGTGGCTGACTAAATACTTTTTTGCCCCACTGTGTGTGTGTGTGTGTATGTATATGTATGTGTATATATATATATATATACAGTGCCTTGCGAAAGCATTCGGCCCCCTTGAACTTTGCGACCTTTTGCCACATTTCAGGCTTCAAACATAAAGATATAAAACTGTCTTTTTTTGTGAAGAATCAACAACAAGTGGGACACAATCATGAAGTGGAACGACATTTATTGGATATTTCAAACTTTTTTAACAAATCAAAAACTGAAAAATTGGGCGTGCAAAATTATTCAGCCCCCTTAAGTTAATACTTTGTAGCGCATGACTTGTGTCATGCACAAAGTAGATGTCCTAACCGACTTGCCAAAACTATAGTTTGTTAACAATGAATTTGTGGAGTGGTTGAAAAAGGAGTTTTCATGACTCCAACCTAAGTGTATGTAAACTTCTGACTTCAACTATATTTATTATTTCTTTGTTTTTTTTGCTCAGAACTTGGGGAGGCAAAGTTGGGCCTTGTTGATTTACTCCATTTTACTTCCTTCTTGTTTTTATTTTCATCAATTGGTCAGTTTTTTTTTTGCATTTCTGTATTTATAAATGTATTATTAATGTTATTTATTCAGTCTTCACGGCAACACAGTACACAGTGAGATAAGCCTGCAGATTGCTTACAGGAGATCAATAGAGTTGCATTATTTAGAGACCATTCATGATTAAGGATGGTTTAACGGTTGTTATAAGGGAGTTAAGATGGATCACTGCTTGGGAGATTTAAAGTGGAATGCTGCACACTATTTCTGTGATACAAATAATGCTGTGCCCAAGTATGAAATGCAAATTCTTGTGCACAGGGAGATCACAAGACGCCTGTGACTTGGGAAATAATTACTTTGAGTCAGGAAATACATATGGCCACAGCGGTATCCCTGAGGGACTTCATAAACCCTTATTGGACCAGTTGTTTTCTATTTGTAAATGGTTACATTGTTAAGGGAAGCTGTACCAGGGGATTTTATTTTAATGTAATTTCTTTGCCTTTAATCTACAGAGTATCCTATTGCAGCCTTGGAGTGATATTATGTCTACACAGATAATGCTAATCATTCTTATCAAGATTAATGAATAATTAAGTTTACTGCTCTTAAAGTGATGCTACAGAGGATTTGTATAATTTTAGGTAGTAGATTTGAAAGTAGTGCTCACGAGCCAAAACGGGTCCCCGAAAATTGTGCACAATTGTTTGCAATGTCATCCATTTCATATGATACAGTATGTTATGTCCTGTAAAAAAAATAAAAATCCTGCAGATCGTATGATATCTCATGAATTCAAATATGTTACGAATTTATTAGTGCTTAAGATCCCATTCAATCTCTTTAAATGTTCAGCTATTTCGCTATTCTATGACTTGAGCTAATGAGTATGTGCTCAATCAACCCTAATTGAGACATAAATACTCAAAGCTAGCACTGTAGCATATGCCCCGGAGATTCCCACTGTAATCAAAAGCATTCATTACTTTTTTGAGATCAGCATTTGTGTACATTTGCCATTCAGTTTCACATGGGGGAAAGCGGAGAGCATGTTTCCTCACAACTGATGTCACGCTTTGCCTGATCCCTCTTTGATGAATGGCCTCTGAAGATTCCCATGCTGTTAGTTCTCCCCTTCTGTAAACAAAGATGAAAATGCTTAAGCCCTATTGAGAGTATTTAAAGACATCCTCTGGAACTTTGGTGACTACTAAATATTTTTGAAATGTCCTGCCTTGGGCTGGATGTGTCAATGTGTAGTTCATACATGCATAACCTATGAGCAGAATTTCTGTCTTACCTCAATTAACCACGAAATCCCTAATAAAAAAAACCAACAGTTTTTCTGGAATCTGATTTCCCTACATTTTACCCCATGTGGGCCAGCCCCCTAGCAATTCGAGTTCAACCAATGTGCTTTAGACCCTCTCACCATTTGAGTGACAGCTAGCAAGATGCACACACAGCAGAGTGAGAAAAAGAGCAATGACGTGGTGCGCATATATGTGATTTTTGGGGACCACTTTTAGCTTGTCAGCGCTACTTTCAGAACTATTGGTTAAAAAGTATACAAAAGTACCAGACAATCTCTTTAAGCAGGCTGTGTGAGTAAAAGCTCTATTCATGTGAGTCATGTGGTTATTTGTTTGTGAATATGTCCCCGATGCCTCATTATTCATAGAATAGCCTTGTTGTTCCCAATTAACCTAATTGGTTTTTAAAGCCGATATCTATGAGAGCGAGGATCCCATTTCATTTATTACCGTCTTCTAAAATGCCACTTCAAATCACTGACAAAAGGCATTTCCTTAAAAGCTTTAACTAATTGGATCAAATCAATAGGTCTTTTATTTTAATATCTTGTTTCTGTTAGATTACAAATAAGTTGATCTGCTTGGCCAGCATCTGTAAAATATATTGTACTGAAGATTGGACTTATTATGGGGCGGCAGGTAGCCTAGTGGTTAGAGTGTTGGGCCAGTAACCGAAAGTAACTCCAAGGCTGCAATAGGATACTCTGTAGATTTAAAGGCAAAAAAAATGTTTAATTAAAGCTGACAAGGTAAAAATCTGTTCTGCCCCTGAACATGGCAGTTAACTGTTCCCCGGTAGGCCGTCATTGTAAATAATAATTTGTTCTTAACTGAGTTAAATAAAGGTTAAATAAAAAAATATATAAATTATATACACATTTCCTTTTATCAATAGCCAAGAGTAGTACTTGAATGAAAATGAAATGTGCAAGTGACAATTCCTTTATGGTTTATTTACCTTAAATTTACCTTGACGAATGTTCCAGTTTTTTTATGTTTATCTATTTATTTAATTTTTTTCTCAGCTATTTCGTGTGGAAATCCAGGTACTCCTGCCTACGGGAAGATTGTCTTCAGTGATGGAATAGTGTTTTCAAGCTCCGTGGCATATGCCTGCTGGGAAGGATATGAGACCTCAGGTCTCACCACTCGCCACTGCACCACCAATGGCACCTGGACCGGCTCTGCCCTAGACTGCACAGGTACACTGTGCTGTGCACTGTAGGAGCTCTACAGTGGGATCGTCTAACACTCATCTTGTATTCATTCAACCTAGACCATGAGACATGGACGCAATACACCTAATCTTATATGCTACATGCCATGCTTTGCTTTTGATTATGCTTATATAGTTCTACATGTACAAATGTTTTACCAATTCAACAGTGATCAGCTGTGGAGATCCAGGTCCTGTTGCCAATGGGATTTATGTAGGAAATGAGTTCACCTTCAACAAGACTGTTCAGTACCACTGTAACCCAGGCCACGTCATGGACACTGTCGGTTCATCTGTGCTCCTCTGCACCAAGAACGGGTCTTGGAACCAAACCAAGCCTTACTGTAAAGGTAATTCAACTTTGGTTATGACTCAATAATACTTGTCGTTGGCTTACAAAGAAACAAACATTTCTACTTTCATTTCTTTACTGAGGGCTGAGATGAGAAGCAACCAGAGAAATATAGTACAGATATCACAACACTCCAGAATTTCAAGCACTCGGAGATCAAAGAACTCAAAGTTTTTTGATCTTGTTTGGAGTAGTTTCTCTACCTTTTTTGGCACAGCAAGCACAAATTATTCACTTACACAGACTGAAGGGATGTTATCCATGAAATGTGTAGGATCTGTGCTATCAGATGTCAGACTTGAAACGTGTGGAGAAAACGATGCATCCAGTTAGTGGTGCAATGCAGACAAGCATAGAGCAGGGAAGTCTCCTCCCAAGCAGATTGACAGGCAGAGAGTGAATGTGTGTGTACTTCACATATCATTTCCCACAGTAGCGATTTACCAGACATGTGGTTATAGACCAATTGCAATCCTGTGGGTGAAATTGGTTTAATATGCCAGAAGTTCCTATTTTTACAGAATAGACATCCAATACCACAACATTTGCAATGATTTTTTTTAGAGCTAGAATATGTTATCGTCTCAATGGGAAATAACAGTGCAATGCCCTACATATAATCGAAAACAGATACACAGTCCATATCGGATATGTATTGTGATTAATGGGACTTCTACTTCCCAATTAACTATATTACTTGCCAATAATAAGCATATGAAAACACTTTCTCCTTGTGGGAGACAGAATATGATCATCAAAGAGGATATGAACCGCGATAAATCATCCATTCCTTTCTAGCACATTAAAACATATGTTTTGAGTTAACATGCAGTACTTACTCACTAAAAAATCATTACATCCGTCCTGATGATATTGTTTTGTCCCCACATCAGTGATCATGTGTGGCCGTCCTCCGGCTGTTCACAATGGGAAGGTTGAGGGGTCAGATTTGCAGTGGGGCTCCAGCGTCATCTATAGCTGCTTCGATGGGTACCAGCTATCCAGCCCTGGAATCGTTTCATGTGAGGGGAACGGCACATGGCGAGGGGAAATCCCCCAATGTCTTCGTAAGTTAAAATCAAGTCCTTTTAAGACTGAAAATCTGAGCACTTGATCTAAACTTTAGTGCAATGGCAGTGTCATCAAAGCTTAGCAGTGTTTACCTATTGCTATGTTTGTGTAAAACAATATTTTATAGTAGATGTATTCAACTGACGAAAGCAGTGCCTATCAGTTTAAAGCAAATTAAATGTGCACACCTGGCCTACTTATCCTTCCTATAGCCCTGTTAAAGTAGTGCCGCTGGGGGGTGCATGACCCGGCTAAATCCTCTGTGAAATGCCAGATTTGACAGGTTGGGAAACTGTTGTGACAGATGCAAAAAGAATGTCAACATTTCCTAAATTGATCCCTCAAGTATCCGCAGCTAGGGCTGCCCATAACATGAGCATTACAAGGTACATGGACGGAGTCTGCTGCTGCAGCCTGCAGGCCTTGATCATAAGCTCCTGACACGGTGTCAGAAGTACTGCCAGAATGTTCTGAAATTCCATGCACAGAGTGGGTTGTCATGGAAAGTGGGTTGTCATGGAAAGCCTGCAGGAGAACACACTCTGTAATAGCAACTTCTCATACTGTGGGTCTGAGTGACTTCCCCTGCTAAACTCTTTGTGGAACATTTATGTGGGGCATTTCACAAACATGAAGGACCTATTATGAAAAAGCATCTTGAAACCATTGTATTATCCATTATACAGTAGGGGTTAGCAGGTCTAGTTTAGCTATGGTGCTTTCTGTTTCTCACAACAATATATTTTTTCACCTAATTCCAAGAGCCATGTTATGAATGACTAGCTGGTCAGTAATGCCTATATTAAATGTTGTGATCATCATGCCTATGAAAAATTGTAAATATAGATTCTGAAACCCTCGTAACCTGGGGGATGTGAAGTGTGTGATTTGATTAATGGTCTCTGTGCTTTGTTGCGCCTAGCTGTGCTGTGTGGAGACCCAGGCACCCCAGCAGAGGGTTATGCTGAGGGCAAACAGTTCACCTACAGGTCAGAGGTCACCTTCTACTGTAGGGACCCCAACATCCTGGTCGGATCATCCAGGAGAGTGTGTCAGATGGATGGGACTTGGAGTGGAATACATCCCTCATGTATAGGTGGGTTGTCCTGCCCATTCATACCTTAATAGAACATGACTCAAGTAAAGGGAAAAGTAACCCAGTGAAATTCTTGAGGAAAAATCTAAAAGTATTTGATTTAAAATAAACTTAAGTAGTAAAAGTGTAAATCATTTTCAAATTCCTTATATTAAGCAAACCAGACAGCACCATTTTCTTATTATTTTTTTATTTACGGATAGCCAGAGGCACACTCCAACATTCCAACATCATTTACAAAAGAAGCATATGTGTTTAGTGAGTCTGCCAGATCAGAGTTAGTAGGGATGTCCAGGGATGTTCTGTTAAGTGCATAAATTGAACCATTTTCCTGTCCTGCTAAGCATTCAAAATATAACGAGTACTTTTGGGTGTCAAGGAAAATATATGGAGTAGAAAGTAAAATATTTTCTTAAAAGAATGTAGTGAATAAAAGTGAAAGTAGTCAAACATAAATAAGAAAGTACAAAATTACTTAAGTAGTACTTATTTTTATTTAAAGTACTTTACACCACTCTCTGCTGCCTTAGTTGTGGTGTGGTAGTGTAGTCTGTAGTGGTGTTGTATCATGTAGTTAAGTGTTTGCTTATTTTCTTCAGTGATGATGATTATGTTGTTTAGGCAGTGAGCTAAACATGTATTTTTCTTTAGATCCTGCATATAACACATGCAGAGACCCTGGAACGCCATCTTATGGGATACCAGTCACATCCCAAGGATTTGAGGTAAGGTCCTTACTTCTACCAATGTCAAATTGTGGGTAAACATACTCTACAGTGGCTTGTGAAAGTATTCACCCCCTTGGCATTTTTCCTATTTTGTTGCCTTAAAACCTGTAATTAAAATAGAGTTTTGGGGGGTTTGTATCATTTGATTTACACAACATGCCTACCACTTTGAAGATGCAAAATATTTTTTATTGTGAAACATACAAGAAATAAGACAAAGAAACAGAACTTGAGCGTGCATGACTATTCACCCCCCCCCCCCCCCCCCCAAAAAAAAAATAATAAATCAATACTTTGTAGAGCCACCTTTTGCAGCAATTACAGCTGCAAGTCTCTTGGGGTTTGTCTCTATAAGCTTTGCACATCTAGCCACTGGGATTTTTGCCCATTCTTAAAGTCATGCTCCAGCTCCTTCAAGTTGGATGGGTTCCACTGGTGTACAGCAATCTTTAAGTCATACCACAGATTCAAATCAAATCAAAGTGTATTTGTCACGTGCGCCGAATACAACAGGTGTAGTAGACCTTACAGTGAAATGCTTACTTACAGGCTCTAACCAATAGTGCAAATGAGGATTCTCAATTTGATTGAGGTCTGGGCTTTGACTAGGCCATTCCAAGACATTTAAGTGTTCCCCCTTAAACCACTCAAGTGTTGCTTTAGCAGTATGCTTAGGGTCATTGTCCTGCTGAAAGGTGAACCTCTGTCCCAGTCTCAAATCTCTGGAAGACTGAAACAGGTTTCCCTCAAGGATTTCCCTGTATTTAGCTCCATCCATCATTCCTTCAATTCAGTTTCCCAATCTCTGCCGATGGAATAACATCCCCACAGCATGATGCGTTTTCCTTGATGGCCAAAAAGCTACATTTTAGTCTCATCTGACCAGAGTACCTTCTTCCATATGTTTGGGGAGTCTCTCACATGCCTTTTGGCGAACACCAATCGTGTCTGTAAATTTTTTTCTTTAAGCAATGGCTTTTTTCTGGCCACTCTTCCATAAAGCCTAGATCTGTGGAGTGTACGGCTTTTAAAAAAAAAAAAAATGTTGTTGTAATGTAGCCTTTATTAGGTAGCCTTTATGTAATGTAGCCTTTATCTAGGTAAGTCAGTTTAAAAACAAATTCTTATTTACAATGACGGCCTAGGAACAGTGGGTTAACTGCCGTGTTCAGGTGCAGAACGACAAATTTTTACCTTGTCAGCTTGGGGATTCGACCTACCAACCTTTCGGTTACTGGCCCAACACTCTAACCACTAGGCTACCTGCCACACCGGCTTAGTGGGCCTATGGACAGATACTCCAATCTCTGCTGTGGAGCTTTGCAGTTCCTTCAGGGTTATCATTGGTCTTTTTGTTGCCTCTCTGATTAATGCCCTCCTTGCGTGGTCTGTGAGTTTTGGTGGGGGGGCCTCTCTTGGCAGGTTTGTTGCCATATTCTTTCCATTTTTTTATAATGGATTTAATGGTGCTCCGTGGGATGTTCAAAGTTTCAAATGTTTTTTTAGAACCCAACCATGATCTATACTTCTCCACAACTTTGTCCCTAACTTGTTTGGAGAGCTCCTTGGTCTTCATGGTGCCACTTGCTTGGTGGTGCCCCTTGCTTAGTGGTGTTGCAAACTCTGGGGCCTTTCAGAACACGTGTGTGTGTGTGTGTGTGTGTGTGTGTGTGTGTGTGTGTGTGTGTGTGTGTGTGTGTGTGTGTGTGCGCTGAGATCATGTGACACTCAGATTGCACACAGGTGGACTTTATTTAACTAATTATGTGACTTCTGAAGGTAATTGGTTGCACCAGATCTTATTTAGGGGCTTCATAGCAAAGGGGGTCAATACATATTCACGCACCACTTTTCCGTTTTTTTTTTTCGTTTTAATTTCACTTCACCAATTTGTGTATATTTTGTGTATATTCATTACATGAAATCCAACTAAAAATCCATTTAAATTACAGGTTGTAATTGGAAAAACGACAAGGGCAATGAATGCTTTTGCAAGGCACTTGTCATTTGTGCTCAGATAATTTGCTAAAATAGTCTTCTGGTCAGTCAAAGCAATTATCTGGTTGTTCTTAGACCATTTATAGTAATGAGTCTTCTTCCGTTTCAGGCTGGAAGCAAAATCTCCTTCAAATGCCGTAAAAACTACCACATACTGGGATCTACGACAAGAACCTGTCTGGAAAATTTAACGTGGAGTGGTGTGCAACCAGAATGTATCGGTAAGTATTTTTTGGAAAGATTTGTTTTTGTGACAAGACATTGTCAAGAAAACAGGGAAAGGTTATTTATTTATCCACCAGGTGTACATTTTCTTAGTGTTGACTTGTTAATGAGTAAAGGTAAAGACACAGGCGGTGTAGAGTGTGGTATGACAGCCAAAGGGAGTAGAGCATTGGTTTAGCACATGTAACCCTTTCATTTACCGCATTACAGATCACTACCCTCCCAATGGCAGTGTCATGTTCTCCATCTCTCTCCTTAATAACTCTGCCCAGGATTATAGGTCTTGAGCTGTATATATGGATTAAAAGAAAGATCACAACGTAGAGCCATTGAGGGACTGTCAAAAGGGAATGGACATTTGAGAAAGGGCAGTATGAGTCATGGAAGTTAAGTAGGGATTGCTGCCCTCAGCAAAGAATAGATAAAGTTTGCCAAGTTTAAGCTGTTCGTATGTGAGTGGTAAATCAGTGGGCGATTTTTGACAGCATACCCACGAAATTCTTCAGGCGTCTCCTCCACATGAAGCGGCTTCACTGTCAGAGGCTCGGGAGTGGGGAGGCTTAAGTTGACGACAGGAAAGTGCGAAGACTGAGTTCATATATTATGTTACAGATGGATAGTATCACTCTGGCCTTGTTTTATATGTTTTCTCCTGATAGGATTGCTTGATCTCTACATAACTCCATGCTACTGGTGTGGGTGTGGGGCTGCTGTATTCTGACTGGTAATCCTGGTCAGTGGTAGAGTGAATTTATTGTGTTTTACCACGTTTTTTTTTCCTTCGTTCTTTCTTTTTTTTGCAGCCCATGCCTGCAGACAGCCCGAGACGCTGTCTAACATTGACGTGAAGGCTATTGATCTACCAACTCTGGGCTATACTTTGATTTATACATGTCAGGACGGATTCTTCCTGGCCGGGGGATCTGAGCACAGGACATGTAAACCTGATGGAAAGTGGTCCGGAAAGCCACCTGTCTGCAAAGGTATACTTATGCACTGGAATGTGGCTATTATTCAAATGTAACTATTTCCTGTGAACCATTCACAACCTGAGGAGAATAAATTGTACTGCAGGCCATATACTTAGATTAGCAGTTAATCTGCTACTTGTATGTGTCAATCATATTTTCCTTCATACATTGTTATTCAACACAGTAGTTAATTTGCTGTGTGCCCTGTGCTAGCTGAGAATATCTAGGTAATTGAGTATACAACATTTCAGCAATCATCAAGTCTGAATCACTCTGGTAAAATGTAGACCAAAAAAATGTTGTCATTACACGGCTACTAGCAGCAACTGGCAGTGAGTAGGTCACATCCATAAAATGTCATGTAGTCAATTATTTCTTCCGTCTTTCAGTTGGGCCCAAAATAAATGGTAAAAAAGGAGTGGAGACAGATGTTCAGAAAAACAAGATTGGTGGTATGTTTATCTCCTCTGAGTCATTTTGTTCATGTTCAAATGCATGTCCATTCAATGTAACACGTATTGTGCTAACTGTACGTCTGAGGTTTCTTATAATGATGGCTGTACACACAGGCGATGGATGACGCAAAAGTACCTTATTTTGTTCTGGTCATACAGTATAACTTGAGTCTTTCTTTCCTTCAGTTCCTGTAGATGTGTTTTCTTTAAACTTTGGCTGGACCGGGTTCTATGAGTACCTTGGAGCAAGAGAAGTTGCCACTATTACTGTAAATGGATTCAATGAAACAACAAGTAGAGTCAATGTCACACTTCTGGATCAGAGCAGAGTGCAGCTTAAACTTGCTGGTAAATCACAACACACATGTTAACGCTGACATTATTTGATTAGGCAAATATTACAGTTGATGTCAACATTACAACAGTAAACACCAACCGATAACCCAATTTCCTTTGTTTTCAGGAACGTACAAGAAGGAGGAAAACCATTTGCTGCTGAAGGTTTACCAGATGCGTGGTCCAACAGAGCATCATTTCAGTAAATTCAAGAATGACAACTGGGCAATGGATGGCTACGTGAGTCTTTTATTTGAATTAAATGATCAATAAAGGGCCTAATGATGGACTTCCAACCTAATCAGGAAACACAACAATAGTTTGTCTCCTTTACCTACCATATTCTTTCCGCTCAGTTTTCTGCAAATGCTGTACATCTAGTTCATGAGGTGGTAACATCTGCAGACTATGTCATTCATCAATATGCAGCTCTGGCATTAGGTTCTGTCTACCATAACCAACACAAGACACTGCAACTTAAAATTGTATGGCCTAATGGCCTAAAATTATTTGAATTCAAATGTGTCTGTTGAAGATATTACTTGACTGTAGCCCTCTTTTGTAAGTTCAAAGAAGATATGTTCTTGTGAACACTATAGCAGTTAGTCACTTCAAAGGCGATAGAGACAGTGATAAGCTGCATGAGGACAAAGGAGGGATATGAGGTGAATGGGTAATAGCGATAGCTGGGTAATGGTTCTGCATTTCAACTACTGTATGCCCTGAAAAATCAGCAAAAGTCAGATTTTCCCCCTCTTTTGTGTTGGTTTAGGTGACCGCAGAGTCTGACAAGAAAACCTTTGTTTACCAGGGTCATATTCAAAGCAAGGACTTTGGGAGATTTGTACTAACAAGAGGAGGTACAATCATTGTATAATCTTAGTAATAAACAAAAACTATATGCACAGTTACCTTTTACTTCCTGATATCATTGCTTTTACACAAGTTACTTTAAGAAGTTTGACAAGAATGGTTGTACTGTTATGTTTCTTTATTAGGTCTCTTTACAACAGACCTGGAGCCATCAAATCCTCCATACTATGGCACCAACAGCAGTTCAGTAGCAGCTGCCATACTAGTGCCATTCTTTGCCCTTATTCTGTCAGGGGTTGCATTTTACCTCTACAAACACAGGTAAGGAGTGCCGGCTATTGGATGTCTTGGTAACCTGCATTGGTGATGTTTGTCCATATATGCTTGGATGTTAAGCATCGTAGTCTCTTATAAGTTATGGGAAACTCCTGTGCCAACGATGAGTGATCCCTAAAAGTTTCAGTTGATAGATCGTTACATAACAAAATCCAATGTTAGATGAGTGCGAAACAAAATGATTACAATACATTTGCATTGGCGTTTTCCAAAGCTAACTGAACAAACAAAATAGATAAAGTATGTGACATTATTGTCAGATAAAATGGAAATTACCCAATATTAAAGTACATGAAAAATTGGCAGGGTACTTTCACAAGACACTGATGACAATGAGAGACCCAAAGACGTAATCAGGGCGGGCGGCAGGTAAGACATAAGAAACTAAATCACTATACGCAACAATTCCTACTTTCACATCGTCATTATCGTCTTATACTTTTTTCATTTAGTGAAAAAATATATAGTTTTTTTATTTGCTGGGCTAAAATGAAAAAGATGTGCTCTTTGATCTCATATTGTCATCTCTCTGTCAGCATATTTCAACCAACTGAATGTTGTTCTTATTTGTTTTTTTGTGATCATTTGCCTATAAGCTATCATGAGAATCCATTTGTTTTTGACTGTTATATTTACTTGAGGGGAGTTTGGAAGTATTGTGTTTTAACATTAATACAGAATCACGCTTAGAAAGTATCTTCATATTCACATAGATAAAGAAAATGTATACTTTTATTAACATTTCACTCATTTTGTATGCCAAATGCTACAAACCCATAAATGTCAGATTTTAAATACTGTCTTTTGACAATGTTATAATAGCATCATCTAGGATCAGTCTGTTTTGATAGTTACAATATTTATTTCTTTCTGTATAGAATTTAGCATTTTCGTATTATACATGTTTAGCCACAAGGCTTTATTACTTCTTACATATCTTAATTTGATCACCCTTTTGCAGGATAACTTCCTGCAATGCAGGAACATTTTAACGGATAGTGTATTTGGGGTTTAAAAAGGCTTCTGTAGTTTGAAATGTCCACTGTGAAATTTCAGACCTGATTTTCCCTTACAGAAAAAGTATCAACCCCTACAAAAAATGTAAATAAGTTGTAATCCACATAGTTGCTCCAGGATTATTTTCCTTCTGTAGCAAACTGGCTCAAATTAAGATCTGTAACATCTGTACTCTGTCATTCATACTCCCACAGAGACTTTGCAAGGCTTTGGAAACGTGTTTTTGAATATGCAGAGGTATTGTCCACACATGCAGATAGATCCTGCTTTAACAATGCCTTGATGTAGGTAATGGACTTCATATATCCACACAAAGTTTAAATAGAAGACACTAAACCCTCCAGGTAGTCACTAAACCTGCATTTGTCTGACTTAGTAAGATTTGTAAGGTAATGGAGGGACCATTACGTTTACTGCACTGTTGGAGCTAGGAACATAAGCATTTTATTACACCCGCGATAACATATGTGTATGCGACCAATACAATTTGATTTGATTTGAAGTAAAGGCTTACAAAATGCTCCTGGGTGGAATCAAGGTCTTTACATTGATCTTATATTTTACTTCAAATCAGCTCAGTGGGCTTTGAGTAGGACGCCCTAGTCTCCTCTTTCAAGTAAAAAGAGGTAACATGGTGTACCATGGTAAATGTGTATTCTGGATCAAATGAGGGCTGAAACATATTTTCCTTAGCTATGGGTTTTATGTATTCTTATTTGGTATATTTGAAAATGCAATAACAATATGTACAGACATTCCTCAAGTGGGAAAGAGTTTCTGCTTCATCATTGCACTTTTTGCTATACCTTAACATCCCTTCATGAAACAAAGTCACATTTGTCTGAAAAGTTTTTAAAAAACAGTCATAGCTAGTAGAGTTATTAAAATAACGTAAATGTGCTAATACGTTTTATTTGCTTACTTTTCAGAACAAGACCAAAAGTTCAATACAATGGCTATACCGGTCATGAAAACACCAATGGACAAGCGTCGTTTGAAAACCCTATGTATGACACAAACATGAAACCCACGGAGGCGAAAGCTGTGAGGTTTGATACAACTCTGAACACAGTCTGCACAGTAGTATAGCCCTCTTATCACCAACATTGGACTGGCTTTTACAGCCATACCTCTTGTGGTAAGCAGTATCTTATTTTTCGACAGATGCCAATATTTCTTTGAACTCATCACGTTATAACCTCTCTGTGGAGAAGATAAAATACACCATTTAAAATCAATGACAGTTTTATATGGACTTGCCACCACAAAATAAAATGACAACTATTGGTGTTCTATGGAGCAGAGATCATGTTTGTGGCCAGGAAAATAAAGCAGAGACGATTATCTCTAGGATCAAGGAGTTCTGCCTTTTATGGCTCTTTGCAGGATGAAAGTTGTTTTCATTCTCCGGTTTTCTTTTTTTCTGTCTTTTTTCCCCCCCAAAGGCCCTCCTTGGGGAAATACTAAAGTGTCTTGAAAAGCCACATAATTGTTGATAAAAAGTGTTTTCTTCAGTGAAGATGTACCACAAAGGAGGAAGCAACTTTGAACGTGTTGCCAGACTTCCCCAATAAAGGGAACATATGCTATAAACTACAACTGTCTCGCAGGAGAACATGGCTATCTAATCTAGGAACTCGCTCAGCTGTTGTGTTGAAAAACTTTATCGCACAAATTTTGCACTAGTGTGTTATGAATGGGTATGAAATGAGGCAAAAGAGGCATTTTCAAACTAACTGAAAAATGACGTACAGGGTTTTGACCATTTGTAGATAAGCATACAGTATATTTCCATATCCACTGGGAGCATAATGTCATGCTACTGTTTATCAATAGAGATGCTTATTTTATTTTCAATATTAGTTTTGCAAATAAATGTGTGGAACACCCTCCTTACTTTTTTAAAATGGTTATATAAATGATTTTTAACTCTGGAGTCACAAATACCATGCAGCTTATCTAGAAACATTTAAATCCACAAATATCAATTAAGGAGCAACTGGTGTACATGCAATCGTGAATGATATTTAATTTTATTCACAGATCAATATTACCGAAGAGCAAACTGATCTGGCTCATCTACTCTGAAAAAACAGCAATGCTCAATATTGTTGTATACTGTAAATTGCATCAAATACTTACAGTATGTATCATACATGTTAGTCATGAATGTTTGTTTGTATTGTCGATCATCAGGTTGCTGTTTGTATTGTAGTTTATTTCACATTACCCCAGGCATTGAACATTGTCAACATTCGGAACACTAGACAACAGTTGGCAGTCCTATCTTGTGGTCTTGCTGCAAATTTGCTTACGTTTCAAATATACCTCTTGCGCAGAAGGACGTCATTTTTCTACTCTACAGTACTGGAACTAATAAAATGTTTATTTTTCATAAATGCTGCCCTTGCTTTAAATCACAGTTTTAATGCAGAAGTGTATTTTTGTTTAAATGTGCCATACGAATATGCCATGTTTAACTCAACTCAACTGTTTGACACACAACCTTGTTTTGGTAGGCCTACTTAAGGCAAGGTGGGGAATCAAGTTGGATAGCAATCGTTCTTTAGCAGTGGCATGAGCTGGTCGTTTAGAAGCTAGTCTTAATAATCTGTTTTTCTCCCTTTATGATATGTCCCTCCTATCCTTAAGGGTATTGAGTCAATGATGATGAATTGAACACAGACTACTTACTTACACTCCAGGAAACACTGCCTTATTCAATTCAAAAGCTGTCACAGTTACAAATGACCTATTACAACGCTAAGGCTACTTGAATGCATACAGTACACTGTGATTCCAAAGTCATAGATTAGCTTGTTGTTTTTCCTAATAATTTTGGTTGTGCATGTATTCACAAATAATGTTCAAAACTTACAGTAGATGAACTATCTTCGCTTGGCTTTTCGAAATCTGTTATCATATGCACTTGCTTAGAGATCAATGCACCAGTGACAAAATGTGTATTATAATCTTGTGAGATATCAGATTCCATTTCATATCTGTTGTATTTGTGGCCATAGTAGCACAACTAAAATTCCCCTGAGTAAGATGCATTTTATGTGTGAAGTATGTTTGGAAAATCAGAAGCATTTTAATTTCCATAATTTTTCTACAAACTATTTAACTTTTTCCATTTCAAATTAAACCTAGTGTTCATTACACACCTACGCACTATACGGCAGTGGTTTCAATAAATAGGTTTAAGACCGAAAGTAATCAAATCATCCCCTTTCTTTGTAAACATTTTGATGTAAGACCCACTGCTTTTAATCCACATTTTGCCTTCCTTTGGGCTTGCTGCAATAACGTTTTTCTTTCGCCATCTTTAAAATGGTTTCCCAACTAAAGAGGTGTATAACTGCATTCAATTTAATATCATTCCATTTTACAACATCGGGATATCACGTGCTGCTGACTTGAAGTAGGTGCAAAAGAAAATGTTTTTGTACAGAAATATATTTTTTATGAAGAATTTGTAAAATTATTAAATATGCTGTACTTTTTTGATTAATGTAGGTACAAAACTTGTTAAAATAAATGTTTTTACTATACAAAATGTACATTTATCGTCTATCTGAGTATGAATATCAAATGTATATTATCTATTGTTTCAACTTTTCTTGCAAATGTCGATATATACAAGCTGTTATTTTAAAACATTGCTTGTATATATGTGTTTATGTGAGAGAAAACAAACCTTAGAAAAATTGATCTATGACACATGTTCTATGACATATTTTGAAAACATGATTTCCGATTAAACTTTTTAATATAATTATGGTCATATCTATGTGGAATTGTTTTCTTTTCCATTCGCGTCATGATATATTTTACAAGGCTATACAACAACAAAAAACAACATCTGAATGTTTGCTGCACCTTTAAAGGCAATGTTCCTGCCTTGGCAGAGACCGTATTCACAGTAAACACTGCGTGTGTCGGCTCAAAGGGACAGATTGAATCCTGGCCTTACTCTAGTCTAACTCTATGAAAAATAGATTTACAATCATGACGATAATAAGATATAGATATATACACAGTGTAAAGTACTTAAGTAAAAATACTTGAAAGTACTACTTAAGTAATTTTTTTTGTGGTATCTGTACTTTACTATTTATATTTTTGACAACTTTTACTTTTACTTCAGTACATTCCTAAACAAAAGTATGTACCTTTTTACTTCATACATTTTCCCTGACACCCAAAAGTACTTGTTATTTTGAATGCTTAGCAGCACAGGAAAATAGTCTAATTCATACACTTATCAAGAGAACTTCCCTGGTCTTCCCTACTGCCTCTTATCTGGCAGAGTCACTTAGCACATGCTTTGTTTGTAAATTATATCTGAGTGTTGGAGCGTGCCCCTGGCTATCCATAAATAAATAAAAAAACAAGAAAATGGTGCCGTCTGGTTTGCTTAATATAAGCACTTTGAAATTATTTGTACTTTTACTTTTGAATCTTAAGTATATTTTAACTATTACATTTACTTTTGATACTTAAGTATTTTTAAAACCAAATATTTTTAGACTTTTACTCAAGTAGGATTTTACTGGGGGAGTTTCACTTTTACTTGAGTCATTTTCTATTAAGGTATCTTAACTTTCACTCAAGTATGACAGTTCGGTACCACTGTATATACATTCTGAAATGTAATATGATAGAATGAACACTGTTATTTATGCTATAACAGCTGTGTTTTAAAATATCTGGCTGCATGACAATGTTACTAAGCTAGAATACAGCATGTTCTTGATCCAGAACCCTTGAAGATGCCCTTCACTGTCATAGCTGACCAATACAGATGCCTCAAGGTAAGCAACTGTTATAGTATCTCTTTATCCAGTCAAAGCTATAGTAACCCACATTTCATAATTTGGGATTTTCTTCCCTTTTAAAGTGTTTGTTTTGTGACCTGTGAGACCTCTAAACCATGGAGACTTGATTACCTCAGAAGCAATTTCCCTCAAGCAGAAATGTATTTTTAAAAGGCCCTGAGCTTGGCTGATTATCATTCCACTTCGACATATAGATAAGACTGTAGTTATCATTTTATAAGTGTATTATCAACCATTTGCTGACATGTGCTTTCTTGCATTGCCTGGAAATGTGCTGGCCATCTCTTTGCTCTAATATATCGATTTCATGCCCCCTTTGCTATGCCAGGCATCATGGTTTCTGATGGGATTACATTGATTCCTTTTGTTTCCCTAAGATAAGTCTTAAAGGGAAACAGTAGGCTTTGGGCTTCCCCTTTAATCACTTAAAGATTGAAAAAGCAGTGTTAAATCAGTAGATTGTCATCCATTCCTGTGTGCTGCAGTCCAGACAAATTAATCAGTATGGGCCCTTGTGCACCAACATAACCATCCCTTTGTTAGATTGCAAAAATATCATAAAACCACACACCCAAATAATAAAGGTATTCTGAAACTGAAATGCAAGAATGATATTAAAAAGAAAAATAATGGAAATCTGTCCTGGTAGCACTGCTGTAGACATCTAGTATTCACTTATTTTATTTAAAAAACTGTTTTTCCCTTTTTGTTCATGGGATTAAAATAAACTTTGCCTTAAACGTACAGGATTGGAAGAAACATAACGAAAAACAGATTTAAGCAGAAAGGGAGTCATCACTCAGCTCAATATTTAATGGCAAGCAACACATTTGTTCTCTGTGTGTCTCCCATGCTGGCATGGGCTCATTGAAAGAATGAGAAAAATCCATAATCCATGGCGCATGTTCAATTTATCTTGCTTAGTTCCCCGTTTGCTGTTCAGAGGCCCAATCCAATGTCTTCCCAACCAGAAACCATGGATTACAGGCAACGGCAGCACTGAGCTAAAAGCTAGAGCTGCCGCTTTCAAGGAGCGGGACACTAATCCGGACGCTTCTAAGAAATCCCAGCTATGACCTCCGACAAGCCATCAAACAGTCAACACATCAATATAGGACTAAGATCAAATCCTACTACGCCAGCTCTGACTCTTGTCGGATTTGGCAAAGCTTGCAACTATCACCGATTACAAAGGGAAACCCAGCCGCAAACTGCCCAGTGATGCAAGCCTACCAGATTAGCTATATTCCTTCTATGATCGCTTTGAGGCAAGCAACACTGAACCATGTATGAGAGCACCAGCTGTTTCGGATGACGGTGTGATCTCGCTCTCCGTAGCCGATGTGAGTAAGACCTGTAAAACAGGTTAAATTCACAAGGCCGTGGGGCCAGCCGGATTACCAGGACACGTACTCAGAGCATGTGCTTTATCAGCGAAGTGTCTTCACTGACATTTTTAACCTCTCCCTCTCCCCAGTCTGTAATACCTACATCTTTTAAGCAGACCACTATAGTCCCTGTGCTCAAGAACGCCAAAGGTAACCTGTCTAATTGACTATCGCCTCGTAGCACTGAAATCTATAGCCATGAAATGTTTTGAAAGGCTGATCATGGCACAGATCAACACCATCATCCCAGACACCCTGGACATACTCCAATTCGCATACTGCCCCAACAGATCCACAGAGGGCGGAATCTCTATTGCACTTCACACTGCCCTCTCGGACCTGGACAAGAAGAACACCTACGTAAGAACGCGGTTCATTGACTATAGTGCAGCGTTCAACATCATAGTGCCTTCCAAGCTCATCACTAAGCTCAGGACCCTGGGACTGAACACCTCTCTTTCCAACTGGATCCTGGACTTCCTGACGGACCGTCCACACATAGTGACATCTGCCAAGCTGACCGTCAACACGGGGGTCCCTCGGTTGCGTGCTCAGTCCCCTCCTGTACTCCCTGTTCACCCATCACTAAGTTGTAAAGAAGAACCAACAACATCTCTTCCCCCTCAGAGAAGAGGGCACTCAAAGTTCTACAGCTGCAACATTGAGAGAATCTTGACTGGTTGCATCACCGCTTGGTATTGCAACTGCAGGACAACGCCGACCGGGGGACGACCCCAAGGACGAGGAGCGTGTCGAACGGGTGGCGAAGGTAGAAATCACGGATGATGATGTTGGGGTCCAGAATGTCCTCCAACAGAACCCAACACCGCTCCTCTGGGCCATACCCCTCCCAGTCCACCAGATACTGGATCACAACGTTGGGAGTCCAGTAGGGATCTGATAGCGTGAGCCTGAGACTGGAGACATGAATAGAGGGTGAGATATTGTAGTGACTGGGTAATTATAACCTGTATGTCACCTCATTGACCCTCCGGAGAACCTTGAACAGCCCCACAAACCGGGGGCTCAGTTTCTTGCAGGGTAGGCGAAGTGGGAGGTTCCTGGTAGAGAGCCAGATGCGATCCCCAGGATGGAACAATGGGGTCTCACTGCGGTGACGGTCTGCCTGCTCCTTCTGACGATGGACGGTGCACTGGTGTCTCACGTGAGCATTGTTCCACACCTCCTCCATGCACCAGAACCACTCATCTACTTCAGCACCCGGGGTCCATGGGGCCAGGCCCGGCTGGAAACCCTAAACACACTGGAAGGGGGTCAACCCAGTGCAGGAGTGACATAGAGAGTTAAGTGCGTGCTCTGCCCAATGAAGGAAACGTGCCCACTCACCCTGCCGGTCCTGACAGTGACCTGGAAAGCAGTGGGAAGACCAGGAAGAAGGATTAAACGACATGACTTGGAGAATCTATCCACTACCACCAGAATGGTGGTAAAACCATCAAAAGGGGGAAGATCAGTAACAAAGTCAATGGATAGTTGGGACCAAGGTCACTGGGGCACGGGAAGTGGCAGAAGCTTCCCTGCTGGGGCGTTCCGGGGGACTTGGTTTGAGTAGCATCCTGCACCAAGGTAGGCCACCAGTATTTCTCAGTGATGGAATGAAGGGTACGAGAAATACCTGGATGTCCAGCGATGACAGCTGTGTGCCCAGGTCAGCAGTCGATCCCTTATCCCTGTGGGAATGTAGATGCGCGCGGGTGGACAATTCCGGGGTGCGGGCTCCCTCTCTAGAGCCTGGCGGATGTCCAGATCTACATCCTTAACCACTGGACCCACAACTCAGGAGGATGGGATTATGGGTGCCCTCTGGACAGGAGCCTCTCCCGAATCGTAGATACGAGACATGGCATCGGCCTTGATGTTCTTAGAACCTGGGTGATAGGATGACGAATGGTTCCTTGGCACCCTCCAGCCAGTGTCTCCACTCCTCTAATGCCAACTTCACCGCCAAGAGCTCCCGATCGCCAACGTCATAATTCCTCTATGCAGGGGACAGTTTCTTGGAGAAGAAAGCACAAGGATACAATTTTACTGGGTCCCACCGTCTTTGTGCAAAAACTTCTCCACACCCACCTCTGATGCGTGTACTTCAACCACAAAAGGTAGCGTGGAATTTGGGTGGTTTAGCAAGGGACAAGGTGAAACGCCCCTTGAGGAGACGAAAGGCCTTGTCGGCTGCTGGAGACCAAACCAACCTGTGAGAGGGGATACGACGGCACTGAAGTTCCTGATGAAGCGGCGGAAAAAGTTGACAAACCCCAAAAACCGTTGTAACCCCTTGATGGTGGTTGGGACTGGCCATGATCTTACCGGATTCTTCTTCACCTTGACGAACAGGTGGTTAGCCAACAGGCGTTCCAGGACTGCCCGAACGTGAGTGATCCTGGTCGAGAAGATCAGGATGTCATCGATGTACACAATCACCTGACGCTCAAGCATGTCCCTGAACATCTCATTGACAAATGCCTGGAAAACTGACGGAGCATTGGCTAAGCCAAAGGGCATAACCAAGAACTTGTAGTGACCAGACATCGTGCTGAATGACGTCTTCCACTCATCCCCCTCCCGGATGCAAATTAGATTGTAGGCACTCCAGAGATCCAGTTTGGTGAAGAACCAGGCACTGCAGAGCTGCTCGATGGCTGACGACACCAGCAGGAGAGGGTACCGATACTCTTGGTGATGTCATTGAGTCCACTGTAATCCTCCCGCAGGACTCTCAACTGACGTGGAACCACAGGGGGCAGGAAAGCAGGTCTCCCGGCATTCAGGTGACCAGTCGGTGATTCTCATCCTCTACCATGAGATGGTAGGGCTATGGCACTGAAGCCAAGGTAGGCCGAGGATGATCTGGTGCACTGGTGATAAAAAAGGGGATGTTTTCCTGGTGATTGTGAGTGATGGTGAGTGGTTGGGTGATGTGTATCATGGTTCCGGATCCTAGAGGCCGACAGTCGAGACCTTGAACCGGAAAAGGAGAGGAGAGCGGGTAGGTAGTAATATTTACAGTGCCTTGCGAAAGTATTTGGCCCCCTTGAACTTTGCGACCTTTTGCCACATTTCAGGCTTCAAACATAAAGATATAAAACTGTTTTTTTTTTGTGAAGAATCAACAACAAGCGGGACACAATCATGAAGTGGAACGACATTTATTGGATATTTCAAACTTTTTTAACAAATCAAAAACTGAAAAATTGGGCGTGCAAAAATATTCAGCCCCCTTAAGTTAATATTTTGTAGCGCCACCTTTTACTGCGATTACAGCTGTAAGTCGCTTGGGGTATGTCTCTATCAGTTTTGCACATCGAGAGACTGAATTTTTTTCCCATTCCTCCTTGCAAAACAGCTCGAGCTCAGTGAGGTTGGTTGGAGAGCATTTGTGAACAGCAGTTTTCAGTTCTTTCCACAGATTCTCGATTGGATTCAGGTCTGGACTTTGACTTGGCCATTCTAACACCTGGATATGTTTATTTTTGAACCATTCCATTGTAGATTTTGCTTTATGTTTTGGATCATTGTCTTGTTGGAAGACAAATCTCCGTCCCAGTCTCAGGTCTTTTGCAGACTCCATCAGGTTTTCTTCCAGAATGGTCCTGTATTTGGCTCCATCCATCTTGCCATCAATTTTAACCATCTTCCCTGTCCCTGCTGAAGAAAAGCAGGCCCAAACCATGATGCTGCCACCACCATGTTTGACAGTGGGGATGGTGTGTTCAGGGTGATGAGCTGTGTTGCTTTTACGCCAAACATAACGTTTTGCATTGTTGCCAAAAAGTTCAATTTTGGTTTCATCTGACCAGAGCACCTTCTTCCACATGTTTGGTGTGTCTCCCAGGTGGCTTGTGGCAAACTTTAAACGACACTTTTTATGGATATCTTTAAGAAATGGCTTTCTTCTTGCCACTCTTCCATAAAGGCCAGATTTGTGCAATATATGACTGATTGTTGTCCTATGGACAGAGTCTCCCACCTCAGCTGTAGATCTCTGCAGTTCATCCAGAGTGATCATGGGCCTCTTGGCTGCATCTCTGATCAGTCTTCTCCTTGTATGAGCTGAAAGTTTAGAGGGACGGCCAGGTCTTGGTAGATTTGCAGTGGTCTGATACTCCTTCCATTTCAATATTATCGCTTGCACAGTGCTCCTTGGGATGTTTAAAGCTTTTTGTATCCAAATCCAGCTTTAAACTTCTTCACAACAGTATCTCGGACCTGCCTGGTGTGTTCCTTGTTCTTCATGATGCTCTCTGCGCTTTTAACGGACCTCTGAGACTATCACAGTGCAGGTGCATTCATACGGAGACTTGATTACACACAGGTGGATTGTATTTATCATCATTAGTCATTTAGGTCAACATTGGATCATTCAGAGATCCTCACTGAACTTCTGGAGAGAGTTTGCTGCACTGAAAGTAAAGGGGCTGAATAATTTTGCACGCCCAATTTTTCAGTTTTTGATTTGTTAAAAAAGTTTGAAATATCCAATAAATGTCGTTCCACTTCATGATTGTGTCCCACTTGTTGTTGATTCTTCACAAAAAAATACAGTTTTATATCTTTATGTTTGAAGCCTGAAATGTGGCAAAAGGTTGCAAAGTTCAAGGGGGGCGAAAACTTTCGCAAGGCACTGTAGAGAGGAGGCAAGGGTCTGATCCATTCCGCGGCGCCGGAATCCACTAAAGCTGTAGACACAGGGCTTGAGGGACAGTCAGCCAGAGTGATGGGTACTAAAAAGAGTCTAACAGGAAAAGCAGTAGATGGATTACTCACTCCTGGTCCAGGGGATGTAACATCACGTGACCGTCCCTCTGCTCTAGTGGATCCCGGATTCTGAAGTAACGGACACGGCTGGCGCTTGTGCCCTCCCTGGCCACAGTACAGACAGAGTCCCAGCTGCATCCGTCTGCGTCGTTCCGCCGAGGGAAGGCGTGTGACCTCTACCTCCGTTGATTCAGGCTCTGATCCCGAACACTCGCCGAAGGAGGGAGAGAAGCGATGTAGATGCCGTCGCTCCCAGAGGAGGTTATCCAGACGGATGGCCATCGCAATGAGTGGATCCTGGGTGAGGTTGTCATCTCGGCAGGCCAGTTCCGTCTGGACCTCCTCGCGCAGACCTCTTCTAAACGTATAACGTGCTGAGCGCCAGCTCATTCCATCCACTGGAAGCTGCTACTGTCCGGAAGGTAAGAGCATACTCAGCAGCTGTCTGATTCCCCTGCTGAAGCAGACGCTCATCTCCCTCTCTGCCCTCCACGGGATGATCAAAAATGCTTTTAAACCAAGCCATGAACCCCTCATAAGACTCAAGCCCCTCCTCTCCTCTATCCCAGGCGGCCATAGCCCATTCCAATGCCGCCGAGTCAGCAGAGAAATAACCGTGGCAACCTTAGACCTCTCGGTGGTGGGACATAACGCACAGCAAGCTGTACCAATACACCACGTTTGGAACCAACAGTACCCTGAAAAGCTTCTACCCCCAAGCCATTAGACTGCTTAATACTGTAGGTAGTCCGGGTAGCTTTTAGTTAAATATTTAACTATCTGCATTGACTCTTTTTGTTACTGTTTATTATCTATCCTGTTGCCTAGTCACTTTACCCCTACCTATATGTACATATCTACCTCAATTACCTCGTACCCCTGCACATAGACTCGGTACTGGTACTCTGTGTATATAGCCAAGTTATCACTGACTCTGTACTGGTACCCTGTGTATATAGCCAAGTTATCATTGACTCTGTACTGGTACCCTGTGTATATAGCCAAGTTATTATTGACTCTGTACTGGTACCCTGTGTATATAGCCAAGTTATCATTGACTCTGTACTGGTACCCTGTGTATATAGCCAAGTTATCATTGACTCTGTACTGGTACCCTGTGTGTATAGCCAAGTTATCATTGACTCTGTTCTGGTACCCTGTGTATAGCCAAGTTATCATTACTCATTGTGTATTTATTCCTTGTGGTATTATTGTTCTATTATTTCTCTCTTTTTTTTCTCTGCATTGTTGGGAAGGGCCTGTACGTAAGCATTTCACTGTTAGTATACACCTGTTGTTTACAAAGCATGTGACAAATGCTATTTTATTTGTCCCTTCAGCCCTGTCATTAGCTGTGGTCAAGGGCCTCACCTTTGGACATCATTAGACTTAAACACTAAACACTAATTTAAATATAATTATGTGCAAGCAGAACATGCCCTGTGAGTTGCATCAGTCATTTTTACACCAGTAATCATTAGAATTTATTCAGGCTTTATTTATTTTGTGATTAACACAGTGACACCATGGCTCACCTCTGGCAACAAGGCAGCAAATAATAAGGCCGTACTGTTAGCCTGGATTATAGTTGATAGGCAGGTTTGCCACTGCAGTTTGCAGATAAGACCATAAGAAAAGTAATCTATAAGAGATTCTGAGGTGGGGGATCATTTCAAAATCCATTACAAACATGCCTTTTAAATCTTGAGTCTCTCTCTGTGTGTGTCTGTCTCTCTCTCACACACAAACACATACACTCTTAGAATTCAAGCATCTTCACAAGAACATTGCTGGTTATGAAAGAATAGAGAGACCTCAAGTGTGGATGGCTCCAAGCAACCACAGCTCCAAAAATAGTAATAGCAGCATTTGAAGACACATTTCACAGTTAACCTTTAATGGGGCACCAAATCACTGCTCCAGTCAGCAAGAATGACTCATGTTCAGTCCATCTGTGCAACACCAACCTTTTTAGATATGTTTTCCTCATCCACAACAAGTCTGTAGCACTTTCATGTGTCCATCAATATCTTAGGAACTTAACGTGTGTGTAAATGTGGAAGATATTATGTACACAGTAACTTTTAGAGCTGAACTGCCAGCAATGCTGACACAATATTTCATTCAATGAGAAAGACTTTGTAGTTTATATTTAAAAAAATATATATGTTTCAGTTCATTATGAAAGCTCTTTAAGATAGTTTAATGGCAACGCTTATGTGGTTGTAGCATCAATAGTTGAACACAACAGTCCATTAAAAGATAGATAGTAAAAACAGTTTGGATTATAAAAATTGGATCCCAAAGTTAATTATGTATGATACATAGTCTGGACACAGTATCCAAATGGGAGTACATTTTCCACTAGGAGTAAAACTCCCATTTGAGGAAAAAAGTTACTTCACTGAGTCAGCAAAAGGCTAGGGACAGCTTCATATCATATCAGTTCAGTACAAGTCCAATATCTCCCTAACGCATTAGTATGAACCGGACACTTAGGCACAAGAGAAAGCTGACCTGCAGAATTCTGTATTACTATTCAATCCTAAAGAATGTCTATGCCTGGAGCAGGAGCTTCCACAGACCGCGTGCCTCCGCTTTAAAGAACCTTACAAATGTCTTTCCGCTCTAGCCCTCAGCACACCCTTTCCGCCTGCTGCAAGCTAAGGCTACACAGTATAGTTCTCATGGGAAATAATCTCTTCCTTATAGGATTGCAGTATCAAAACATATCATACCCATGCCATCTTCAGTCCATATAGCCTGCATGGTTTTTTGTTCTATCTCAACCTCCTACCTTAGGTTCCAATTGGAACATACAGTGCCTTGCGAAAGTATTCGGCCCCCTTGAACTTTGCGACCTTTTGCCACATTTCAGGCTTCAAACATAAAGATATAAAACTGTTTTTTTTTTGTGAAGAATCAACAACAAGCGGGACACAATCATGAAGTGGAACGACATTTATTGGATATTTCAAACTTTTTTAACAAATCAAAAACTGAAAAATTGGGCGTGCAAAAATATTCAGCCCCCTTAAGTTAATATTTTGTAGCGCCACCTTTTACTGCGATTACAGCTGTAAGTCGCTTGGGGTATGTCTCTATCAGTTTTGCACATCGAGAGACTGAATTTTTTTCCCATTCCTCCTTGCAAAACAGCTCGAGCTCAGTGAGGTTGGATGGAGAGCATTTGTGAACAGCAGTTTTCAGTTCTTTCCACAGATTCTCGATTAGATTCAGGTCTGGACTTTGACTTGGCCATTCTAACACCTGGATATGTTTATTTTTGAACCATTCCATTGTAGATTTTGCTTTATGTTTTGGATCATTGTCTTGTTGGAAGACAAATCTCCGTTCCAGTCTCAGGTCTTTTGCAGACTCCATCAGGTTTTCTTCCAGAATGGTCCTGTATTTGGCTCCATCCATCTTCCCATCAATTTTAACCATCTTCCCTGTCCCTGCTGTAGAAAAGCAGGCCCAAACCATGATGCTGCCACCACCATGTTTGACAGTGGGGATGGTGTGTTGCTTTTACGCCAAACATAACGTTTTCATTGTTGCCAAAAAGTTAAATTTTGGTTTCATCTGACCAGAGCACCTTCTTCCACATGTTTGGTGTGTCTCCCAGGTGGCTTGTGGCAAACTTCAAACAACACTTTTTATGGATATCTTTAAGAAATGGCTTTCTTCTTGCCACTCTTCCATAAAGGCCAGATTTGTGCAATATACGACTGATTGTTGTCCCATGGACAGAGTCTCCCACCTCAGCTGTAGATCTCTGCAGTTCATCCAGAGTGATCATGGGCCTCTTGGCTGCATCTCTGATCAGTCTTCTCCTTGTATGAGCTGAAAGTTTAGAGGGACGGCCAGGTCTTGGTAGATTTGCAGTGGTCTGATACTCCTTCCATTTCAATATTATCGCTTGCACAGTGCTCCTTGGGATGTTTAAAGCTTGGGAAATATTTTTGTATCCAAATCCGGCTTTAAACTTCTTCACAACAGTATCTCGGACCTGCCTGGTGTGTTCCTTGTTCTTCATGATGCTCTCTGCGCTTTTAACATACCTCTGAGATTATCACAGTGCAGGTGCATTTATACGGAGACTTGATTACACACAGGTGGATTGTATTTATCATCATTAGTCATTTAGGTGAACATTGGATCAGTCAGAGATCCTCACTGAACTTCTGGAGAGAGTTTGCTGCACTGAAAGTAAAGGGGCTGAATAATTTTGCACGCCCAATTTTTCAGTTTTTGATTTGTTAAAAAAGTTTGAAATATCCAATAAATGTCGTTCCACTTCATGATTGTGTTCCACTTGTTGTTGATTCTTCACAAAAAAATACAGTTTTATATCTTTATGTTTGAAGCCTGAAATGTGGCAAAAGGTCGCAAAGTTCAAGGGGCCGAATACTTTCGCAAGGCACTGTAGGTCTGTACCAGGGACATAGTGGTAAAAAAGTAGCTGGGTAAAATCTGAACACCAGCCAAGATGATCAGCGGTGAAGAGTAAACACGAATGCTCTAATTTGGCAAAATATGTGTGGAAACGCCACTTGCAAAGTAAAAAAGTGCCAAACCACTTAAGTGCATTTTACCTGCCACTATAGTGAAGGTAATAGTGTATACATCCCTGGTCTGTATATTTTGTTCAGAAAGAAAAAGTCAAACAGATTAAGCCTACTGGCAAAAGCAACAGTACATGTCCAGGTCTTTCCCCATACTGTAATTCAACCCCCAGCTGTTGCTGGGAAAATGTCAATATTTGGCTACATGGCTACTCATATCCAGAAGGATTAGTTATACAGCAGTACTATTGGGAGAAGCGTACTCTTAAGTATCAAGTGATAACTTGACATGCTAAAAGCTTCTCTTGAGCTCTTTATTTGTGAATAATGAACTGAGTGGTAAAATATTGACTGAGCTGTGGCTTTGTACCACCATAGTGACAGTGTAGTTACACAGGGTTCTGGTATTCAGTTGAATGGCCTGTTCTTGCCCTCTGTCTCCTCTTTCTGTTTAGATGCCTGAAAGGACTCCCCCAATTGTTTATTGTAACCACCGAGGCAGGCACACGACAGGTCAAGGCAACTGAGACAAACTGCTGGTAGGCAGACCAGACGAACTGGCCCAGACAGACAGAAAACACAGGTATAAATACATGGGATAATGGGGAATATGGGCGACACCTGCAGGGGGGTGGAGACAAGGACAGGTGAAACAGATCAGGGTGTGACCGGTAACGTCAGTTAGGTTATATTATGATGGATAAAGTATCCCAAGATAACTGTTTTGTGTTGACCACCTCTGCTAGCTGTTGCACTACCAAGTGTATTTTATTATCCTGTTCCCCTGCAGATGTAGTTTGTCATTGACATCTATACAAATGGTGATATAAAATGATATGTAATCTAGTCCTTTAATTCTTATGCCTTTCTTTCTATAACATTCACTTAATTCCCTTAAACATTCATTCATTATTTAACCAAGCCTTGAAAGTTGTGGTTTTTGAAATGGGAGCATGTCACCCAATGTAAAGTGTTACCTAACACCTTTTCGGTTTAGTCATACTTGGCACATGTTTGAATGGGGTAGTGTACATTCTAGAAAAGTGTTCAAATGTGACAGATGGAGGGACATCCAGTGACGCATTGCTAATGGTTCTGAACCTCTAGCAGATTGTTTTTTCTCTATTCCAGGCTAGAGTGATTACCAATTTAATCTGGAAATTGTGCCAGAGAGGCACAAACATGGAATATATGTAACTCTCTTCCACAGATTGACAGAGGACCATACAGCCAACAGATTGGACCTGACAAGTGACATGGAGCACAATTCTGAAACTCAGTCACTGATACGGAGTGCAATCCTGGTGAAGTATTTCACAATTTCTCCCCTCAACAACAATCTGAAATAAATCTTACAAGTCTCCTGCTAGCAACCAAGTGATTGCATAGTGATAAATATGGAATCTAAGGGCAAGAAGGAATTTATACCAGCCACCCTGCAGAGAAATCATTGATGCTTTGAGTTTCATCATCATTCAATGGAAAACTCTGATCAATCAAGAATGAAAGTCATGCTGACTGGTCTCCACCAGGGATTTCATTGAGCATTAAGAAATGGCAGACAAGTTTCATCTTGGAGATGGTTCAACTCCTGACTGACTCACTTTTGTGGAAAATGTTGTCAAATTGATACTGGACAGTATCATGCTGACATACTGGACAGTACCATACTGACATACTGGGCAGTACCATGCTGACATACTGGACAGTACTATACTGACATACTGGACAGTACCATACTGACATACTGGACAGTACCATACTGACATACTGGACAGTACCATACTGACATACTGGACAGTACCATACTGACATACTGGACAGTACCATGCTGACATACTGGACAGTACTATACTGACATACTGGGCAGTACCATACTGACATACTGGACAGTACCATACTGGGCAGTACCATACTGACATACTGGACAGTACCATACTGACATACTGGACAGTACCATACTGGGCAGTACCATACTGACATACTGGACAGTACCATGCTGACATACTGGACAGTACCATACTGGACAGTACCATGCTGACATACTGGACAGTACCATACTGGACAGTACCATGCTGACATACTGGACAGTACCATGCTGACATACTGGGCAGTACCATGCTGACATACTGGACAGTACCATACTGGGCAGTACCATACTGACATACTGGACAGTACCATACTGACATACTGGACAGTACCATACTGGGCAGTACCATACTGACATACTGGACAGTACCATGCTGACATACTGGACAGTACCATGCTGACATACTGGACAGTACCATGCTGACATACTGGGCAGTACCATACTGACATACTGGACAGTACCATACTGGGCAGTACCATACTGACATACTGGACAGTACCATGCTACAGTATGTTTGTGTTTTCACATGTATTTTTAAACCACTTCACGTGTAGTTTCATGTTATCTCGTGTTCCTTTACATGTTGTCACATGTTACTACATTAACTTCACATAAGATCACGTGATCACATGAAAATGTGTTTTTGGAACACTTCACATGTGAAATTCATTTGATTTTTCCATAAGGGATATCAGACTATTTGAATAGGATCCTACAGCCTGTTGGTGTACTGGTCATTTAATTAGAAAGCTGTGTGCGTGTGGCATGCACGTGTGCGTGTGTGTCGTTGGTGTGTCGCTTGCACCCAATGCACATGCGTATATGTAACATCCCGGCGGCATCACATGTATCCTGTTTCTCCAACAGACCTACCAAATGACTTGAGTGGTTAAATTAAAATGAGGCAAGGGCGACGACAACGTCACTGGGATTGGATTTAAATGTCATCCACTTTATGGTAGCCTCTGAACATCTTTCACCAAGCATTGGAGGGACTTTACGTCCACAGGCATGTCACAGCGGTGGCAACACTGAGTCTCATCTCCACTAAGTTCACACATCCCTGCTCTCCAAGTCATTTTACTACGATAAATAATTAGGGCAGAGAAGGCTTAAATATTCACAGCATACTACAGTATATTCCTGTGAAGAAAAACTATCTTTGGTTGAATAACATTAAGGCCTGCAGTTCAGCAAAAGTCTGAACTGACCATTTCTTTGCAGTAAGAGAAATCACAAAACTATATTGAAGAAATTAGCGTTATTGATGTTTGATGATAGTTCAAATATGTCACAAATAAAATCATAGCCATTCAGAAATTGACATGCTATGGAGTAAAACTAAACATTAGAAGTAACAAATTTTATTTTTTCTGAAAGTGACAGCATGCACCTAATTGATACATTTCCAGAAAATAAAAATGAATTAATGCACGTCATGTCAGGGAATGAGAGGTACGCTCAACAACTCAGACAGAGGAAAAAACTCAGAAACCAGCTGCTATCTAAAGTTGTTTAAAGTGACTTCTTCTACTATTTTATTTTATTTGAACTTACCTGAAAGAACTGGGTAGATGTGAGGTAAATCTCCTGAAAGGCCTCTACCATAATACTTTCACTATGTGTTTTCAGATGAGTACAAATGAAGGATAGGAAGGCACAAGACAGACAGTATTGCTGGCTTCAAGTGCTCATGGGAAACTGGGAAGTGGGAAGTACTTTTGAAATCGGAACAATTCTTCAACCAATCAAACTATTTACATCAGGGATAGGCAACTGGCGGCCCAGGGGCAGCATGTGCTACACAGATACATTTCCAAAGATGGGGTCATTGACCAAAAAAATTCAGTCGGGTTCTCCCATATTTGTTTTTGTTTTTCTACTATTTTGCACACCAGTATTTCTACTTGCACATCCTCATCTGCACATCTATCACTCCAGTGTTAATTGCTAAATTGTAATTACTTCGCCACTATGGCCTATTTATTGCCTTACCTCCTTATTTCATTTGTACACACTGTATACAGGTTTTTCTATTGTGGTATTGACTGTACGTTTGTTTATCCCATGTGTAACTCTGTGTTGTTGTTTTTGTTGCACTGCTTTGCTTTATCTTGGCCAGGTCGCAGTTGTAACTGGCCTACCTGGTTAAATAAAGGTGAAATAAAAATACATTTTAAAAAAACTTACTGTTGAGAGTTAGAATAGTAGAATATACAAGGGTGCAATTTCAAAATGTGATTGTACTTCAGAAGTTTATCTCTTGTTATAGCAGTCACTGACAGTCACTCAATTGTCAGCTAAAAATGTTTAGATTTGTAAATTAGTCTAGCCATCTATCTAAACTTGGCTGAATACCGACCAGGCAGAGGGGCCCTGACCTCCAGGGGGCCCTGATTGATTTTGTTAGTCACTCTCACTCATACTGCATATATCATTTTAACATGGCGTAAGCCAGTTAGCTACTTTATTTTTAGGACCACTTTAGGTATCAAAAAATATATATTTTAAAACAATATTATAAAATATTGAATTTGGCTTAAGAATATAACCATATAAAGCATTCATTAAAAAAAGTCAAAATAAATCACAAGGAATTAGGTTTTGAAGTGTCTGTCCTATATCAAGGAGATATAAGAAAGCTCAGGAAATATTTTGCGTTTTTTGGACACATATTTAACCCCTTATTTCGTTAGCACAAAACTACCTCCATACTTTAATTTGTTTGTATGTATCTTCAGAAGAGTCCCGTGACATGTAGAGCAAAACGGAGAACATCATTGTGTTCATGAGAGTCTCCCCTTTCCATAGTGGGGTCATATTAGTTTGTAGCTCAAATGATTCAGGCGCTAGAGAAAGAAGTTGGCATGTCAGCGTTTCTGACATCAGACGAGTCCCATGATATTTGTGGGGGTTGTAGAGCAAAACAGTGAACACCATCGTGTTTGTGAGAATCTCCCCTTTTGTAGACCAAACATTTGGGACGCTACTGATGCTTTCGTGAGAACACTGCTGTAACTCAACCACCTTCAGATGCGGAAGGCCGACGTAGGCAAATGAGATGGAATGAGACGCAGCTTAAACTGACAGATTTTTGGTGGATTTTTTATTATGTTGCATGGGTGCATCAATAGACTCTTAAGGTCTACTGTACAAATAGATTCATTTCACAAGTCAGTTTAGTTTACCACTCAACGGTCCATATAGGGCCATAAACAAACAAACAAACATTATCACCTAGAGGTGGCATTCCTACTGGCTGGTGATTTTAATCATGGAAAACTGAAATCCATTTTACCTCATTTCTACCAGCATGTCACCTGTGCCACTAGAGGCTAAAAAACTCTAGGTCACCTTGACCCCAAATAGAGAGATGCATACAAAGCCCTCCTTTGCCCTCCATTTGGGAAATCTGACCATCACTCTATACTCCTGATTCCTGCTTACAAGCAAAAACTCAAACCGGAAGTAACTGTACGGAAGTGGATGCTAACCTACACGACTGTTTCGCTAGCACAGAATATGGAATATGTTCCGAGATTCATCCAATGGCATTGAGGAGTTTACAACATCAGTCACCAGCTTCATTAATAAGTGCATTGATGACTTTGTTCCCACAGTGACCGTACATACATATCCCAACCAGAAGCCAGGCATTACAGGCAAAATCCGCACTGAGCTAAAGGCTAGAGCTGCCGCTTTCAAGGAGTGGGACACTAACACAAATGTTTCTAAGAAATCCAGCTACACCCTCCGACAAAGCATCAAACAGGCAAAGCTTCAGTACAGGACTAAGATCGAATCCTATTACACAGGCTCTGACACATGCAAACTATCACTGATTACAAAGGTAACCCAGCCGTGAGCTGCCCAATGACCAAGCCTACCAGATGAGCTAAATGCCTTCTATGCTTGCTTCAAGGCAAGCAACACCAAACCATGCATGAGAGCACCAGCTATTCCGGACAACTGTATGACCAACTGCCAAGTGTCTTCACTGAAATGTTCAACCTCTCCCTGACTAAGTCTGTAATACCTACATGTTTCAAGCAGACCACCATAGTCCCTTTGCCCAAGAACGCCAAGGTAACTTGTCTAAATTACTATCACTATCAAATTTTATTTGTCACATACACATGGTTAGCAGATGTTAATGCGAGTGTAGCGAAATGCTTGTGCTTCTAGTTCCGACAATGCAGTAATAACCAACAAGTAATCTAGCTAACAATTCCAAAACTACTACCTTATAGACACAAGTGTAAGGGGATAAAGAATATGTACATAAAGATATATGAATGAGTGATGGTACAGAGCGGCATAGGCAAGATACAGTAGATGGTATTGAGTACAGTATATACATATGAGATGAGTATGTAAACAACACCCTAATCACAGACACCCTGGACATACTCCAATTCACATATCGCCCCAACAGATCTACAGATGATGCAATCTCTATTGCACTTCACACTGCCTTTTCCAACCTGGACAAAAGGAACACCTATGCGAGAATGCTGTTAATTGACAGCTCAGCGTTCAACACCATGCCGCCTTCCAAGCTCACCACTAAACTCAGGACTAGGACTGAACACCTCCATCTGCAACTGGATCCTTACTGCTTAACGGGCCGCTCCCAGGTGGTGAGAGTAGGCAACAACACATCTGCCACTCTGTCCCTCAACACAGGGGTCCCTCAGGGGTGCGTGCTTAGTTCCCTAGTGTACTTCCTGTTCACTCACGACTGTGTGGCCGCACGGGACTCCAACACCCTCATTAAGTTTGCTGACGATACAATGGTGGTAGGCCGGATCCCCGACAACGATGAAACAATCTATAGGGAGGAGGTCAATGACCTGACAGTGTGGTGCCAGGACAACAATCTCTCCCTCAACGTCAGTAAGACAAAGATGCTGATCGTGGATTGCAGGAAAAGCAGGGCCAAGCATGCCACCATTCACATTGATGACGCTGTAGTGGAGCGTGTTGAGAGCTTCAAGTTCCTCTGTGTTCACATCACTAAGGACCTATCATGGTCGAAACACACCAACAAAGTCGTGAAGAGGGCATGACACCACCTCTTCCCCCTTAGGAGGCTAAAAACTGCGTTGACTCTCCGATGCTTAAAAACTTCTACAGCTGCACCCTTGAGAACATATTGACTGGCTGTATCACTGCCTGGTATGGCAACTGCAGTGTCAGGGGAAGGCCCTAAAAAAGTATCAGACTCCAGCCACACAAGTCATAGACTGTTCTCTCTGCTACCGCAAGGCAAGTGGTACCGGAGCGGCAAGTCTGGGATCAAAATGCTCCTGAAGAGCTTCTACCCCCAAGCTATAAGACTGCGGAACAGTTAATCAAGTGACTACCCTGTCTATTAACATTGGCCCTTGCCCTGGCTCTATGCACTCACTGGACTCTATCCATACACTCACACATACTACACTGACACTCCAACACACAGACACACATACACACTACATACTCTCACACACACAAAACACACACACAGATGTATATTGACGCCACACACACACATACTCTTTCACACTCTTCCCATACGCTGCTGCTACTCTGTTTATTATCTATCCTGATTGACTAGTCACTTTTAACATGTACATATTACCTCAATTACCTCAATTACTCCTGCACATTAACTCTGTGTTGGTACTCCTTGTACTGTATATAGCCCCGTTATAGTTATTTTATTGTGTTACTATTTTGTTCTTTATTTTTTCATGGCCCTTCACCCCCAGCAACGGCTACATTATCCAAATTGATAAGGTTGTAGTTGTCAAAAATATTTGTTGTCATCTTTTGGTTGGTTGAGGTCAAATGTCAGTGGTGAAACGTCCTAACTCTGCAACAACGTTTTCTTAGAGTTTACACACTGATTAGGAGGGTTGTTCAAGTGAATCTTCCCTGTCTAAACTGTTCTGACAACTCCGAAAGCATGTGAAGGTGACACACACAGCTCATTCGGAAAGGATTCAGACCCCTTCCTTTTTCCACATTTTGTTTAGTTAAAGCATAATTTTATTTTTTTATCGTCAATCTACACACAATGCCCCATAATGACAAATTTAGCAAATGTATTAAAAATAAAAACAAATACCTTATTTACATAAGTATTCAGACCCTTTGCTATGAGACAAGAAATTGAGCTCAGGCGCATCCTGTTCCATTGATCATCCTTGAGGTGTTTCTACAACTTGATTGGAGTCAATTGATTGGACAGGATTTGGAAAGGCACACACCTGTTTATACAAGGTCCCACAGTTGACAGCGCATGTCAGAGCAAACACCAAGCCATCAGGTCAAAGGAATTGTCCATAGAGCTCCGAGACAGGATTGTGTTGAGGAAACCAAGATTGAACTCTTTGGCTTAATGCCAAGCGTCACGTCTGGAGGAAACCAGGTGCCATTCTTACGGGGAAACATGGTGGTGGCAGCATCATACTGTGGGGATGTTTTATTAGTGGCAGGGACTGGGAGACTAGTCAGAATCAAGGAAAAGATGAATGGAGCAAAGTATAGAGATCCTTGATGAAAAAATAGCTGTGCAGTGACGCTCCCCATCCAACCTGACAGAGCTTGTAGAGAAGAATGGGAGAAACTCCCCAAATACAGGTGTACCAAGCTTGTAGCGTCATACCCAAGAAGACTCAAGGCTGCAATCGCTGAATACTTACGTAAATGTGAAATTTAAATACATTTGCAAAAAAAACTATACAATTCTGAAAACCTGTTTTTGCTTTGTCATTATGGGGTATTGTATGTAGATTGATTGAGGGGGTAAAAAACAATTTATCTATTTTAGAATAAGGCTGTAAAGTAGCAACATGTGGAAAACCTAAAGGGTTCTGAATACTTTCCAAGTGCACTGTGCAGTACATGGGAGGATGGCTGTGTCTGAGCCATCGCTCCATTGGCTCGGGTGTCAGCCTGGAGTTTATGGGACATTAAGTGATACCCTAGCAGGTGAGTAAATACATCGTTGGAAATTGGTCTGCTGTGTGAGGACTATACCACAGGGCTGTCCTGGGCAAGATGTACCCATTGCACCCAGACTGGCTTGTTTAGACATGGCTCTCTGCAAGGCTGTGAACACAACAGGGGATACTGGAGCAAAGCATCTAGCTGTTTGACAAAATAGTCAATTATTGTGAGCTTCAGAGCTTAGATTATCTGCCACTGACTGCTGTCCAGGGAGGGAAACACTGACTGCTGTCCAGGAAGGGAAACATGCTGGCAGCTAGCCTCAAGCACCGAAAGCTTCCCAGGAAAAAAACAAGGCAATAGGTGAGTTCTCTGTTATGTGTCCTCATTACATATGACAACAAGGAAAGTCATAACACAAGGGCAGTGGAAATCAGATGAATTGTCCCATGTGTAATGTCAGGCAACATTGCGTGAAGTGCTCATCTTCCTAGAAAAGTGGTGGTAGTCCAGTTGACAGCCAAGTTCACGAACAGTGTCACAGAGCATATGGTTTCAAAGTCACGCAGTGCACTCCTATTGTAATAAAAAAAAAATGGGTTTAAGCAAAAATCTGAAATCTAGTTAATGATCTTAAAATGAAGACATAATATTAACTGAAATGTACACAAATACACCTGTTCATTATGCAATCTCCCAGTTGCAAAACTGGCTAACACTTCAGTTGAAGGGTTTCTCTTGGTTTGTTAAGTGGTCACTTCTAACCATGGCACATGACAGGGAAACATGTGTACTTTGTTTGTTGTGGTCCTCAGTATAATATGGTCTGTTTCCAGTTTGAAACATTTGGTACACCCATACCATGTGCCACTCACACACTGTGTTTACTGCTGTCTCATCGCAGCATTGACCAGTGTCTCAAAAATATTGTTACTGGGTCTTTCTATAAACTAGGGTACCAGTAAGGATTTCCTAGACAGGACAACTTGTTACAGTTAATAAGTCATTGATAATAATCTGCCAATTTTGGTCATGTCATTACATTAAGATGTAAGGGGGGAACATAGCTATATTCAATCAAATTCATGAGAGGATTTAACCTTTTACTGCAGTGATTTAAATAAGGGTCACACAGTGTTTCTTGGTAGTCTTCTACTTTGAAAGTATCCACCTCACACACATGGTTCTGGGCTTAAAAATAGAAGACACCTGTACCATGTCAGATATAGAGTTAAAATGTATTCAATTTTGAGTTTGCATCTCAGTATTACACTTTATATACATCACAGAAGACTGAAATATAACAAAACCGTACTAAATAGAAACACCTGATTTTCTTAAATAATGTTTATTAATTCTGAAAAATATTACCATTCTACCTATGAGGCCACTAGATGGCAATTTGGTAATTTGACTGCAGGAAAGGGGTCTAAAACCTACAGTGACTAATTTAAGAAAGTATTCCAGATTTTTCTTGTGTTACAGCCTAAATTTAAAATGGATTACATTTAGATTTTGTGTCACTGGCCTACACTCAATACCCCATAGAGTCAAAGTGAAATTATGTTTCTGGAAAATTGTACAAATTAATTCAAAATAAAAAGCTGAAATGTCTTCAGTAAATAAGTACTGTATTGAACCCCTTTGTTATGGAAAGCCTAAATAAAGGTTCAGGAGTAAAAATGTGCTTAACAAGTCACATAATAAGTTTCATGGACTCACTCTGTGTGCAATAATAGTGTTTAACATGATTTTTTAATGACTACCACATTTCTGTACTCCACACATGCAATTTTCTGTAAGTTTGAAATTCAAACACAGATTGCAACCACAAGGACCAGGGAGGTTTTCCAATGCCTCACAAAGAAGGGCACCTATCGGTAGATTGGAAAATAAAATAAAATGCAGACATTGAATATCCCTTTGAGCATGGTGACGTTATTAATTAACTTGCACTTTGGATGGTGCATCAATGCACTCAGTGACTACAAAGATACAAGCGTCCTTCCTAACTCAGCTGCCGGAGAGGAAGGAAACCGCTCAGGGATTTCACCATGAGGCCAATGGTGACTTTAAAACAGTTACAGGGTTTAATGGCTGTGATAGGAGAAAATTGGGGATGGATCAACAACATTGTAGTTACTCCACAATACTAACCTGACAGAGTGAAAAGAAGGAAGCCTGTACAGAATAAAAAAATATTCCAAAACATGCATCCTGTTTGCAATAAGGCACTAAAACTGCAAAACAATGTGGCAAGGAAATTAATACTAAGCGTAGCGTTGGAGCAAATCCAACACAACACATTACTGAATACCATGGTGGTGGCTACATCTTGGTGATGGTTATCGGTATGCTTTTTATCGGAAAGGACTAGGGAGTCTTTCAAGACAAAAATTAAGCGTAATGGAGCTAAGGAAAGGCACAATCCTAGAGGAAAACCTGGCTCAGTCTGCTTTCCAACAGACAAATTCACCTTTCAGCAGAACAATAACCTGAAACACAATGCCAAATATACACTGGAGTTGCTTACCAAGATGACATTGAATGTTCCTGAGTGGCAGAGTTACAGTTTTGACTTAAATCTGCTTGATAATCTATGGCAAGACTTGAAAAAGGCTGTCTAGCAATGATTAGCTACCAACTTGACAGAGCTTAAAGAATGTTTTAAAGAATGTGTGCAAATATTGTACAATCCAGGTGTGCAGGGCTCTTAGAGACTTACCCAGAAAGACTCACAGCTGTAATCGCTGCCAAATCTAATTCTAACATGCATTGATGCAGGCGTGTGAATACTTATGTAAATGAGATATTTCTGTGTTCAATTTTCAATAAATGTGCTGAAGTTTCTAGAAAAATATTTTCACTTTGTCATTATGGGGTGTGTGTGGAGAAAAATATATATTTAACCCTTTCTCGTGGTTGGTATCTTGATGGATTTGTGTAAAATTGTTTGAGATAATCTTCTGCACATCTATCACTCCTGTGTTTAATTGTAATTATTTCGCCACCATGGCCTGTTTATTGCCTTACCTCCCTTATCTTACCTTATTTGCCCATTCTAGTAGTGACACCATCTCCAACCTCTCAGAGCAGCTCCCTGTCAAAATCAATGGTAACTTTTATATTGTGTTATTGACTGTATGTTTGTTTACTCCATGTGTAACTGTGTTGTTGTTTGTGTCGGACTGCTTTGCTTTATCTTGGACAGGTTGCAGTTGTAAATGAGAACTTGTTCTCACCTGGCCTACCTGGTTAAATAAAGGTGAAATAAATTAAATCAAAATGTACAATAGTGATGGACAGGTGGAGCCATTTTGAAAACAGGTTTTCACATGTGTACTGTAGTACTGTAACAGGTGTAGCCCATCATGCATCCTGCAAACAGCCCATCATGCAAACAATGTACACCTACAGTAGTAGGTGTGAAAATCCTCCAATTTGCTATGTATTCGATGCTTAACAAGTACTCTAAAATGTTACATTTCAAACTCAAGACCTCATGCAACTGCAACATGTCGAGATTCCATGGCACATGGTTTATGAATTGACACGCAACTCTTAATAGCCCAGCTGCTGTAGGTGTGAAAATCGCCCAATTTGGTTTGGGTCATTGTCTGCATTTTGAGAAAAAAAAATACATTTAGCCTAAATAGGCCAAAACATAACAAAATATTGCTAAAGTCCTTCCTTGAAACAAACAATGTCCCAGAAACACCTCTCTGACATAGGGTCCAGCATATCTCTAGATGATTTCTTCCTCAAAGAAATCTCGAGCCATGATATCTGAAAAAGGAAGCAACAGTGAATTATTGTGGAACACATAGCAGTCCATTATGTGTAGGCTACAATATTTTATGTACCTTTTGTTTTGTAAATACCTAAACTTACCATCAAAAATTAGATATGGGCCTGGTCCCTGGTGACATATTGCCCCCCACCCATGGAGTATGAGGGGATGCTTGGGACTCGGTTTGCTTGATCTTCTTCCTTTTTTCTGTAGCAATTTTGATGGCCTTTGCTGAGCGCATTTTCATCCATTAGTGAGTCGATCGCTTGAATAGTCTTGCTGGAAATGAAATACAATGTAAAAATGTACAGCATTTAGTAAATACCAGCAGTCGATTTATTGAAGCATTTTTTTTGTTGCATTATTAGGCCTACTTTACAGTATTGTAGCCTACTGTACCTGTTCATTTTCCCGGGCTTTCACGTTCAGCGTAACACAGGCATCTGATTATAGTGTTTGCAAATAGCACTGCCCGTGACCAAAATCTCCAAGTCTACCAGTATTTTTGAAATGTCTCCAGTAGATTTTCCGTTCCTCCGGAAAGCCCGATTCTGCTCACGGAAATGAATAGAGATCCTGGTTATGGTGCTACATGCTGTATGTTGTTACAGCTTCATCAAAGTTAGGACAATCAGCGATCTTCTGTATACTTATGGCCTATTGTAACCTGAAAGTCACACCTTTCCAGTACTCCTCACCCCGCCCCAAACTCCAACCTTAACAGCAAAAAGAGAAACATTACCTGAGGGCAGAGATACGGGTGACAGCTGATGCATTGATCCAGAGCCAGGTGGTATTGACGAAGAGTCACTCGTTTGGCCGGTGTAGGCCGTCATTGTAAATAAGAATTAGTTTTTAACTGACTTGCCTAGATAAATAAAGGTCACGTTGTACAGCGGCAAAGAAATCATCTCCAAAATATTGTTATTTTTTAAACAAGCCATGGAAAGTTGGTTGCAATTTCAATACAACAAATATTGTGGTTAAACAAGTGGAAGGGGGAAAAAGTATTATTATTATTATTATTATTATTATTATTAACCCTGTTTTGTGCAGCAGGCTGTGAATTCTGAAAGCAACGTTTCTAGGATGGGCTATTAGCAGGACAATATATATTGGTCATATTGGTGATGGCTCCCAAGTGGCGCAGTGGTCTAAGGCACTGCATCTCAGTGCAAGAGGCACTACAGTTCCTGTTTCGAATTCAGGCTGTATTGCGCCTGACCGGGATTAGGAGTCCCATAGGGCGGTGTCGTCCGGTTTAGGGGAGGGTTTGTCCAGCCAGGATGTCCTTGTCCAAAAAATAGGCAGGGTAGGCTTTTGGTTTCTCTCCCTCTAAAAACGGAAATAAATATTTTGGCCTTTATAAATATTATTTTGGGTTTTATTCAGATTACAATTGCTCACTTTCAGTTATTTGAATATGAAATAAGTTATTTAAAATTATATAAAAGCCTCTTAGATATTCTCACAGATCAGATTTGCCCTAACAAAAAATGCCCCTTATATATTCATTTAGAATCCTCCAATCCTCTAAATCTAATTGTTGGCGGAGAGTCACGTCATTGAAATAAATATTTTTAGATATGCTGTAGGCCTACCATAGGGGACATGAGTCTCTCTAGTGTTGAGTAATGTGCTGTTAGAAGTTGTGTAGGTCTTATTTATTTAAAAAGCATATTGAAGTTAGAAGCAATAGGATTTGAAGCAATAGCTATTTCTATTTCAGAACCATTTCGCGCTGATCTGAGACAAGCATGGGGACTAGTCTTTTTTCCCCCCTGTATTGGTTAGACTACAATTAGGGTGTAGAAATGTTAGGATTATTTTGCTCTTACTGTAGTATTGTAGCCTACTCCCGACCGGTCACGTTGTACAGCGCCAGTATGGGCTATTAGTAGGGCAATAGATACTTTGTGCAAGGCTATTGATCAGCATTAAAAACTTTGTATGGGGCCTCCCGAGTGGAGCAGTGGTCTAAGACACTGCAGTCCAGCGCAAACTGCATTGCTACAGATGCTGGTTCGATACCTCTGCCGCGACCGGGAGACCCAAAAGGTGACGGTGGGCTTTTGGTTTCTCTCCCTCTAAAAACATAAATAAATCATTCTAAATAACAAACTGGATTTATTTACAAATTAGTAAGAATGTAGCCTGCCCCCGTGTGGTCAACTATTTCAGCACCATTTCACGCTGCTCTGAGACAAGCGTGGGGACAGATCTTGATAAATCAACGAGATTTTTATTTTCACTGAGTCTCTGTTTGTGTATTGGTTAGACTACAATTAGGGTGTGGAAATTAGCTCTTAGTACTGTAGCCTACTCCCGACCGTCAGGTTGTACAGCACCATATTTTCCTAATGGAAACCCTGAGGGTTTCATTTTTAGTTTTTCTAATAGAAACACCATAATATTAATCAAATTTATCAAGCTAAATTTCTTAAAATCAATCATATATACTATGGGATTCTTACAAAAAAAGGTTTTAAATTCTCTAGTACAGCCAATATTGAAGACTATCAAATGCTTCTCAAAGATGCCCTCTGGTGGTCAAACTAGCACTAACTAGCATTAATGGCAACAACGGCTGACAATTAAATAACGTGCCATAGAATTCTGCGGCAGCCCGCAAGGTGTGGCTGTTGCCCTATATACATAGACATGCAATCATTGGCCACTTTAATAATGGAACACTTGTCACTTTAATAATGTTTACATTCTGCTTCACTCATGTCATTTGTACAGTGGCGATTTTAGCATGGAAATCTTGCATGCAAGCAAAGCCACAACACTAAACAATACATTAATTGCACTACAATGGTGCCCACAAACGGTTAGGGCCTACATAAAGCTGTCCCAACAGCGGGGTCCCAACAGCAGTCCCAACACCTTACCACTGCTACACCTAGCTATCAGCGGAGCCTTGTCTGGGAGCGAAACAGTTAATTCAACCTAATTTACTGCCTTTTAAAAACAATATAGCTGATATGGCTGACTTGCTTAAAGAAATGTAGTTTCTACTGACAATTGAGATGTACAAACTATGTCATAAGGGGACGACAAGCAGATAAGAGGCAACCCTGAATTTTGATTAAGACATTAATGAGCATGCGACGACGGCTTTGTCAGAATAACTATTTGTTCAGCACTTTTGAAATGTACAGTGACAGAATTCAGAACATGGGCCGTTCTTACAGTGTACTCCCTGTACAACAAGTCAGAACCGTAGGATAAATAAAGGGGGCACAGAAACAGACAATGAAAGCTCTTACAATATTCAATGATTACATTTCTTTAAAACAGGTTATAGGCTACATATACACCACCACCAAGTTAAAACAGTAGGAGAAATGAAGAGATGAAAATAGAACATATTATTAGGGTGAGGAACATTGAACGCTGTTACACGTCATATAACACTATTTGACGCGTTAAATAAGCTTTTAATTTGGCACGTCAAATAACACAATTCTGATATAGAATGTTGTCGGTGCTGAATTTGCACATGCAAGCCAAGCGCCACCACGACTATCAGTAGCACTGTCAAAGCTGTACAAAAAAGTTTGCAAACAAGCGCACACCGGCCACAAACAATGTGTTTACGATACCGCGTTGGTGAAAATAGACCAAATTGTTAGGGTGAGGCACATGGGCTACTAACAGCTTACTACACAACATACACTTAGTATTACATTCTTAGCTACAGTATACATATCGCCCTTGCACATTACATGATTTATGCAGCAGCATACAAGACATTTTTAGACTCACCTTGTGAAGGAGGCGAGGCGGTCCTTGGTGGGAAAATGTTGTCATCAAACTTTGTCATCAAAGTCTGGATTCTCTGGATTTATGGTGGGAACTCGCAAAAAAAGAACACAGCCACTCCATTGAATAGCAGATGAAAGGAGTGGTTGCTTTGCAATGCTTGTAGTCAGTCACTGATTTCTTACAAACCACTCAGTGTTGAGTTTGTGATTTCCAACTTGTTGTGTAATCTTTATGTCCAAAGGCCGATGAGCACCAATACGTTATATCTGTAATTTCTCTTCATTATTTCTCTTCATATGACAAGGATTAAAAATGATTTGCTGGTAGATTGTCGACTTGATTCATGATGATGACTGCTAGCTGAGACTTTGAAAGTATGATGTTCAAAGCTACTGTAATTATAACGTGATTTGACGTCATTTTATCTGTGGCCAATGACCTTGAGCCTTCTTGGAAGGACACTTATCATATAACTCTATGGCAGGACCCAAAGGGCTGAAATTTTGGATGTCTACCCTTACTAAGGACTTAAACTTGGCGATGACGTAGTGTCCCCATGAATGACAGAACACTGAGCCAGTCACGGTGCAATGCTCCTATTTTCTGCTTGCTCGCCCAACCACCACAGAAAGCACTGAGCTAGGCTGGAACACCTGCATTTTGGAGCTGCCTCATTCAAGAAAACAAAAAATAGACCATGTTTGTATGCAGCTTTATTAACTCAATTATATATATTTTTACATTGTTTGCAAACTGATATGTGACACGTATTAATGCCTGAATAACATGAAAAACAGGCAAGCCCCCCAATTAAAAAAAATCTATACTGTATGTGTATGTATATTTATTTATTTTTTGGTTTCTAAAACTGTGGGGCTGCGCTGCATACAGTATGTACAGTGACTTGCGAAAGTATTCGGCCCCCTTGAACTTTGCGACCTTTTGCCACATTTCAGGCTTCAAACATAAAGATATAAAACTGTATTTTTTTGTGAAGAATCAACAACAAGTGGGACACAATCATGAAGTGGAACGACATTTATTGGATATTTCAAACTTTTTTAACAAATCAAAAACTGAAAAATTGGGCGTGCAAAATTATTCAGCCCCCTTAAGTTAATACTTTGTAGCGCCACCTTTTGCTGCGATTACAGCTGTAAGTCGCTTCGGGTATGTCTCTAATAATTTGTATTCCTCATTAATCTTCACACAATACCCCATAATGACAAAGTGAAAACAGCTAAAACAATTTTAGTTGCAAATGTATTAAAAATACAAAACAGATACCTTGTTTACATAAATATTCAGACCCTTTGCTATGAGACTCAAAATTGAGCTCAGGTGCATCATGTTTCCATTGATCATCCTTGAGATGTTTCTACAACTTCATTGGGAGTCCACCTGTGGTAAATTCAATCTATTGGACATAAATTGGATAGGCAAACACCAATCTATATAAGGTCCCACAGTTGACAGTTCATGTCAGAGCAATAACCAAGCCATCAGGTCGAAGGAATTGCAGTATTGAAGGTCCCCAGAATTCAATGGCCATCGTTGTTAAATGGAAGAAGTTTGGAACCAGCAAGACTCTTACTAGAGCTGTCCGCCCGGCCAAACTGAACAATCGGGGGAGAAGGGCCTTGGTCAGAGAGGTGACCAAGAACTTGATGGTCATGTTGACAGAGCTCCAGAGTTCCTCTGTGGAGATGGGAGAACCTTCCAGAAGGACAACCATCTCTGCAGCACACCACCAATTCAAATCAAATTTTATCTGTTACATGAGCCGAATACAACAGGTGTATTCCGTGAAATGCTTACTTACAAGCCCTTAACCAACAATGCTGTTCAAGAAAGAGAGTTAAGAAAATATTTACTAAATTAACTAGTGAAAAAAAAATCTACAAATCTAAAAGTAACACAAGAAAATGACATAACAATAACAAGCCTATATACAGAGGGTACCAGTAACCAGTCAATGTACATGTTAGTCAAGGTAATTTGTAAAGTGACTATGCATAGATAAAAACGGTGAGTTGAAGTTGTGTAAAACAAAGGGGAGGGGGGTCAATGTAAATAGTCGTCTGGGAGGCCATTTGATTAATTGTTCAGCAGTCGTATGGCTTGGTGGGTAGAAGCTGTTAAGGAGCCTTTTGGTCCTAGACTTGGTGCTCCGGTACCACTTGCCGTGCGTTAGCAGAGAGAACAGTCTAGGTGACTGGAGTCTTAAGGTCAGATGCCGAGCAGTTGCCATCCCACGTAATGATGCAACCGGTCAGGATGCTCTCGATGGTGCAGCTGTAGAACTTTTTGAGGATCTGGGGACCCATGCCAAATCTTTTCAGTCTCCTGAGGGTGAAAAGGTGTTGTCGTGCCCTTTCACAACTGCCTTGGTGTGTTTGAACCAGGATAGTTCTTGGGTGAAGTGGACACCAGGGAACTTGAATGTTTTGACCTGCTCCACTTCAGCCCCGTCGATGTTAATTTGGGCCGGTTCAGCCTTCCTTTTCCTAGTCCAGTTGTGCTGGGCCACGCAGTTGTGGGTGTACAGGAAGTACAGGAGGGGACTAAGCATGCACTCCTGAAGGACCCCAGTGTTGAGGATCAGCGTGGCAGATGTGTTATTGCCTACCCTTACCACCTGGGGGCTGCCGGTCAGGAAGTCCAGGATCCAGTTGCAGAGGGAGGTGTTTAGTCCCAGGGTCCTTAGCTTAGTGATGAGCTTTGAGGGCACTATAGTGTTGAACGCTGAGCTGTAGTCAATGAACAGGATTCTCACATAGGCCTTTATTGTAGAGTGGCCAGACGGAAGCCAATCCTCAGTAAAATACATATGACAGCCCACTTGGAGTTTGCCAAGAGGCACCTAAAAGTACTCTCAGGCCATGAGAAACACAATTCTCTGGTCTGATGAAAACAAGATTGAACTCTTTGGCCTGAATGCCAAGCATCACGTCTGGAGGAATCCTGGCGCCATCCCTACGGTGTAGCATGGTGGTGGCAACCTCATGCTGTGGGGATGTTTTTCAGCGACAGGGAAAGATGAACGGAGCAAAGTACAGAGAGATCCTTGATGAAATCCTGCTCCAGAGCCTTCAGGACCTCAGAATGGAGCGCAGGTTCCCCTTCCAATAGGACAACACCTGTTTTTGCTTTATCATTAGGTGTATTGTTTTTAGATTTATGAGGGGGGAAAAAATAATTAATCCATTTTAGAATAAGGCCGTAATGTAACAACATGTGGAAAAAGTCAAGGGGTCTGAATACTTTCCGAATGCACTGTAAATGTCATAAATGTCATGTCATGTGTAGTTCAAAAGTCAAAACTTATGTTGAAGGAGAATCCGGTTCTTATCAACTTACACAAATCCACAAGGATTTTTTAAAGCACGTCAGCCATATCAGTTATGTTTTTTAAAAAGGCAGTAAATGAGGCTGAATGAACTGATTCGCTGCCATATGAGGCTCCGCTGATAGCCAGGTGTAGCGTTGGAAGGATTCACTCCATGGTGCTGAAGGAAAGCTCTGTTGTTGGGACAGCTTTATGTCGGCCCTAACAGTTTGTGGGCACCGTTTGTCACTGTTATAGTGCAATTAATGTAGGTCTATGGTTTAGTGTTGGGACTTGGCTTTGCTGGCATGCCTCTAAAAAAATTGGTTGAGTTTACCCCACCGTGATTTACATGCTTAAGTCACCGCTGCTAATATCCTTACCAAATTGATGTTGATCATCTGTTGTTGTCTTCTTGATTTACAGCAGGGTCCCCTTAGATTAATAGAGAACGCATCAGGGTAATGAGTTTACATTTTCTTATGTTTTTGTGCCTCGGATTGGACACAGAGTCTACTGTGCCCAACACTATTCCTATTAATTATTCTGGATATATGACAACAATGACAACAAATGACATAGCCTTGTGGGCTTATACACACCATGATCTGGTAATGATATAACATGACTAATACATTTTGTTTTCCATGTTACACCTGTAATTTTAAACAATACAAGGGGTTTAAAGTAGCCTACTTGAATGTGGAGCTCAGAAATTCAAGTAGTCTCCTTGAAAAGACCTTGTAATTATTGCAGCCAATGTTTAAGTTCTCCTGCTCCCTTATAGTTATCCTTTAATTTAATTTTCGATCCGTTTTTGTGAGAGATGTGAACACTCGTTTGTTTCCCACAAGTTCAATTGTTGAGGTAAAACCATGTGCGGTTATTATGAGGACGACAACATCTAATGTTGGCTTCAACTTTTCCATTCATATTCTTCCATTACAAAAGGAACCTGGTTTTTGGTTGCTTTCTCATAATAAAAACAGTGATGGTGAGATTCATGCTACCACTATTCATGGCTTTATTATGTGTGCCTACGTCGGCCATATAGGCTACAGAAAAATCGTCATAAACGTATCCAATTTATTTACATTTTAGACATTCAACAGACACTCTTATCCAGGGCGACTTCATACATTTTCATACTTTTTTCCCCGTCTGTACTGGTCCCCCTTGGGAATCAAACCCAGAACATTGGCATTGCAAGCACCATGCTCTACCAACTGAGCCACATGGGACATGTTTTAGAATGCAATAATAATTTGAATATCAGTGCATTGGAAAGACCTAAGAAATGCATTATTCTGAAAGTGATAACGGCCTACTTTTATTTTGTATACATTTTTTTGGAGGGGGGGGTTCTATATTAGGCCCTATGTCTACAATTATATAAATTATACAATTGTATAACATTTAGTGCTTGAAAAAGTCCTTTAAAGTCCTGAATTTGACTTGCCAATGTCTGCATGAACCCTGCTTAAAGGATGTATGTTGTTGTGTAGGTGTTCTGAGACAATTTGCACATATACCTCTAAGTAGGCCTACACATGTGGAACTGCATAACATTTTTTGTTGTTGTTTCAAACCATTTGGAAATGTTGATCCCAATTTCACACATTGGCCCCGTTATTTATAGAAAGACCCTATGCCATTATATGGAGAGGGATGGAGTTTGGCACCAGAGCTGTACCATCAGTAAAATGCATGAACACTTCAGGGGTCCTTGGAAGACGGTGTGGTGTGACTTATCCCTGTTGGCACTCCAACAGGCACTCAGGGGTCACAGTAACCAATGATATGGCAAGGTGAGAAGAGGCGGGACAGAGACATGACTTTGATCAGCCTTAACTGTGCTCAATAGCGTAGTCTGATATACCGCCGATACCAGATAACATGTGAAATGTGAGAATCTATATCAGTGGTATACACTTTGCAGTGGTGAATGTTTATCAATATACATTTATTCAGATATTTAATTGACCAATAGCAACATATGAAAGGGCCCAAGCCTTCATTTGGTCCATCCAACCATATAATAACCATTCCTATTGTTTAAAAAAGACTGGTGATCTATCTTGGTTTTTCTTCAGTATTTGATTGTATAGAGATCTAGCTAGACATGAACAAACCAATTACGATACTGAGTCAGTGAGGCCTTAAAACTACATTATGAGATATGTTTAATGACTATCATGGATGGCAAACTCTGAAAGGTCACTTGCTGCCTAAGCTAGAGTACATTTCTCCGACATGGTTGCACTGGTCGCAGAACCCTTTTGACAGAGTTGAACGCAAACTGCTCTTGACAGTAGATGTTAGCTCAAAGCAGCAAAGGCATGAGTGTTCAGAATACCAATGTGAAAGTATCAGATTATCTCATTGAAAGGTAAGGTCATTAGCAATACATCTCATTGAATAACCCAAAATATGTAACACGACATTAGGATAAAACATGACTTGTATTTTAGGCTTTAATCAAGCTTGAAGCGATATAGAAGGACTTTTTTTTAAAGTAATCCCAGTTAGAAGAGTTTCTCTATAATAGTACATTTGCAGTTTCATGTTATTAAATGAGAGAATCAGGGAATCAATGATTTCATGCACTGAAATACATTGGACATATTTGCCTCAAGGTCATGAAGTATGGAAATGAGTGAGCCAATAATGTCTGCTTCAAGACTGATTGCTTTTATTATATGCATATATTCATTTAACTGAATAGAGAGCATACCCACTGGGCACAGACGTCAGTTCAACATCTAGTTATGATTTACATTTGGATGAGTTGTCAACTTTACTTGAATTCAATGTGAAATCAACAAAACATTTCACCCTGTCATTGGATTTAGACTAAAAGTTGGGTAAAAAAAATATGACATTTTCTTATGCTGACGACTTTTAGCAAATCCAGTTTTCGACGTCATCTCACTGAATTTTTTGTTTTTGAAATGAAGTGGAAACAACGTTGATTCAAGCAGTTTTTGTCCTGTCTGTGCAACAATAGACATCTACCGTTACAGCATTCAAATCAAACATTAATTTCCCATGGGCCACACTGAAGAAAAGGGCAAAAATAAAACAGATTGTAATTTAATGATAGCATATCTGGCTAGAGATAATTGTCAGATGTGTATACTCAATAGTGTTTGGAAAGTTGACTGATGAATTTCACAACCTGAAAAATAACTAAGGTTCTAGAGGTTTCATGTACAGATGTAAGATCTTAATTTGACCAGTTTCTCACATGAAAATAATCCTGCAGCAACAGGAAATGTAAATTATTTGTCGGGGTTGATACATTTTTTGTTAGGGCAAATCAAGACTGAAAGTGGAAACTACAAACTTTAGGAGCATTTTTAAACCTTGAATACACTTCAAGTTTGCATTTCCTGCAACAACAGGATGATCAATTTAGATCCTACCTGTTCCATGAATAACTAACACAGCCTTTCAATCTATAGATATGTGTTTGTTCGAAAAGAGTGTCATGAGAAGTTTATAGCACTTCTATGATTTACATTTGATATGCCTGCATCACAGATTTCCTCCTGCTTTTAATACATGCTTTTTTTTCCGGTGGGATGAAGATAAAGTACATTTGCTTTCATCACAGATGGCTACAGCCTCACAGCCTTTCCTTCTCAATGATGCATTAGCATCTGGCTCCTCCAACACAGACATGATTTAAGCTCCCTTTTATAGCCTCATCCTTCAATAGGATCCATACGACTCCCCTCCCCCCATTTTAGTCCATCATCCAAAATGATTGTCAGGTTCAAAACTGACGTGCGTTTGCCAATCTTTAAAATTGGTCTGCATGTGGCTGTCAGGGCTGGCGTGTGGCACGGATGGGAGCTGGCGTGTGGGAACAGCCGATGGGGTGGTCTCTCATGCGTCTCCTCAACAGACGTGAGCAGAGGAGGGACAGATTGATGTGGAACACAGAGATGGGCAGGCAGTGTGTGTTGCGTCCGGGTACTCACAGCTCGTTGGAGAACTCATCCAGCAAAAATCCTGTACATGCTTGCTAAGTGAAGAATACAGCATATCAAAGGATGAAGTGTCTCCCAAAGGTATAGCAATCCACTTTGATTGGGATAACTGAACATGCTTTACACCAGTGATACATCTTAATCTGTTTAAGGAAAGGGGGGAATCATAACCCTGGAACTGAAATAAGTACATTGAAGGGATGTATCACGGTAGACTGAAAAGCCATTCATTTGAAATTAAGAGGTGTCCATCTGACAAGAATGCAACGCAATGCAACAGATCCAATTGAATACCAGTCAGCATACAATGGCTTGGTGTTACCATATAACATTGTTTTCTCTCAGTTTCTTGGTTGGACATATTAAATAGCGTGCCATGGCATTGTTGCAGCCCTTCATTTCTTTACTATTCTATCTAGTTCCTCCACCATACATAGTTAAGGTCTCTCTCTCTCTCTCTCTCTCTCTCTCTCTCTCTCATTGTTAACGTTATATGATTGTGTTGTAAATTATAAATTAAATACATGGAGAGTAATATGGTACAGGCATATTGCATATATCGTGACAGAGACAATATGTACATCAGAGCAAAATGTTTTTAAGCAATAAGGCATGAGAACATGGGGGTTATTGTGACTAAGGGCTGTTCTTAGACCTGACGCGAAGTGAAGGGTCAGTGAAAGAGCCCTTAAGAGGGTGTTAATCACATTAATTCCCATGTTTCGAGGGCCTATTAATTGTATAAAATGTTTGCCAACATCTATAAAAAAAATATGAATTACATGTTTTAATTAAACGTTAATTTTATTTCATCCTTCCACCATACGATATAGACTGGGCAAAAGCCAGTTGTGTCACACCCTGCTCTGTGTCAACTGTCTTTGTGCTTGTCTCCACCCTTCCCCAAATGTCTCCCATCTTCCCCCATTATCCCCTGTGTATTTATACCTGCGTTTTCTGTTTGTCTGTTGCCAGTTCGCCTTGTCCTGTCAAGTCCTACCAGCAAGTTCCTTTGTTTCCTGTGCTCTAATTTTTGTTTTTCCTAGTGTTCCCAGTTCTGACCTTTCTGCCTGTCCTGACCATGATCCTGCCTGCCATCCGGTACCTGCCTGACTCTGATTTGGATTACGACTCTCACCTTAACTCACCTTTTGCCTGCCCCTTGTATTTTAATAAACTCTGAGACTCGTACAATCCGCCTCCAGTGTCTGCATCTGGATCTTAGCCTGAGCCGTGATAAGTTGTTATTTCTGAGATTTGGAAATTGCTAGCCAAAAGGGCTGGTCGTCCATTCGATAGGAATGGTTGCTATCCAAATGACCTGGTTCTCCGTTTTAATCAAAAAAGGTTGTTATCTAGGCAAGCTACTTCTCCTAAATATAACACACTCACTCCTTTGCTAGCTAGCCAACTAAATCTAACAACAAATCACATCAAGCAGCTGAAATTACAGCCATTTCGTTGGATCTATCCATTATAATGATCCTGATAAATGAATTCGCCTGACTCAGAAAAGCTGTCAGTCTCATCACATTCATTCTCTATGACACGGTGGAGATTGCAAAAACCAAAATGCTGGGCTAGTAGCATGGGGAAATAATGTCTAGACTCTTTTTCTCAGGGGAGATGAAGTTTATGAATTGCGTGGCTGGGCTGTGGGACAGTGGATGCGCATTGGTAATTCAAATGGAACTGTTAACAGGCATTACCCGGGGAATGTAGTGAATAACTCCCTGCTATCAATCAATCAGAATCCAAACAACCCATTTTATAATGGTTAATACCTTGCTATGGCACCCTTAAACCACTTTTATTCAACATAAATGTTTTCTCTGTCTTATTTTCTCCACAATATGCATAATTGCATGAGTGCTTGTGGCAAGCATTGCTAACTGAGACTGATAACTGGTGGGAATGATGACTGATGGCAGATATTAATAACTCCATATCTCTAACTCTCTCAGCTCCATTTCACCATGGTAACCCTCAATTAGAGCATATTCATATGCTCTTCACAATATTTAGTATGTCATGTAGTATTACACTCTTGTCCATCCCTGTGACTCTGCTGTAATGTATTTGCAACACAGGATCTGGCTATCTACCATGGTGAAGTTAAGGAAACACTGTAGTTTTCTCACTGTCTTGGGTGTAAAAGCACCCGCCTCACAATAGAACCTATGACATATATAGAACAGACATTATGAAGGAGACCATCCTTTTTTATCTTGTGTTTATCATAAGATATTATTTTTCCCACCCCATGTTGGTCTACAGTTAGCTAGTAGATATAATGCCCCAAAACAGATGTTAATAGACAGGAAAATCTATACACATGGTACATAACCCATTGTTCCCCACCTTGGTGTCAGCCACAAACACAAACCCTCATAAATCATCATAATTGTCCTGTATTTGCACTTAATTTTCATTACATTACCATTAGTCTCCATTCGAACGAGGCATTCATCACTGTCATGTCATATCAAGCTGTGCTAGGATGAGAATGCAAATAATTCAGGGAGGGAATGGCAACTTACAACCAACCGCATAACATCTTTATCAGACTCAGTGAATATAAGTCAGAGCCTTAGCAGATGCCATTTCCCTTCCTCATTACTTACACTGTAGAATGGAATGCAATAGTTACAGGTGCAGATATCAACAAAACCGAAAGTTTTGCATTAAGCTAAAAGGCCATGGTATTATGGCACTCTCAAAATAAATGTGGCACCCTCAAAAGAAAGATGACACCCACAGAAGAAAGTTGGCACCCTCAAAAGAAAGTTGGCACCCTCAAAAGAAAGATGGCACTCTCAAAAGAAAGATGGCACTCTCAAAATAACGATGACACTCTCAAAATAAAGATGGCACTTTAAAAAGAAAGATGGCATCCTCAAAAGGAAGATGGCACTCTCAAATGAAAGATGGCACCCTCAAAAGAAAGATGGCACTCTCAAAAGAAAGATGGCACTTTAAAAAGAAAGATGGCACTCAAAATAAAGATGGCACCCTCAAAAGAAATGTGGCACTCTCCAAAGAAAGATGTTTCTCTCAAAGAGTAGAAACGAGTAGCGAGTGCTGAATCTCGCATGGACAGACACACGTAACATAACTGGTATCGTAGCGACTGTCAACAGACTGTGGAGTGGATACGACGAGGAACTTTGTTCCGGTACTCAAATTAGTCGATAATTTATACCAATCACGATTTCATAGGTGTTTACATCTAATTTCAGAAGGGAAGGTGACATTTGGCCCATATACTTGCCTGTGACTTGCAAAGAGACCCCCAGTTTTTCTCTCCCTGACCACTGGTCTAAGAGGACACACTCACTCTCTGGCTGACTCACCACACGGTTAATGTCTTGACTCCAGAGTGATGTTCAAGCAGCAATTTTGATGTTGTGGCCTACTTTTTAGCTACACAACTCAGATCTGAAATAATTATCTTCAAAAACAAACCCACAGACTCTACATACTGTAAGTTGCTCCTCATTTATCTTTGACAAATTTAAATCTCTCTCTCTCTCTCTCTCTCTCTCTCTCTCTCTCTCTCTCTCTCTCTCTCTCTCTCTTCCTCTTTCTTTTATTTCTCTCTGTCACTTCCTGTTGTGCTCTGTCTATGTCTGTCTCCCCCTTCCATCTCTCTCTCTCTCTCTCTATCTCTCTCTCTCTCTCTCTCTCACTGTCTCACTTGGTCTTTTTTTCAATTCCAAAGAAAATGTGATGTAAGACAATATAGACTTCACTCAGTAAAGGTCTTCTGTGTTGGTTTATAGTAATGTTTATAGGACACATGTCACAAACTGTTTGCACTGTGTGTGCTCAACTATCAGAATTACCCCGGACATGTATGAGCACAGCTAGCTGCCTGTACCACTGACCTACCCACGGGTCTCGATGCTTGTCATGCCACCACCGCCACATGCCTGAGGATGCCACCACACCTCCCCAAGGATCAGTCACATATGCAGTGGATGGCCTCGGGTGACAAGCTGTCGTAGACCCAACACTTACACATGCTGAACACACTCCGCTTGGAGAGAAAAAACAAAAACAGAATGGGATTGTGTGGAATGAGAGGAAGGCAAACAGGAAGAGAGGATACATTTGACAAATTAAATATGATTGGTGCATTATGCTATTTGAGGATCTGTGAGGGGACAAACACTAGCAGGGCAAATGTCTTGAAGGCAATTAAAAGAGAGAGGCATGAGATAGAGAAAGATATTTTGGTCTTTGATTGACAAGACCCTATACAGCAGTTGAAGCCAACTGGCTCACATGGAAGGATTATTATTGAGGGTAGAATAAGGACTAAGATATGCCTCATTTTTTACATCAAAGAAGAAAGAGGAAAGTTCACCCGAGCACAGGCCAGTTCCAACTGGCCTCAAGGAGCCTGTGGATTATTGGGACATTGGGATGCAGCAGTAACACCTGGTTTTACCATCACAGTCATTAAAATTCCCTCCTACAGGCCGAGAGAGTCTCATGGCACCTGCCAGACACAGGGTCATGTCATCCCTGTCATAAACTTGCAGTCAGAAATGTACAGGGAGGAATATACACCCTCAAAAGAGTAAGGTTCATGGCATATTTCTCTTTCTACATTCTTAGAAAAAAGGTTATTTGGCTGTCCCCATAGGAGAACCCTTTGAAGAACCCTTTTTGGTTGCAGGTAGAACCCTTTTGGTTCCGGGTTTCAAGTTTCAAGTTTATAATGTTACGTGCACAAGTACTTGCTGGTTACAATCCTTTTCGGTTTCGTGTAGAACCCTTTCTACAGAGGGTTCTACATAGAACCCAAAAGGTATCTATCTACCTAGAACCAAAACGGGTTCTACCTGGAACCAAAAACGGTTATCCTATGGGGACAGTCGAAGAACCCTTTTGGAACGTTTTTTTTCTACGAGTGTACACTTTCTGTCTGTTTTTAGATCTCACTCTATCTGTGTATATCTCCGTGTTATCTTCTAAAAATATCTTATCTGTAAAAAAAAAAACGTTCTACTCAGGCGTTAAATTAAGTTGTTGTCAACTTTCCTTGGAAGATATTTGGTTCTTAGATAAGACGTTCATTTTGGTCCAAACTCCCATGTAAAATGAATAGGAAGCTATAACTGGCTTGTCTAATATTAAACAGAAGTGTATTGCTCCACCATTCATTGGACCATCCATTTGTGAGGGATCAAGTCTAAAAGCAGACTCCAGGCAGAATATAGTGCACCCCTTGACCTTTTCCACATTTTGTTACGTTGCAGCCTTATTCTGAAATTGATTAAATAAAAACATTTCCACATCAATCTACACACAATACTCCATAATGACAAAGCACATGTTTTGCAAATGTATTAAAACAAAAAAACAGATACCTTATTTACATAGGTTTTCAGACCCTTTGCTCTGAGACTTGAAATTGAGCTCATGTGCATCCTGTTTCCATTGATCATCCAGAACACCTGTGGTAAATTCAATTGATTAGACATGATTTGAAAAGGCACATACCTGTCTATATAAGGTCCCACAGTTGACAGTACAAGTCAGAGCAAAAACCAAACCATGAGGTGAAAGGAATTGTCCGTAGAACTCCGAGACAGGATTGTGTCGAGGCACAGATCTGGGGAAGGGTACCAAAAAGTGTCTGCAGCATTGTAGGTCCCCAAGAACTCCATTCTTAAAAGGAATAAGTCTGGAACCACCAAGACTCTTCCAAGAACTGGCCGCCCGGAACAAACTGAGCAATCGGGAGAGAAGGGCCTTGGTCAGGGAGGTGACCAAGAACCAGATGGTCACTCTGACGGAGCTCCAGAGTTCCTCCATGGAGATGGGAAAAGCTTCCAGAAGGACAACCATCTCTGCACCACTCCACCAATCAGGCCTTTATGGTAGAGTGGCCAGACGGAAGCCACTCCTCAGTAAAAGGCACATGACAACCCGCTTTGAGTTTGCCAAAAGGCATCTAAAGGACTCTCAGACCATGAGAAACAAGATTATTTGGTCTCATGAAACCAAGATTGAACTCTTTAGCCTGAATGCCAAGGGTCATGTCTGGAGGAAACCTCGCACCATCCCTACGGCGAAGCATGGTGGTGGCAGCATCATGCTGTGGGGATGTTTTTCAGTGGCAGGGACTGGGAGACTAGTCAGGAGAGGGAAAGATTAATGGAGCAAAGTATAGAGGGATCCTTGATGAAAACCTGCTCCAGAGCGCTCAGGACCTCAGACTGGGGCACAGGTTCACCTTCCAATAGAATAACGACCCTAAGCACACACCAAGACAACGCAGGAATGGCTTCAGGACAAGTGTCTAAATCCTTGAGTGGCCGAGCCAGAGCTGGACTTGAACCCGATTGAACATCTCTGTAGAGACCTGAAAATATTTGTGTAGCAACGCTCCCCATCCAACCTGACAGAGCTTGAGAGGATCTGCAGAGAAGAGTGGGAGAAACTCCCCAAATACAGGTGTACAAAGCTTGTTGCGTCATACCCAAGATTCAAGGCTGTAATCGCTGACAAAGGTGCTTCAACAAAGTACTGAGTAAAGGGTCTGAATACTTACGTAAATGTGATATTTAGTTTTTTCTTTGTCATTATGGGGTATTGTGTGTTGATTGATGAGGGAAAAAAACGATTTAATAATTTTAGAATAAAGCTGTAACGTAACAAAATGTGGAAAAAGTCAAGTGGTCTGAATACTTTCCGAATGCACTTTTTGCCACAGTTATTCATTCTGCCAGACCCAAAATAGAAGTCACCTCAATTGAAGAAAGATGGGCCATTATAAGTGAACCTCTCCCCACAGGCTAAATTCTGTATTTATTTTCATTCTTCAAAGTGTTGAGCAGGACCTGTCGTAAAACCTCTAATCTTAAAAATGCCCTCTCTTATCAGTCCCTTGTGAGCTTTTTTCAATAGATCTATCTTTTTCACAATAATTCAATGACAGGCACATCAGATAGACCCTGGGCTATTTTGGTTTTGTTTGACATTTTATTAAAGGTGATAAGTTGTCCTATAATTTTTAAGTGAAAAATGTATGTCTGCCTCTAAATCAAAAGTACACATTGCAACAACACAGAAAGGAATTAAGTCTGCCATACAATTAAATTCTCAGGTGTATTTTGCTTTCTTATATTCTTCCTGGTGGATGGGAAAATGTCAGTAAATCCAGGAAAAGAAGCTAGCACCAAGAGACAGAAAGAAAATAGTGGACCTCCATATTTGTCCGTCTGGTAGATGGTACCAGATAACCTGCTGATGCTTCTGGGAGACATATAGAAATAATGGAACAACCATGTAGGTCTCCAGAGGAGGTCCAGGGGCAAAAATCAACAAAAGATCCCACTGATTTGCTATGAGGTGTAGTTTAAATTGAAATTGATCAACTACAGCAGCTAAGCAGCTATATATCTGAAATCAGGATGAAACACTAGACGGAAATACAGCATGTCCAGGGTTTCCTGAAGTCTTTGCAATTCCTACTGAACTTCAATATTTTATCGTTGCTCAAGGGACAGGGGGAGAAGGAAAATCTCTAAGTATTATCGATTTCATTGACAAATATGAAAAAAAAAGAGAATGGGAATGCTGGTCATCAATGAATGTTTGAATATCTTGAAGAACGATCTGGCCTTAATGGCCAAGCACTATCTCCACCCGGCACAACCAAAAAACGATTGGTCACCCTTCAGAGTCTTGTTCTCCTCTAGGTTTCTGCCTTGGTTCTGGCCTTTCTAGGGAGTTTTTCCTAGCCACCGTGCTTCTACATCTGCATTGCTTGCTGTTTGGGGTTTTAGGCTGGGTTTCTGTATAGCACTTTGCGACATCTGCTGATGTAAAAAGGGCTTTATATAGATATATGGGATAGGTAATACAATAAGGTATAATGCATACTGCGTTTTCCTATGAAACATATGTAATTCACGATTTACCATGTCAACAAATTATACATCACACCTATTATAACTGTGAGGAATTGTGCTATAAATACTTTATAGGAAAGGAAAAAAGTATTGCATAAAAATAGTCCATTAGCACTGTGTCTGCTTGCACCTCTATGACCCCTGATGAGGCCTATCAGAACAAGGTAAATGGGTCGTTCCATGAAATTAATGCCTTTTGCGTACCATTGATATTTTAAGTAGAAATTGTGCACCGGTATTGAATTTTAAAAGCCTGTTATATTAAATTAATTGCCCTTTAATATAGACCACATGAGAATTCAATAAATATTTTTAATAAGAATAACAGCTTGCTGAAGTGCCAAAATGTAGCATTTTGACGTGTCCCTCCATCAACCCTGGATCACTTCTAGGACCATTTCAACCCACTTAATACAAAAATGGCTCCAAGTTTCACCATCATTGTAAAGCCTTAGTTATTTTTTTGCTTTGAAAAAGTCATTTTTTTATGAAGTTGAACATGTGGTCTTTATGACAGAATGTTAAAATTATGTGAAATCAAACGTTGTTTTTTTTTTACCAAGTACCACTTCTAAAAAGGAACTGAATTGGTGGAGCGACCCAAATAGCTAATTCATATTTCATATTCAAAGTCTTACCCTCGAGATGACTAAGCCCAATGCATGATGAGAGAAGTCAGAGGTCAGGAGCAGAAGCCAGAGTATTGTTATGGTCATAAAATGAAAAATCAAACTAAATATGGCATATCATTTCTTTACCACAGAGGACTTCCGATTGAATGAATCATGAAATAGAAGCTATTAGGAAGAGAGTTTAGTTTATGTCGTGTTTGACACTGCTTGTGTTTACGTCAACTCGAGCACACAGCGTCATTTGTTCAAGTGTTGCTTTTGTCTAAGTGACTGGTACAATTATTCATTGATTGGGCTACTGAGTGGTGCAGTGGTCTAAGGCACTGCATCTCGGTGCTAGAGGTGTCACTACAGACCCTGGTTTGATTCCAGGCTGTATCACAACTGGCCGTGATTGGGAGTCCAATAGGGTGGCGCACACTTGGCCCAGCGTCATTAGGGTTATTATTGACAGCCTCAAGCGGAATATTTCAAGAGAGCTGTGAAATTTAAACAACTCTTTAACCTGTGATGCACCAACTTGGTTGCCTTGTCAACATCCACTACTAAATGACTCTGCATAGAAGGCATAGCAAATGGATTCCAACCTCTCAAGCTCTTTAAGTCCATTTAAGGACAATTCGCATTTTCCATTTCAACCGTAACATAGAGCAATCATCTTTATTTATGCCCTAGTTGTGTTCTGCCTGCAAAGAGCAGCAGCAGATTTCACAGCTTTTGGAGGGGGCATTATCAGCTCCCTTGTGAAATATGACCTTGTTTATTTTAGTATCTGTATAAAATCAATTTCAGATCCCTCTGTCATTTTGTCCTGGGCAAACTGTCAAGGAAGATATGTTGTATTATTCCCAGAGCCGACACAGTGATTCAGGGACAATAAAAAGACAATGATGTCCCATTTTTGGCACAACATTTTTATTGAGATCCCTTGTCCTTAAGATATTGCCAATAATACCAGGAAGACATTTACTGTTGTTCCATTAATCCATTCATAAGTGTATAACCCTTATATATAGAAAAGGGACTGGTGTAATTTGAAAGTCTGTTTCTAGGGGATGCTTCAGGAGCTCCTAAAACATCCATTCTTATCCCCACATGAGCCATGGGCAATAGCACTGTGACAATAGTAAACTAAAGTATGAATGATTTCTTTGCTGTTGTTGCTTTAAAAAAAATAAACTTAGCCTCTTGGTTCCATGGACAAAAGCCATGGGACATGTTATTTACAAAAGCCCAAAACTGAGATTTATTCTGGATTGAGAAAGGCAATGACTCACAAGGGTGTGTATTTATCCAGCCTGTTCTCTCACCAGGGGTGTAACGGTAGATTGATTAATTGTTGGTCTTTATGCATCCTATCTGTATGTTTGGTGACGCTGCCCAGTAAAGCATTAGTGAGTGGAAACATGTCAAGAGTCAAAACAGACAAAGGTGGGTTGCTTGGGTGTGGATGGGGGCGTAACGCACAAGACTCGTAATGCGTGAGTGGCAGTGGGTTAAATCCAGGCATGTTATTATTTTATAACCTTTACCCAACCCTTACCTTAACTACTCACTAGCATGCATGAATGTAACCTTACCCAACTCTTACCTTAACCACTCACTAGCATGCATGAATGTAACCTTACCCAACCCTTACCTTAACCACTGACTAGCATGCATGAATGTAACCTTACCCAACCCTTACCTTAACCACTCACTAGCATGCATGAATGTAACCTTACCCAACTAACCCTTACCTTAAAAGTCCAACGCAGCCTTGTTTTAAATCTCAATATCAAATCATTTCTGGATAACAATTAAGTACCTTACCAGTTTTTTTTTTTTTTCAATTAAAAGGGTCAAAAAGAAACAAAAATAGCTTCTTAGCAAATATAAATTTCTCAAGCAATAATTTAGCTAGGACTGTCTGGGAGTGGTCTGAGTGGGGAGGGAAAAACAGAAAGCTAGCTGTTATTGGCAGAGAGGTTTGGAGCTCATGTTCTTATTGGTCTATTAACTTATTTACCCAAAACTCTATCCCACAACAGGCTGAAATGTCAAGAACCGTCCAGAAGGACAACCATCTCTGCAGCAGTCCACCAACCAGGCCTTTTCTGGTAGAGTGGCCAGACGGAATCCACTCCTCAGTAAAAGGCACATGACAGCCTGCTTGGAGTTTTCCAAAAGGCACCTAAAGAATCTCAGACCATTATAAATAAGATTCTCTGGTCTGATGAAACCAAGATTGAAGTCTTTGGCCGGAATGTCAACCATCACGTCTGGTGGTGGCAGCATCATGCTGTGGGGAAGTTAGACTAGTCAGGATGAGGCAAAGATGAACGGAGCAAAGTACAGAGAAAACTAAAACTTTACTTTGACGGTCCCTTGAACGTGTATGGAAACAGAATATAAACGTGGGTGGCGAGATACTCTCAGAGGGGCATAATGCAGATGTCATCCTGCAAATCCTAATAGGGAGTAGCAGTGGCACCCTTTGTGCTCAGCTGCATTGTTGTCTTGCCAATCCTGCAATCTGAAAACTGTCACACGAGGGACAGAGCATTCCTGGCGGGCTAGCTGCCAGGGTTAATCTGCCCAACTCTGCCATGTCAAACCCTTAGGAGCTGCACACAAGATTGTCCCTATTGTCCAGGGTTCAGTACCATGGCAAATTCAGTCTAATGGAATCCTTGGATAAAAAATTGGATCTGACTAGAAGATGGGTTTGGAGGAAATATTGATAATCACTTTTGTTTTCTCACCTAGCAAAGGTAGGACCCAGTGAATCACATTTCCTATTATGGTTTCCACATGGCTCCATTATCAGTGGACAGCTTGTGATAGGATATGCTTCTGCGCTTTAAATCACTACTGCTCTTTTTTTCCATTCTGTCAGGCCAGGCGTCTAGCTGCATGACATCCGAGCTGTAAGGCTTGGCGACACCTGTTCACTTCCTTGGTTGCGGGTGCATGACGTAAACATCTCAGGAGTTGCTGCTTGGAAGCAGCGATGCCTTCCTCACTCTTCTGCAGACTGTGTGCCTGTGCTCATCTGACTATGGTTTCCAATGCCATATTTCTCAGAGGGTTATTTCTGAATACAAAATGTGGTCATTTTGAAAAGACAGATCGCAACAAATAATCGTTTTCAGCTATTAATTTTCAAAACGATTTGGAAATGACATTGATGCAGTGTAAATGTGCTAATGTAATGCACTCCGCATATTACACGTGGTCAGAGGAGGGGGTCAGGAAAGGCAGATTTATTATAGCCATCATCCTTCGTTAGGACCTGAGTGTAAATATCACAAGATATTTATGTCATTGCATCTAAAAATTCCAACAGAGCTAAATGTAATACAACCCTGTTGTCAAAGTCATTCAGGGGATCTGTATTCTGAAGGCTCATCTACCATTCAATTCTACGAGTGGTATTGATTTGCAATCAACAGATAAGGTTGCCTGTGAGACAAAATACTTTAACTTCTATAATTAAATCAGATGAATGCATGCTATTAAACAGCAAAAAACAGCTAAGCAAGCTAGAACCGATATGAGCTGATCATCTCTAATGTAGGCTAGATGAGTCAGATAGTTAGCTGGTCTATGCTGTCTAAACAAGCGAACTGGTCTTTACTTGATTAGAATTTGTTCTGCTACTGACAGAGGTGAACTGCAGTTGCCCCTTCCCCTGTCCCTGACTGTGAGACAACACATTCTAGCAATTCCAAATTAACCCACTGGCGGTATTCATTTCAAACTCACTGCCCGGCGCAGATGGAAGGCTCATGCATGCGAGGAGGACAAATGCAGCAATGCACTACAGCGCTCACAGCAGCAGAATGGTGAGGTGTGGACTAAGTTCATGAGAAATAGTCTAGTTTGATAGTCAGTTCATTGTATTTAAAGTTACAAGATAAAACATATATTTTTTAAATGCAAAGTAATTTTTGAAAAAAAACGGCATTAAACAAAAGGGTACTTTTTTCATAGGAGGGCAGTTAGTGGACATTGTAAATTGGATGTAAATTGGACAGTGCAGCTAGATTAACAAGAACTTAAGCTTTCTACCCATATAAGACATGTCTGTGTCCTGGGAAATGTTCTTGTTACTTACAACGTCATGCTAATCACATTAGCGCACGTTAGCTCAACCATCCCCGTGGGGGAGACACCGATCCCGTAGACGTTTTAATCAATTTTAGAATAAGGCTGTAACGTAACAAAATGTGGAAAAAAGGGAAGGGGTCTGAATACTTTGCGAATGATCTGTATGTGCAGGATACATCGTCTGGTGAAATTACTTGCAGGTTCCTTTCGACAATGCATCAACAATAAGAAATAGTAAAAAATATGAATAAAAACTCCCTAGGTGAGGCCAACCTGCTCTCTAGCCTGATATCAAGCCAGAATATTGCAAGACGGATGATATTTCTGCAGTATGTACTGTAAATTCTGACAAATAAAGTGTTTACCAGGGTTTCTCAATGTCCTCAGAGATTTATTTTGCCACACATACACCATAACCATCAAAACGCACAACGTTGACGACTGATTTCCTGATAGTGTTTCTTTACCTAATGCTGATCGAAATCTCTTCAGCTAGTGTTTATAATTGTTGTAATCTCTTTGAAGAGACTGCAGCTGAGCTCATCACGTCTGATGAATGGATAGCACAGCTGCTTTCTTAGACATTCCCAAGCTGTGGATATTTATTTCCATAAAAGAAAATGATACAATTGCAACAAAATAATGTCTGAAAGTAATGCCTGTGTCAGGTTCATGAGAAATGATCTAGTTTGATAGTCAATTCATTGTATTTAAAGTTACAAGATATATATATTATTATGATAATTTTTTAAAATGGCATTTATCAAAAGGGTCGTTTTTTCATAGGAGGGCGAAAGCAGGTGCGGCAACCTGGTATGCTCTACCACCAGATCATCCAAACAGTCTGCATCTGTATGGGAATATTAGCAAATCTATTTGGGGAGTTTCTGCAAGGATGGAGATCCTTTTAGAATGACCAGTGCTGCTCTAAAGCTCACTTCAAATATGATGATCAAATACAATGATTTACTCAGGGTGCTTTTTAATGAATCATGCTAGTGCACATGTAATGCATATTTCATTGAACAAAGCTTTTGTGTAGGATTTTAAGATGTCTAAAGAGTGGATGATCTAAAAAAAAAAATGTAGTTCAATGCAATACCCCCTCTGTAGGGGAGTCATTGATTTTAGCCAGGGCTTGGTGTGCTATTTCACTGAACAATTGCTCGCTTCTGCATAACACCGATAGGGAATGCTTGAAAGGGTAAAAGTCCTTCCCCCCCAGATCCGTTCAAAGTAACCTGAACCAGTCTGTCAATGGAGTTCCTTTTGAATGATGTGCATTGAGAAGTTTATCCTTCTGACATTGGGACCTTAACTGTTCAGAGCCAAACTCATCTTGGATATAAAATAAAAAAAATACATTTTATTGGTAAATAATCTTAAGTAAGAAAAAGAAGGGAATGTTCTGTGAAGAGAGATATTGTGCTTCGGTGGATATATAATATTGTTTCCTATTTAAATTCATATTCATAGCCAAGCTGTAATAAATCAAAAATAATATGATTTTCTCTAAATCAGTGCAGTGCTTCTAGTTCTGCCTCATAAAGAGCGCTAATGCTGCAGAGTATTGAAAATAGGACTGAATTTTCTTTGACTACAGACCCACAAACAACGAGCAAGGGCATGTTGGCCAAGGAATCTAACACATAAAGTAGTCACATGAATGATACAAAGGGGAACAAGAAATGGTAATGTAATTTACAGTTTGGCCCAGTATATCACACAGGAATGGAGACTCCAGGGCACGACAAGTTTTTCCAAAATCACCAGTCACTTTCCTGTAAAGAATGGAGGCCTTCTATCACTTGTCTCTGACATGCTGCCCACACAGCTTGCCATTGTCTTCCATTTGGCCTCCTGGAAGCTGGAAAATACACAATTAAGTCCAATTGCATACTCCCATGAATTTCAACCGTTCCCCTTCCTGCCTATCGATGCCACAGCATTTCCACATGACTTCTCCGCTTGATTAGGAGTCAATGAAAAGCAATGAACTCTGGGAATTCCAATCGCTTTCCCACCAAACAGCCCCACAATTTACATGCTGGCATCATTTTAAAAAAAATATTTGGAAATGCTTAACGTACTTACCATCTCTACTTACCAATGAATTTTGAATAAAAATGTTGACAACAAATCTTTCTCCTCTTTGGATTTATACTTGAAGAGTATGCTTATTACAGCATCCCAATACAACACCACTGACCACAGCAACAGGCTTGGATGTCAGTTGGTTAAGGCTTAGGCGTTTCATAAAACGCCCCAGGGTAGCAAAACTCATCAGCACTCCCACTCTGAGACGTTTTGAGAATACTGGCCCTGCTCAAGCAGCCTAACTATTGTGTCAGACCATGTTGCTTGCTTGGGGTACACAAACACAGCTCTTAAAGCACTTCTCTGAGTAAACAATGACTTAATGGCCACACAAAGTATTTCCTCATTGGCCAAGTTTGTTTGTTTTTTTGTTCTTCCTGCAGAACCAAAAGCACTGGGAAACATTTTTTTGAGCAAACATCGAGTTTTTGCTAACACAAAAGGCAATCATTACAGAGCTATTTTGCTACTTGTATCCTGCAGCTACTAAGCACTACTTTGTAAATGTCACTGTACGGTAGCACTGCTTACAGATCTGTGCTTCTGGTGGAGGAAGGGATTTAGTACTTACTCATCATCTAATGTATCTAAAAACATCTCTAGGTTGGAGTTAAGGCCAGACTGGGAAGTGGGGTTCTCTGTATAACGCACCAGACATCTTCAAATGCCTCAGGGCTTTACCCCTTCTAGTTTGTGTGAACTCCAGCATTTTGGCATGTTTCAGGGCTCCCCTGGTGTGTTGGTTGCCACCTCTCTCTCAGCTCTCTTGCCTCCAGGTTCTCCTAGTTTCATTAGTTGTACAGTGCATTCGGAAAGTATTCAGACCCCATTCACTTTTTCCATATTTTGCTACGTTTTACATTTTAGAATAAGGATTTAACGTAACAAAATATGGAAAAGGTGAAGGGGTCTGAATACTTTCCGAAGGAACTGTATATGCGGGATACGCATGGTATACATCGTCCGATGAAATGCTTACCTCCAGGTTCCTTTCGACAATGCATCAACAATAAGAAATAGTAAGAAATACAAATAAAAACTCCCTAGTTGAGGCCTATCTGTTCTCTAGTCAGACCTCGAGACGGATGATATTTCTGCAGTATGTACTGTAAATCCTGACAAATAAAGTGTTTACCAGGGTTTCTCAATGTCCTCAGAGATGTATTTTGCCACACATACACCATAACCATCAAAACGCACAACGTTGACGACTGATTTCCTGATAGTGTTTCCTTACCTAATGCTGATCAAAATCTCTTCAGCCAGTGTTAATAATTGTTGTAATCTTTGAAGAGACTGCAGCTGAGCTCATCACGTCTGATGAATGGATAGCACAGCTGCTTTCTTAGACATTCCCAAGCTGTGGATATTTATTTCCATAAAAGAAAATGATACAATTGCAACAAAATAATGTCTGAAAGTAATGCCTGTGTCAAGAGCAGAGTAATAAAATCTCAAGGCTAACAACCACAGAGACAGGCCAAAGGACAATCATTTATTAGGAACTTTTACAACAATGGCAATTCACGGTACCACTACGGCCCGATTAGAAATGAATAAAAAGGTTCGGATTTAGGGCTATAGGCTAACTATGAGCACCGGGGTAAACTAGCACAGCAGTTGATCCACTTACGAGAGCAGTGGCCAATGTTCGTTCGACTCTTTCTGAGCAGGGTTAGTTTGTTCTGCTCTACCTGAACAGGGTTCAGCTCTTCCTCCCTTTCAGGGTTCGTTAGTCGATGGCTGGTCCAGTAGTCGATGGCTTGTTCAGTTGTCAATGGCAGGTCACAGGCAGTCCCTCGCTCCGCACCGTCCCGGCTAGGTGTTAGCATTGGGTGTAGTAAAAAAAAAAAAAACGTATATATGGAGATAGTTTAGTGCCAAAACTAAGGGTTTAAATACAGTGTCTTCGTAAAGTATTCAATCGTTTTTTTCCTCTCATCAATCTCCACACAATACCCCATAATGACGAAGCAAAAACACATTTTTTGATAAAAAACTGAAATATCACATTTACGTAAGTATTCAGACCCTTTACTCAGTACTTTGTTGAAGCACATTTGGCAGCGATTACAGCATTGATTCTTCTTGGGAATGACGCTACAAGCTTGGCACACCTGTATTTGGGGAGTTTCTCCCATTCTTCTCTGCAGATCCTCTCAAGCTCTGTCAGGTTGGATGGGAAGCATCGCTACACAGCTAATTTCTGATCTCACCAGAGATGTTTGATCGGTTACAAGTCCGGGCTCTGGCTGGGCCACTCAAGGACATTCAGAGACTTGTCCTGAAGCCACTCCTGCTTTGTCTTGGCTGTGTGCTTAGGGTTGTTGTCCTGTTGGAAGGTGAACCTTTGCCCCAGGTCTGAGGTCTTGAGCGCTCTGGAGCAGGTTTTTTATCAAGGATCTCTGTATTTTGCTCTGTTCATCTTTGCCTTGATCCTGACTAGTCTCCCAGTCCCTGATGCTGAAAAACTTCCCCACAGCATGATGCTGCCAACAGCACCATGCTTCACTGTAGACATGGTATTGGTCAGGTGATGAGCAGTGCCTGGTTTCCTCCAGACTTGACACTTGGCATTCAGGCCAAGGAGTTCAATCTTGGTTTCATCAGACCAGAGAATCTTGTTTCTCATGGTCTGAGAGTCCTTTAGGTGCCTTTTGACATGCTGGATGTCATGTGCCTTTTACTGAGTGGATTCCGTCTGGCCGCTCTACCATAAAGGCCTGATTGGCGAAGTGCTGCAGAGATGGTTGTCCTTCTGAAAGGTTCTCCCATCTCCACAGAGGAACTCTAAAGCTCTGTCAGAGTAACCATCAGGTTCTTGGTCACCTCCTGACCAAGGCCCTTCTCCCCTGATTGCTCAGTTTGGTCGCGTGGCCAGCTCTAGGAAGAGTCTTGGTGGCCCAAACACCTTCCATTTAAGAATGATGTAGACCATTGTTTCTTGGGGACCTTCAATGCTGCAGAAATGTTTTGATACCTTTCCCCAGATCTGTGCCTCGACACAATCCTGTCTCTGAGCTCTATGGACAATTCCTTCGTCCTCATGGCTTGGTTTTTGCTCTGACATGCACTGTCAACGATGGGACCTTATGTAGACAGGTGCATGCCTTTCCAAATCATGTCCAATCAATTGAATTTATCACAGGTGGACTCCAATCAAGTTGTAGAAACATCTCAAGGATGATCAATGGAACAGGATGCACCTGAGCTCAATTTCGAGTCTCATAGCAAATGGGACTGTTGTTCCATGTAGTGAATCTGTTATTCTATGTGTTTCTATGGGCTAATAGCAGTAATGCTAAATTCAATGTTTCGTCAAATATTTATTTTTATTTTTGGGGATACCTTAGGGGGTCTTAAAATTCAACATCAAGTAGCTAAATTATTATAGGTATGACCACTTAAAACAATTACGTATGTTATCTAAGTATAACCCCCCTTCCTCCAGCGTAGACAGGGCTTAGACTATAGATTAAAGCATACACAAATTATCAATGGACCTACCAGGTACAACCCCAAATCAGTAAACACGGGCACCCTCATAGATGTCATTCTAACTAATTCGCCCTCCAAATACACCTCTGCTGTTTTCAATCAAGATCTCAGCGATCACTGCCTCATTGCCTGCATCCGTAATGGGTCTGCGACCAAACGACCACCCCTCATCACTGTCAAATGCTCCCTGAAACACTTCTGCGAGCAGGCCTTTCTAATCGACCTGGCCGGGGTATCCTGGAATGACATTGACCTCATCCCGTCAGTAGATGATGCCTGGCTATTCTTTAAAAGTGCCTTCCTCACCATCTTAAATAAGCATGCCCCTCTCAAAAAATGTAGAACTAGGAATAGATATAGTCCTTGGTTCACGCCAGACCTGTCTGCCCTTGACCAGCACAAAAACATCCGTTCTGCATTAGCATCGAATAGCCCCCGTGATATGCAACTTTTCAGGGAAGTTAGGAACAAATATACACAGGCAGTTAGAAAAGCTAAGGCAAGCTTTTTCAAACATACATTTGCATTAATGTGCAGCTGTATTCATCGACCTGGCCAAGGCTTTCTAATCTGTCAATCACAACATTCTTATTGGCAGACTCGACAGCCTTGGTTTCTCAAATGATTGCCTCGCCTGGTTTACCAACTACTTCTCTGATAGAGTTCAGTGTGTCAAATCGGAGGGCCTGTTGTCTGGACCTCTGACAGTCTCTATGGGTGTGCCACAGGGATCAATTCTCGGGCCGACTATACATCAATGATGTTGCTCTTGCTGCTGGTGATTCTCTGATCCACCTCTACGCAGACGACACCATTCTGTATACTTCTGGCCCCTCCTTGGACACTGTGTTAACTAACCTCCAGACAAGCTTCAATGCCATACAACTCTCCTTCCGTGGCCTCCAACTGCTCTTAAACACAAGTAAAACTAAATGCATGCTTTTCAATCGATCGCTGCCCGCATCTGCTCGCCCGTCCAGCAAAAATCTCTGAAGCTGGAGACTCACATCTCCCTCACTAGCTTTAAGCAACAGCTGTCAGAGCAGTTTACAGATCACTGCACCTGTACTTAGCCCATCTGTAAACAGCCCATCTATCTACCTATCTCATCCCCATACTGGTATTTATGTCTTTATTTTACTCGTTTGCACCCCAGTATCTCTACCTGCACATTCATCTTCTGCCGATCTACCATTCCAGTGTTTAATTGCTATATTGTAATTACTTCACCACCATGGCCTATTTATTTCCTTAACTTACCTCATTTGCACTCACTGTATATAGACTTTTTGTTTTCTTTTGTTCTACTGTATTATTGACTGTATGTTTTGTTTATTCCATGTGTAACTCTGTGTTGTTGTATGTGTCGAACTGCTATGCTTTATCTTGGCCAGGTCGCAGTTGCAAATGAGAACTTGTTCTCAACTAGCCTACCTGGTTAAATAAAGTTGTTCTCAACTAGCCTACCTGGTTAAATAAAGGTGTTCTCAACTAGCCTACCTGGTTAAATAAAGGTGTTCTCAACTAGCCTACCTGGTTAAATAAAGGTGAAATAAATAAAAACTTGGCAAACAGCGGAGAGGAGCATCAACAACATGGATGTCCCCGGTCCGAATCACACACGCTGAAAGTTTAATATTTCTGGGGTGTGTTTAGCTATTCATTTGGGGAGGGGGGGAGGGGGGGGGGGGTGATAGGGAATTGTCAACAGATGTCTCAGTCAATGTAGTCCATGCCAATATTTGGGATCAAAGCACACAAATATTTTGTGTAATTAAATTTCACACAGTGATAATGTCAGAAGTTATAGGAATGCAATCATTGTCAATAACACAAAGCACACTTGTGTGAAATGCCCTTGTAAATAGCAAGACATGCTGCTAAAATAAACAGAAGGCAGAATGGCAGTGTAGTCTCGCTAGAATCAGTGTCACTTGTGACACCTGCATAGTACAAGATAAAGGTAGTGTTGCAATGGGCTTGTAGCCTACTGTACAGTGTTCCTCAAGCTTTACTAGCTATCAACCAACCAGTGACTAACCACGTTGTTAGCACAATAACCTTTTTGCTGTATTTCTAATAAAGTGTCAAAGAAAACATTCACTAATCAGTGGCAAACCTGCATCTTAAAATTTGATCTATCAATAATAAACTATCTGGTCTCCCGAGTGGCGCAGGGGTCTAAATCAAATCAAATCAAATCAAATTGTATTAGTCACAAGGAAGACCTTACATTGAAATGCTTATTTACGAGCCCCTAACCAACAGTGCAGTTCTTTAAAAAATGGATAAGAATAAGAGATAAAAGTAACAAGTAATTAAAGAGCAACAGTAAAAAATAACAATATATACAGGGGGGTGTATACAGTGAAATTCTCAATTATAGTGGATTTATCGGTGGTGACAATGTTTCCTAGCCTCAGAGCAGTGGGCAGCTGGGAGGAGGTGCTCTTATTCTCCATGGACTTTACAGTGTCCCGGAACTTTTTTGAGTTAGTACTACAGGATGCAAATTTCTGTTACATACAATATATACATACAATATATACAGTGATGTACTGGGCCATTCTCACTACCCTCTGTAGTGCCTTGCATTCGGAGGCCGAGCAGATGCCATACCAGGCAGTGATGCAACCAGTCAAGACGCTCTTGATGGTGAAGCTGTATAACTTTTTGAGGATCTGAGGACCCATGTCAAAGCTTTTCAGTCTCCTGAGGGGGAATAGGTTTTGTCGTGCCCGCTTCACGACTGTCATGGTGTGCTTGGACCATGTTAGTTTGTTGGTGATGTGGACTCCAAGGCACATGAAGCTCTCAACCTACTCCACTGCAGCCCCGTCGATGAGAATGGGGGCGTGCTCAGTCCTCTTTTTCCTGTAGACCACAATCATATCCTTTGTCTTGATCACGTTGAGGGAGTGGCTGTTGTCCTGGCACCACCCTGGCACCACCAACTCATTGTTGTCGGTGATCAGGCCTACCACTGTTGTGTCATTGGCAAATGTAATGATGGTATTGGAGTTGTGCCTGGCAGTGCAGTCCTGAGTGAACAGGGAGAATAGGAGGGGGCAGAGCACACACCCTTGAGGGGCCCCTGTTTTGGGGATCAGTGTGGTAGATGTGTTGTTACCTACCCTTACCACCTGGGGGAAGCCCGTCAGGAAGTCTAGGATCCAGTTGCAGAGGGAGGTGTTTAGTCCCAGGGTCCTTAGCTTATTGATGAGCTTTGAGGGCACTATCGTGTTGAACGCTGAGCTGTAGTCAATGAACAGCATTCTCACATAGGTGTTCCTTTTGTCCAGGATGGAAAGTGCAGTGTGGAGTGCAATAGAGACTGCATCATCTGTGGATCAGTTGGGGTGGTATGCAAATTGGAGTGGGTCTAGGGTTTCTGGGATGATGGTGTTGATGTAAGCCATGACCAGCCTTTCAAAGCACTTCATGGCTACAGACGTGAGTGCTACAGGTCGATAGTCGTTTAGCCGGTTTACCTTAGTGTTCATGGACAAAGGCACTATGGTGGTCTGCTTAAAACATGTTGGTATTACAGACTCGGACAGGGAGAGGTTGAAAATGTCAGTGAAGACACTTGTTAGTTGGTCAGCGCATGCTCGCAGTACACGTCCTGGTAATCCGTCTGGCCCTGCGGCCTTGTGAATGTTGACCTGTCTAAAGGTTTTACTCACATCGGAACAGCTGGTGCTCTCATGCATGTTTCAGTGTTATTTGCCTCGAAGCGAGCATAGAAGTAGTTTAGCTCGTCCGGTAGGCTCGTGTCACTGGGCAGCTCTCGGCTGTGCTTCCCTTTGTAGTCTGTAATGGTTTGCAGTCCCTGCCACATCCGACGAGCGTTAGAGCCGGTGTAGTAGGACTCGATCTTAGTCCTGTATTGACGCGTTGCCTGTTTGATGGTTCATCAGAGGGCATAGCAGAATTTATTATAAGCTTCCGGGTTAGAGTCCCGCTCCTTGAAAGCTGCAGCTCTAGCCTTTAGCTCAGTGCGGATGCTGCCTGTAATCCATGACTTCTGGTTGGGGTATGTACGTACGGTCACTGTGGGGACAACGTCATCGATGCACTTATTGATGAAGCCATTGACAGATGTGGTGTACTCCTCAATGCCATTGGAGGATTCTCGGAACATATTCTAGTCTGTGCTAGCAAAACAGTCCTGGAGCTTTCCATCTGCTTCATCTGACCACTTTTTTATTGATCTAGTCACTGGTGCTTCCTGCTTTAATTTTTGCTTGTATGCAGGAATCATGAGGGTGGAATTATGGTCAGATTTGCCAAATGGAGGGTGAGGGAGAGCTTTGTATGCATCTCTGTGTGTGTAGTATAGTTGGACCAGAGTTATTTTCCCTCTGGTTGCACATTTAACATGCTGATATACATTAGGTAAAACTAATTTAAGTTTCCCTGCATTACAGTCCCCGCCTACTAGGAGCGCCGCCTCTGGGTGACCATTTTCTTGTTTGATTATGGCAGAATACAGCTCATTCAATGCTATCTTAGTGCCAGCCTCTGACTGTGGTGGTATGTAAACAGCTACAAAGAATATAGATGAAAACTCTCTCGGTAGGTAGTGTGGTCTGCAGCTATCATGAGAAACTCTACCTCAGGTGAACAATAGCTTGAGACTTCCTTAGATATCGTGCACCAGCTGTCGTTTACAAAAATACAGACGCCGCTGTTCTATCCTGCCGGTACATCGTATAACCAGCCAGCTGTAAGTTGATATTGTCGTTGTTCAGCCACGACTCCGTAAAGCATAAGATTGCAAAGCACAGTTTTTAATGTGCCGTTGGTCATTTATTCTTCCCAGTAACTCATCCATTTTATTGTCCAAAGATTGCATGTTTGCTAGCAGAATTGAGTGAAGTGGGGGTTTATTCAATCGCCTCCGACTGCTCAGAAGGCAGATCACTGTGGTTGTGGCCTGTTCCCGAGGGAGCTGTACAAGTATATCCTCCGCCTCGGGCTCGTCAGAGTCGTGAAAGAAGAAAAAGGATTCTTCTAGTCCGTGGTGTGTAATTGCAGTCCTGATGTCTAAAAGTTATTTTCGGTCATAAGAGACGGTAGCGGCAACATGTACAAAAAGAGTAAAAGAATCAATTACAAACAATGCAGATAAACGAACAAAAAAACACAATCGGTTGGGGGCACGTAAAACGTCTGCCTTCTGCTCCGGCGCCATCTTAAGGCACTGCATCCCAGTGCTAGAGGATTCACTACAGACTTGGGTTCGATCTTGGGCTGTATCACAACTGACGTGATCAGGAGGCCCATAGGGCGGCACACAATTGGCCCAGCATTGTCCGGGTTAGTGGAGGGTTTGGCCGGGGGAGCTTTACTTGGCGCATCACACTCTGGCACCTCCTTGTGGTGGGCCGGGTGACTGTAGACTGACCTCGGTCGTCAGTTGAACAATGTTTCCTCTGACACATTGGTGCGGCTGATTTCTGGGTTAAGCGGGCGGGTGTTAAGAAGCGTGGTTTGGCAGGTCATGTTTCGGAGGAGGCATGACTCAAACTTCGCCTCCCGAGCCCATTGGGGAGTTGGGGAGAAACAAGCCCATTGGGGAGAGACAAGATCGAAATTGTGGAGAAAAAGGGGGTAAAATATATACACCCCTCACATTTCTGTAAATATTTGAGTATATATTTTCATGTGACAACTCTGAAGAAATGACACTTTGCTACAATGTAAAGTAGTGAGTGTACAGCTTGTATAACAGTGTCAATTTACTGTCCCCTCAAAATAACTCAACACACAGCCATTAATGTATAAACCGCTGGCAACAAAAGTGAGTACACCCCTAAGTGAAAATGTCCAAATTGGGCCCAATTAGCCATTTTCCCTCCCTGGTGTCATTTGACTCGTTAGTGTTACAAGGTATCAGGTGTGAATGGGGAGCAGGTGTGTTACATTTGGTGTCATCGCTCTCACACTCCCTCATACTGACTGGTCACTGGAAGTTCAACATGGCACCTCATGGCAAAGAACTCTCTGAGGATCTGAAAAAAATAATTGTTGCTCTACATAAAGATGGCCTGGGCTATAAGAAGATTGTCAAGACCCTGAAACTGAGCTGCAGCACGGTGGCCAAGACCATACAGCGGTTTAACTGGACAGGTTCCACTCAGAACAGGCCTCGCCATGGACGACCAAAGAAGTTGAGTGCACGTGCTCAGCATCATATCCAGAGGTTGTCTTTGCGAAATAGACGTTTGAGTGCTGCCAGCATTGCTGCAGAGGTTGAAGGGGTGGGGGGTCAGCCTGTCAGTGCTGACCATACGCCGTACACTGCATCAAATTGGTCTGCATGGCTGTCATCCCAGAAGGAAGCCTCTTCTAAAGATGATGCACAAGAAAGCCCGCAAACAGTTTGCTGTTGACAAGCAGACTAAGGACATCGATTACTGGAACCATGTCCTGTGGTCTGATGAGACCAAGATAAACTTATTTGGTTCAGATGGTGTCAAGCGAGGGTGGCAGCAACCAGGTGAGGAGTACAAAGACAAGTGTGTCTTGCCTACAGTCAAGCATGGTGGTGGGAGTGTCATGGTCTGGGGCTGCATGAATGCTGCCGACACTGGGGAGCTACAGTTCATTGAGGGAACCATGAATGCCAACATGTACTGTTGTGACATACTGAAGCAGAGCATGATCCCCTCCCTTCAGAGACTGGGTCACAGGGCAATATTCCAACATGATAAGGACCCCAAGCACACCTCCAAGACGACCACTGCCTTGCTAAAGAAGCTGAGGGTAAAGGTGATGGACTGGCCAAGCATTTCTCCATACTTAAACCCTATTGAGCATCTGTGGGGCATCCGCAAACAGAAGGTGGAGGAGTTCAAGGTCTCTAACATCCACCAGCTCCTTGATGTCGTCATGGAGGAGTGGAAGAGGACTCCAATGGCAACCTGTGAAGCTCTGGTGAACTCCATGCCCAAGAGGGTTAAGGCAGTGCTGGAAAATTATGACACTTTGGGCCCAATTTGGGGATTTTCACTAAGGGGTGTACTCACTTTTGTTGCCAGCGGATTAGACATTAATGGCTGTGTGTTGAGTTATTTTGAGGGGACAGCAAATTTACACTGTTATACAAGCTGTACACTCATTACTTTACATTGTAGCAAAGTGTCATTTCTTCAGTGTTGTCACATGAAAAGATATACTCAAATATTTACAAAAACGTGAGGGGTGTACTCACTTTTCTGATATACTGTATATATATAACATTGCTTTAACAGGCCCCAGAAAGAAATGAGGGGGAAGGATAAGATCAGCAAATACTACCTACCAAACAGGTGCAATTTGTGAGCACAACGCTCCTGTGGTAAATCCTTTGATTCAGCAGCAAATTGTCTGTCAGTCTCTGAACCTGCATTAGATTTTCTGGGGACCATGGCATTGTGGTTCTAATAATGTCCTATACATTCAAGGTGTGAAATCATATCCATAATCTATACACCAATGCCTGAACGTAAGCCAAAATGCAGCCCCCTCCCCCTCTCCACCCCATGAATGTATTATGTTGCGCTGTTAGTTCAGTCCAAATCAGATAGTGGAAAAAAAATCTAGGGAAACATACAGGAGATCACACAATGGGAGACCACACAATGTTGACATCAGTCATGTGGATGTAATACAAATGCTAATACATAATCTGTGTCCTTCCCAATACATTAGAATAGGATTTAAAAACAGGATGTTTGAGATTCACTACTGCATGAAAACCAATGACGACACAGAAATTCTAATGATTTTGTCTCAAAATATTATTTCAAGCACCAGGGAGGAAGTGAGAGAGGGAGGCAAATTTGCTTTAACTCTGCAATGAACAACTTTGTGGTGCATCAACTCTCCCCTTACAGAAAAACCACATGAATTTCACATGTGGTCGCATGAGGTGTTATAAAACATGTTTTTATGTGATCATGTAATATTATGTGAAGTTAATGTGATGTCAAGTGATATCATGTAAAGCAACATGTGATAACATGAAAATATCACGTGGAGTGTTCCAAAAACACGTTTTCACATTATTTCACATGTGAAATTTCACATGAAAGGGAAAGGGGGATACCTAGTCAGTTGTACAACTGAATGCCTTCAACTGAAATGTGTCTTCCACATTTAACCTCTCTGAATCGGAGAGGTGCAGGGTGCTGCCTTAATCAACATCCACGTCTTTGGCGCCCGGGGAACAGTGGGTTAACTGCCTTGTTCAGGGGCAGAACGATAGATTTGTACCTTGTCGGCTCGGGGATCCAATGCTCTAACCACTAGAAATCATGTGATGTTCCACGTGAAATCATGTGGTTTTTCTGTAAGGAGGTAATTGTACAGTGAAGTATATATTGTTAGGTGCATGGCTCAGACTTTCTCTGACCTTTCATCCAACACCAGCCATGATTGCATTTAGAGTGGCTAAGTGTTATTCAATGGATTTCTATGGGCTAATATCAGTAAGGCCACATTCAATGTTTATACTTACAGTGGTCCTACAATTCAAAGTCAAATAGCTAAATTATCATTGGTATGGCCATCTTAAAATAAGTCCATATGTTAACTTAATAGAAACCCAGCTTGGCATAATTAGACCTTAGAGGGTTAAGACCACCTAATTACCTTAATTTAATTCATGAAAGACCTGTCATTAGAATAGCACAATCGAAGATTTCTGAACCTAACTGTAACTTGATTTTCCCACCTCCTTTCCACAGCCTTTTAGGTCTACCTTAAAACCTGTTTGGGCTAGGGGGAAGCATTTTTACTTTTAGATGAAAAGCTTGCCCAGAGTAAACTTCCTCCTACTCAGTCCCAGATGCTAGTATATGCATATTATTATTAGTATTGGATAGAAAACACTCTGAAGTTTCTAAAACTGTTTGAATGATGTCTCTGAGTATAACAGAACTCATATGGCAGGCAAAAACCTGAGAAAAAATCCAAACAGGAAGTGGGAAATCTGAGGCGTGTAGTTTTTCAACTCATCCCCTATTGAAGAGACAGTGGGATATTGGTCATCTTGCACTTCCTAAGGCTTCCACTAGATGTCAACAGTCTTTAGAACCTTCTTTGATGCTTGTCATATGAAGGGGGGCTGAATGAGAGGGGAATGAGTCAGAGGTCTGCCTGAGTACCACGAGCTGACCATGCGAGGTCACGTGAAAGTTAGCTTGCTTTCCATTGCTTTCGACAGACAATGTAATTCTCCGGTTGGGACATCATTGAACATTTATGATAAAAACATCCTAAAAATTGATTCTATACATCGTTTGATATGTTTCTACGACCAGTAATATAACTTTTTGGAGTTTTCATCCGACATTTCCGCTGGAATTGCCAGCGCCTTATGAGTTTCGATTTGTTTACTAAACGCGCAAACAAATGATGAACTTTATCAAACAAATCAAACATTTATTGTGGAACTGGGATTCCTGGGAGTGCATTCTGATGAAAATCATCAAAGGTAAGTGAATATTTATAATGCTATTTCTGACTAATGTTGACTCCAACATGGCAGATATCTGTTTGGCTGGATTTGTTGTCTGAGTGCGGTACTCAGATTATGCTTTTTCCGCAAAGTTTTTTGAAATCTGACACAGCAGTTGCATTAAGGAGAAGTTTATCTAAAGTTTAATGTATAAAAGTTGTATCTATTATCAATGTTTATTATGAGTATTTCTATGAATTGATGAGGCTCTCTGCAAAATCACTGCATGTTTTGGAACTACTGAACATAACACACCAATGTAAAATGAGATTTTTTGATATAAATATTCACTTTATCAAACAAAACATACATGTATTGTGTAACATGAAGTCCTATGAGTGTCATCTGATAAAGATCATCAAAGGTTAGTGATTCATTTTATCTATATTTCTGCTTTTTGTGACAACTCTCTTTGGCTGGAAAAATCGCTGTGTTTTTCTGTGACTTGGTGGTGACCTAACATAATCGTTTGTGGAGCTTTCGCTATAAAGCCTTTTGGAAATCAGACACTGTGGGTGGATTAAGGAGAATTGTATCTTTAAAGTGGTGCCTAATACTTGTATGTTTGAGAAATTTTATTTATGAGATTTCTGTTGATTGAATTTGGCGCCCTGCAATTTCATTGGCTGTTGGCGAGGGGTTCCGCTAGCGGAAGCGGAACCCCGTTCCTAGACAGGTTTAAGACAGGCCAAAATATCAGTGTTTTGCATCTGTAATCTGTATGCTATTGTATAATGGATGTGATAAAAGCCTAATGCAACCAATGAGTGAGTCTTAGATTTTGCTAGAGGTAATTTATTTAATGACAGGACTTAACAAATAACACTATTAACAGCATATATCATATTATATATGAACAAATATGTATGTATGTTAAATTATGTCATCAAAACGCAATGCATGCTGTATGTTTCAACTTCTTACAGTAGAATGCAGCACTTGTAAGAGTCATCTTGAGAGAGAGAGAGAGAGAGAGAGAGAGAGAGAGAGAGAACTCTTCTGTACTTCATACGGTACGACACACCTTGTATTTCCACATCACATCGACAGCTATTTTAAGGTATTGACCTTTGTTGATGTTTTTTCTGCCAAGTGCTCCAGGCTTCGGTTTTTGAGGGCGGTTGCTTGTGTTTTGGAGAGGAAAAAGGCTCTTGGGCATGAGTGTCTCTAGTAGTCTTCTTGGCCCCCCCTTGTCCCCAACAGGGCCACGCTGCTGCTCCAGCTAGCGATCATGCATAAACATCGGTATACAGTAGCCCAGAGATGTTTGCATGCTCGGAAAGAAGAGGCTGTAGGAAAAACAAACCTACACTGCATGTCATACCTTTCAAAGCCAAGTTGACCTACCAGTGGGTCAACTTGACGTGATGATAAATGTGTCTTAACAACTGCTTAACTGTCTGCAGCTTTGAAAATGAGCCAAGAGCAAGACCAATAGTTGTATTGTTATGCCTTTCAAGCCACCAAGATGTGCATAAACTTACCTCCAGAAGATGAGAATCTTGAGGGATTGTGAATGGGACTTTAAGGTGTTTACACAGGCAGCCCAGTTCTGATCTTTTTTTCACTAATTGACCAATCAGATCAGCTCTGAAAATTATCAGATGTTAAAATATCTTATGTGATTGGTCAAAAGAACATTAGTGGAAAAAAAGATCAGAAATGGGCTTCCTCTGTGTAAAAGGTTTGTAGTGATGTTTATGTGGAGGTGATGGTGGTGGCATGTACATGTATTGCCCTGAAAAAGCAAAGTGCCCAGTGGAGAATATTCCTGGACATATCACTGTTTAGACCAAGGCCCTGAATGCTTTTTTGGAATAGAGAGATAAAGCACTAAACCGTTAGATGGAGGTTAATGAGTATGTTGGTGAGGAAGCCTGTACATTAGAAAGCACCTGTAAAAGTGGATGATGCCGCTTTTAACCTGTCAACATGAGGCAATATTAACACTTAATGGCGGAATTTAGAAATGCCCAATTGTGCCTACCCTGCAGTGAATACTGAAGAAAATTACACCCAATGTTTGTACCTTCCTGTATTGATGATAAAGGACACGGTACACTACAGAATATACTCTCCCAGGAATTTCAACGAGACCTCGCAGTGATTCTCTGTCACATTCATCTCCAGCATGCTGGCTCAAAAAACCTTGGTGATCTGGAGGTTAATGCATTTTCTAAGCCAGCACTGTGTTTGTTTTCACCTCCTTGTTGAGACACAACAGGGACACGGCCAATGAAAGCAAGAATGATGATGTGTACAAACAACATGAGACCCTACTCTGAATGCCACACTTATTGATAATGTTTTTTACAAATTCTTTGAATAATGTTGTTAATACAGGTATACTTTATGTCACAACTTCCACCGAAGGTGGCTCCTCTCCCTGTTCGGGTGGCGGTCGGCGGTCGTCGTCGCCGGTCTACTAGCTGCCACCAATTCCTTTTTCTTTTCTGTTAGTTTTGTCTTGATTGTTTTCACCTGTTACTTATTTGTTGTTAATTATTGGCCTATTTAAACTTCCAGGGCCCGCCTGCTTTTGTGCGGGCTTATTCTCACTGTCAGTGATGAGATTGTTGTGCTTACGTATTTTGCTGTCTGTTATTTTCCCTGGTTTTGGGGACATACCTGTTTATTGGTATTTTTGCCTGTTTGTTGGCTAGACCCAGCTTAATAAACATATGCATTGGAAGCATTGCTCTCTGAGCCTGACTCCACACCCACCACTCCTAGGTATCCGTGACACTTTATACTGACATTTCGGACCACATTCCAATTTTCCACTTCTCTTTGGCAACTGAAAATGAACCGATGGGAATGATTACTAGCATTAAGTGTAGAATATTTAACAAAAGTAATTGTGAGCGCTTAAAGATGTTGATTGATGATATTTCATGGGAAAATGTTATAATCAGGCTGATGTGGAGTTTGCTTACCAGACTTTTCCCTTTCAACTCTGTATTTCACCACTGCTTTCCCTTAGTTAAACCATGTAAGAGACCAGCAGAAGGGTTCTGGAAACCTTGGTTTACAACCGGTCTCAAAAAATCCTCAGTAAAAAAAAACAAGTTGTATAAAATCCTTAAATAATATAAAGTCGAACTTGAAAAGTCATCAAGCAACTGTTGAGTAAGAAAATGGCATCTACAACTATTCCATTTAAATTGTATTGTTGGAAATAAGTCCTATAGGGATGCTGATGTTAGTTCATGTGAATTTAATAACTTTTTGTGAGATGTGGGTTCCTCTCTGTCAAAGACAATTTAGAAAACTGATTGAAATCCCTTGGATTACATGAAGGGACATTTCCCTTCTCTGCTTCAGTGTGATCCTCCTGATGTAATGGAGGTGATGGAGGCAATTGGTAACTTCAAGATATCAGCAGCAGGTCATGATGACATGTGTGCCTCTTTGGTGAAATCAGTGTCTTCCTCGATCACTGAGCCTCTAACGTATATCTTCACCAAATCTATGTAAACTGGTATTGTTCCTAAATATTAGAAAAGTTATCCCCCTCTATAAATCTGGGGATCAAAGATCTTTTACAAATTATCGGCCAATATCTGTAGTGCCATGTTTTTCTAAAATACTCAAAAAAATGGGTGTATAAGAGAATGTTGAAACATTTAAATCAACACTGTATTCTATATGTTCTGATGCTGATTGGCTTATTTTTAGGCAGTTACGAAACAAGTGTTCTTTTCTTCTCAGGATGGCCAAGTCTGTTACCACTGATAACCTGAATGACCCTAGAAAGTTTTGGAAAGCTATTAAGTCTATGTCTGGTAACAGTAATGTTAATGAATTACCGTCATGTGTTTTGAAGGACTCTGTTGCTATATATGACAAAACTGAAATGCTGAATTGTTTCAATGAGCACTTTGTATCATCTGGTAGGCTGTTTGATTCAGTGTCCTCTGTCTCTGTACAACCCTGTGTGGATGAACCAGTGAGAGCTGGTCAAACGTTTAGCTTTTTGCCATTCTCAGTGCAGGTGGTACATAAAGCCCTGAAATCCTTAGATCAGAGAAAGCCTGCAGGTCCTGGTCTTTTGGATCCCTGCTTTTTAAATCTGGCAGCTGATTTCATAGCTGAACCACTTACATCTCTGTTCAATCTAACCCTGGAATGTGTTGAAATTCCAAAGATCTGGAAATCAGCATTTGTCCTACCACCTTTAAAAGGGGGAGATCCAACTCTTTTAAATAATTACAGGCCAATCTCAAAGCTGCCACCCCTGGTGAAAATACTTGAAACCCTTGTAAGTGAACAGCTAAAAGAGTTTTTATTTACTAACTCTATTTTATCAATGTACCAATCGGGATTCAGGAAGAAGCATAGCACAATTACAGCAGCCATGAAGGTTTTAAATGATATCACTGAAGCCATTGACAAAAAACAGCACTGTGTCTCACTTTTTATTGATCTCTCTAAGGCTTTTGATCTAGTTGATCATGCTATACTAAGGCAGAGATTGTCGAGTGTAGGTCTTTCGGAGCATGCAGTTGCATGGTTTGCATGCTATCTGTCTGATAGAACTCCGTGCACTCAATTTCATGGGCTTATGTCTGTTAAATTGTCTGTCTTGAATGGTGTGCCCCACGGCTCTGTACTTGGTCCTCTCTTATTCACTATTTATATACATGATTTAGACAAAACTTCATTTTTATGTTGATAATGTTGTTATTTACTGTTGTGCCTCGTCTCTTACAAAAGCTTTCCAGAACATGCAAACTGCTTTTTATACTGTTCAACATACCTTGTGTCAACTGAAGCTTATCCTCAATACTGACAAAACTAAACTAATGGTGTTTTCTAATGCAAGAAATAGACCTCTGAACCTTTAATCTATTACTACCTGTCAGGGCAAGGAGATTGAGGTTGTAACCTCATATAAATATCTTGGAATTTGAATTTATGACGGCCTCTCTTTTAAATTGCATATTTTAAATTGCAACAACTTACAAAAAAAGTGAAGCTGAAATTGGGATTTTATTTTAGTAATAAGGCCTGTTTTTCTTTTGAAGCCAGAAGGATGCTAGAATCCTGACTAGAACAAAAAAATGTGATCATATTACTCCAGTGCTAGCCTCCCTACCTCCCTCCTGTCAAGGCAAGGGCTGATTTCAAGGTTCTACTGCTAACCTACAAAGCATTACATGGGCTTGCTCCTACCTATCTCTCTGATTTGGTCCTGCCGTACATACCTACATGTACGCTACGGTCACAAGACGCAGGCCTCCTAATTGTCCCTAGAATTTCTAAGCAAACAGCTGGAGGCAGGGTTTTCTCCTAGAGAGCTCCATTTTTATGGAATTGTCTGCCTACCCATGTGAGAGACGCAAACTCGGTCTCAACCTTTAAGTCTTTACTGAAGATTCATCTCTTCAGTGGGTCATATGACTGAGTGTAGTCTGGCCCAGGAGTGTGAAGTTGAACGGAAAGGCTCTGGAGCAACGAACCGCCCTTGCTGTCTCTGCCTGGCCGGTTCCCCTCTTTCCACTGGGATTCTCTGCCTCTAACCCTATTACAGGGGCTGAGTCACTGGCTTACTGGTGCTCTTTCATGCCGTCCCTAGGAGGGGTGCGTCACTTGAGTGGGTTGCGTCACTGATGTGATCTTCCTGTCTGGGTTGGCGCCCCCCCTTGTGTTGTGCCGTGGCGGAGATCTTTGTGGGCTATACTCGGCCTTGTCTCAGGATGGTAAGTTGGTGGTTGAAGATATCCCTCTAGTGGTGTGGGGGCTGTGCTTTGGCAAAGTGGCTGGGGTTATATCCTTCCTGTTTGGCCCTGTCCGGGGGTATCATTGGATGGGGCCACAGTGTCTCCTGACCCCTCCTGTCTCAGCCTCCAGGATTTATGCTGCAGTAGTTTATGTGTCGGGGGGCTAGGGTCAGTTTGTTATATCTGGAGTACTTCTCCTGTCCTATCCGGTGTCCTGTGTGAATTTAAGTATGCTCTCTCTAATTCTCTCTTTCTCTCTCTCGAAGGACCTGAGCCCTAGGACCATGCCTCAGGACTACCTGGCATGATGACTCCTTGCTGTCCCCAGTCCACCTGGCCGTGCTGCTGCTCCAGTTTCAACTGTTCTGCCTGTGATTATTATTATTTGACCATGCTGGTCATTTATGAACATTTGAACATCTTGGCCATGATCTGTTATAATCTCCACCCGGCACAGCCAGAAGAGGACTGGCCACCCCACATAGCCTGGTTCCTCTCAAGATTTCTTCCTAGGTTTTGGCCTTTTTAGGGAGTTTTTCCTAGCCACCTTGCTTCTACACCTGCATTGCTTTCTATTTGGGGTTTTAGGCTGGGTTTCTTTACAGCACTTTGAGATATCAGCTGATGTACGAAGGGCTATATAAATAAATTTGATTTGATTTGAGTAATCTCCTCCACATATTCCAACTCTCACACACTCACATCCACACAAGCACACACATTTAAACAAAACATGGGGGGAAAATGGAATGCTTAGCAGGACGGGAAAATTGTCTAATTCACATACTTATCCCACATCCCTGGTCATCCCTAAGGCCTCTGGTATGGTGGACTCACTAAACACATGCTTCATGTGTAAATGAAGTCTGAGTGTTGGATCGTGCCCCTGGCTATCTGTAAAAAAAAAAATAAAAAAATGTTGCCGTCTGGGTTGCTTAATACAAGGAATTTAAAATGATTTATACTTTTACTTTTGATACTTAAGTATATTTTAGCAATTACATTTACTTTTGATACTTAAGTATATTTAAAACCAAATACTTTTAGATTTTTACTGGGTAACTTTCACTTTTACTTGAGTCATTTTTATTAAGGTCCCTTTACTTTTACTCAAGTATTTCTCCTCTTTGTCTGCCTCTTCAGTCCAGAGTGCATTGTATGGTGCCAATGGATGGATGTTGGGATTGTCAGACTGTTGATCTGCAAGTTGAACATGGTGAAATTGTAGACTCCAAAATTGATAGTGCAGTTTATTTGGCCGATTTTTACAGCGAACTAGCTACTTCACATGCTGATATGAGTTTGGTATTATTGTGTGTAGCTATGTTTGATATCTAACTACCTAGCTATCTAGCTAGCTAGCCAGCCAGCCCTTAGAGAGAACATTGCATTGTAGGTTTTGTAGTCAACTTGAGCTGCAACAGATTTCCACAACGATTTTCGCATTTTGCTACCAACCTTATTATTTATTTTTGTTTGTTTTAATTTAACCTTTATTTAACTAAGCAAGACAGCTAATATTTGTATTAACTGGGCAAGTCAGTAAAGAACAAATTCTTATTTACAATGATGGCCTACCCTGGCCAAACCCTTCCCTAACCCGGACGATGCTGGGCCAATTATGCACTGCCCTATGGGACTCCCGATCACGGCCAGTTGTTATACAACTCAGGATCGAACCAGGGTCTGTAGTGACTCCTCAAGCACTGAGATGCAGTGCCTAAGACCGCTGCACCACTCAGGACAAAATTAAACATTTGTTCACAAAAAATATTGCTCTCACATGTTAGTGTTATTTAACACTGTAAATTATAGGAATTGGTGGTTTTGGGTAAATGTTTCCTTTAAGGCATGTAACAAACTTGAACTATTCTCAAACGATTCATTGCTTTTAAGGCTAAAGTATTTGAATGTAGAATAGAATTGCTGCAGCATGTTTATATAGAGGAGGGAAAGAGGGAATAAATACATTAACAAACAGCAAAACAGGAATGTGTTCAAACTGTTCCAAAATGACTGGAAAGCAGGGGGAGCACAGGGGAACTGCGTGCCACATTGTGACTGCCTGCCTGTCTCCTGATAAAGCCATTGTCTGTTTATCTTTTGGAATTAGTTCCAAAATGGGCCTGGCTGAGGTGACCAATACGCAGTCACAATACAAAACTTAACTCCATGCCCCGAGGGCTGCTGGGACAGGAATTCCTCCAGCTGCCACCACACAAGAGTTGACGCTGAGTGTGTGCCAGCCATTAAATGGATCCTAATGCTGGGCGTGCTCAGGGGGGATGAAGATAACAGTAGCATGCTAAAAACAACAACAACATAGGCAATGGCTTTGTGAGAGCTAAACTGTGTGTGGATATTTCCCCTCATTATTGTGCAAATTTTCACACATTTTCTCCCTCCATTTTTGTATTTCAATACTTTCTGGTGCACATCTGAAATAGGCAGCAGCTCATTTAAACCGATGGTGTGTTTGTGGATAAATATTACAGCTGAATGAGGAAAAGGTTTTAGTTAATCAAATCATTTTGATGCGTCATGAAAACAATGCATTGTTGTATATAATCAAATACGGTGAACATTTTTCTGTCCTTCATTTCATTTCTGTCCATGCCAAATCATTATAATTTTCTGGGACGCTCTACCACCAAGTGTGAATATACCCAGTGGCAAATCTTTCTGTCCAACCTGTGAGTGATCATTATCATTAATCTGTCAGTAATCCCATGTCAAAGGTCTTCATCACCACGACAGACTGCCTATCAAATTCCAGTGGATAATGGGAAACCACCTCACACATGGTAAATAACTTGCTAACATCAGATAACATTCATACTCTATATTGGGATTCTCTGAAACTCACTTAGATCATTCCTTTAATGATACATCAGTAGTACTTCTTCTGTTCGTTCCTTTTCATGTGTCTAGGATTAAACCTATGTCTCACAGCCCTTTGTCTGGCGTACACAGTGAGGTGCCTCCTGAAGGTTTGACCGCGGGGTAGGGGATTCCAGTACCTGGTTGACTGGGAGGGTTATGGCCCGGAGGAGAAGTGCTGGGTCCCCGCTAGGGACCAAGGCCTCATTGCTGAGTTCCAATGCCAGCCCCACAGGTCAACCAGGTATGCGCCCAGGTAGGACCCCAGGTTGCGCCCTTAGAGGGGGGTGGGTGGGGGTACTGTCACACCCTGATCTGTTTCACCTGTCTTCGGGCTTGTCTCCCCCCCCCTCCCAGGTGTTGCCCATCTTTCCCATTATCCCCACTGTGTTTTCTGTTTGTCTGTTGCCAGTTCGTTTTGTTTCGTCAAGCCTACCAGCGTTATTCCCATGCTCCTGTCTTTCTCTAGTTTCTAGTTTTGACCATTCTGCCTGCCCTGACCCTGAGTCTGCCTGTCTTTCTGTACCTTTCGGACTCCGCTCTGAATTACTGACTTCTTCCTGCCCTTGACCTGCCGTTTGCCTGCCCCCTGTTTTTTTAATAAACTTTTTTGTTACTTCGAAACTGTCTGCATCTGGGTCTTCTCCTGAGTCTTGACAGTTGAAGTGTTGTGGTTGCAAGTTCAAGTGCTAACAGTCAGTATCTGGATAATATGTGTGCAATGCTTGATAATGTGTGTGATGCTAACAGAGGTCTATTTTCTGGGTGACCTGAATATAGACTGGTTTTCATCAAGCTGTCCGCTCAAGAGGTAGCTTCTTACTATAACCAGTTCCTGTAATTTGTCTCAGGTTATGTATGAATGAGTGTTTACAAGAACTACGTCATCCATGTGTATTGGTCAGATTTTTACAAATGCTTCAGAACTACTAAGCTAACATATGGAATTGTTTTAAGATGATTATACAATTATACTAATTATACAATTAGTTTTGTAGGCCAAACTGTTCGGACGCTACAGATGTTTTTGTGAGAAGAACCATTTTCGGGATGTCATGGTTTGGCAAACATCGCTGTAGCTCAGCCAACTTTGAGACGCAGTCCATGCAGAAAACATAACTCTAGTTTAAACGGACAGATTTTGATGGGGATTTTTTTTATTATGACTTAAGGATTTAAAGAAGCTGACTGTTAGAACAGTCAAGGATTGATGAGGAATTGAACCATGTTATAGTTGAGAGAGATCAAGCAAAAGGAGTGGCTAAGTAAAATGAGAAATGGTGTGACTAAACTGAACAAAAATAAGAAACTGTATGAAACTATGAAATTATGGAAAGTATGATGGAAAAAAGATTTGGAGTACATTAAATGAAATGATGGGCAAATGAAAGACATTCAAATCGTATTTCATTGATTCAGAAGGCTCATTCATCACAAAAACCTTTTGATATTGCCAATTTTTATGACTATTTGGTAGGCAAAGTGGGCAAACTCAGACATGAAATGCCAACAACATTGTGAGCTATCATATTCATGCATAAAATACAGAATAGTTAAAGAAAACATACATTTTGAATTCTGTAAAGTTATTGTGGGAGAGGTGGAAAAATGATTGTTGTCCACCAATAATGAAAAAACACCTGGTATTGACAACTTGGAAAGCCACTGAGGATGGTAGCAAACTATATTGCCACTCCTGTTTGTCATATCGTTAATCTGAGCCTAGAGAAAAGTGTTTTTTCCTCAGACCTGAAGAGAAGCTCAAGTAATTCCGCTACCCAAGAATGGTAAAGCGCCCTTGGCTGGTTCTAACAGTTTACCAATCAGCTTGTGTTTGACCAGACACATGCTCTTAGCAAACTCTGGGGAAAAGTTGTTTGACCAGATACAATGCTATTTCTCTGTGAACAATTTAACAAGACTTTCAGCGTGCTTGTAGAGAAGGGCACTCAACATGTACTGCACTGACATAAATGAGTGATTGGCTGAAATAAATTGATAAGAAAAAGATTGTGGAAGCTCTATTGTTAAACTTTAGTGCAGCCGTTAATATTATTGATCATAATCTGTTATCGGAAAAATGTATGTTATGGTTTTACATCCTCTACAACGGGTTGGTCAAAACAAGCATTGTGATTGGTTGAGACACGTTATAAGCCATACTATAAAAACGGTTTAGCACGGGAGTAAACATTTTCTTAACGAGTCAGATAATAAGTTGCATGGACTCACTCTTTGTGCTATAATAGTGTTTAGCATGATTTTTGAATGACTACATCATTTCTGTACCCCAAACATACAATTGTCTGTATGGTCCCTCAGTGAATTTCAAACTCAAACACAAAGAGCAGGGGGGTTTTCTAAAGAAGGGCAACTAGTTCCAGGGTTCCTCTGTGGGGAGGGGTAAACCTTCCAGAAGGACAACCACTTCTGCAGCACTCCACCAACCCAAGAAGACATGAGGCTGAAATCGCTGCCAACAGTGCTTCAATAAAGTACTGAGTAAAGTGTCTGAATGCTTATAACAATGTGAAATTTCTGTTTTTTATTTTAAATGTAAAAAAAAAATCAATCTAAAAACCTGTTTATGCTTTGTCGTTATGGGGTATTGTGTGCAGATTGATACAGGAAAACAGATTATTTAATACATTTTAGAATAAGGCTGTAATGTAACAAAATATGGAAAAAAGGAAGGGGTCTGAATACTTTCCGACTGTGTATATATATATATATATATATCTATATATATATATATATATATATATATATATATATATATAGATAGATAGATAGATAGATAGATAATTGTATATATATATATATATATATATACACAGTGCATTCGGAAAGTTATATATATATATATATATTCTGTAATGTTAATGTTTTAAATGTTTGTAAATTGTAAAAAGTATTTTTGTCTGTAATGTGTTTTTTGTTATGTGTTGGGCCCCAGGAAGACTAGCTGTCACCATTGGCGTCGGCTAATGGTGATCCTAATAAAAATCCTAAGTGTAGTCACTCACAAACCTCACACAAACTCTTATCCCTCTGTTAGCCCTCTGAGCAAATGAAAAAGCATTAGCATGGAAAAGCCATCTCACACATTACGGCTAAGCGTGGCCACTCACAAACCTAACACCTATTCATCATATCCCATTGGCCCATTCCTCTTTGATCACTGTAATGCCGTTTTACTTGAATCCTATAGAGACTACTGTCTCCAACCATTATTTTACGTGAAAAGCATGCTAATAAACGCATCTGCTTAGTGTCTCAAGGTATATCCACAGCTGTTCTGCTCAGCATCCTACAATGGTGGAGGGAGGCTTTTGTTTTGGATGTGTAAGTAGGACAACTGTGAACGGCTCATTTCTACACAGGTTTGACTGCCTTTCCCCCCCTCTGTGCTCCTGGCATATGAAAGGCTGCCTAGCTGATAGAGACGACGACCCACATTGTTTAATCCCCTGTATTGTGTAGCAGTGCTGGGAGGATTCGGAAAGTGGCAAAGCAGGGGAAACAATGGTGCAGGACATTCTCCGTTGCTACACTCTTAGAAACAAAGGTTATATCTAGAACCTAAACCTAACCTAACTAAGAACCTAACCTCTTTGGCTATTCCCACAGGAGAACCCTTTGAAGAACCTTTTTTGGTTCCAGGTACAACCCTTTTGGTTCCAGGTACAACCCTTTTGGGTCCAGGTACAACCCTTTTAGGTCCAGGTACAACCCTTTTGGGTCCAGGTAGAATCATTTTCAAATCAAAATGAATTGGTCACAGATTTGCAGATGTTATTGCAAGTGCAGCAAAATGCTTGTGTTTCTAACTCCAACAGTGTAGTAATACGCACATAATCCAAAAAAGCTATGATCCCTTACTGATGTCACTTGTTAAATCCTCTTCAATCAGTGTAGATGAAGGGGAAGAGACAGGTTAAAGAATTATTTTTACTTATTGAGACAATTAAGACATAGATTATGTATGTTTGCCATTCAGAGGGTGAATGGGCAAGACAAAAGGTGTTAAGTGCCTTTGAACGGGCTATGGTAGTAGGTGCCAGGTATCGCTTGTTTGAGTGTGTCAAGAACTGCAACACTACTGGGTTGTTTGAGTGTGTCAAGAACTGCAACGCTCCTGGGTTTTTCACGTTCAACAGTTTCCCGTGTGTATCAGAAAAAGTCCCCCACCCAAAGGACATCCAGCCAACTTGACACAACTGTGGAACGCACTGGAGTCATCATGGGCCAGCATCCCTGTGGAATGCTTTCGACACCTTGTAGAGTCCGTGCCCCGACGAATTGAGGCTGTTCTGAGAGCAAAAGGAGGTGCAACTCAATATTAGGACGGTGTTCCTAATGTTTTGTACACTCAGTGTATATATAATGGTGTGCATATACAGTACTAACTTTTTGTACTGAATTCAAGGTGTTATGTTTGGGGCAAATCCAATACAACACATTACTGAGTACCACACTCCATATTTTCAAGTATAGTGTTGGCTGCCTCATGTTATGGGTCTGTTTGTAATCGTTAAGGACTGGAGAGTTTTTCAGGAATAAAAATAAACAGAATGAAGCTAAGCACAGACTAAGTCCTAGAGGCAAGATTACTTTAAAATGGCTGTCTAGCAATGATCAACAACCAACTTGACAGAGCTTGAAGAATTTTTGTAAGAATAATGTGCAAGAAAATATTGTACAATTCAGGAGTCCAAAGCTCTTAGAGACTTAGACATATTTACAGCTGTAATCGCTGCCAAATATGATTCTAACATGTATTGACTCAAGGGTGTAGATGTGTGAGAAAAAAAAATATTGAATACATTTTGAATTCAGGCTGTAACACAGCAAAATGTGGAATTAGTCAAGGGGTATGAATACTTTCTGAAGGCATAATTGGTCTGGCCTACTCCAAAATTAAACACATTTTAGTAATCACCTTTCAGTGTGTACTGTATTATTATGCATACTGGATGGACTAGTTAGTTACCTTATGCTCCAAACTTTATTTCCATGAGTCTGGGAGAGAATGTATAGGTCTACTGTAGGTGATGCTGTTGCTTCCTTGGTTGTGCAAGGTGTCTTAGTTAGTCTACAATTATTGCAAATTTGTATTTGATTTTGAATAGCCTAGAAATGGGGAATTTGTATTTGATTTTGAATAGCCTAGAAATGGGGAATTTATATTTGATTTTGAATAGCCTAGAAATGGGGAATTTGTATTTGATTTTGAATAGCCTAGAAATGGGGAATTTGTAATTGATTTTGAATAGCCTAGAAATGGGGAATTTGTATTTGATTTTGAATAGCCTAGAAATGGGGAATTTTTATTTGATTTTGAATAGCCTAGAAATGGGGAATTTGTATTTGATTTTGAATAGCCTAGAAATGGGGAATTTGTATTTGATTTTGAATAGCCTAGAAATGGGGAATTTGTATTTGATTTTGAATAGCCTAGAAATGGGGAATTTGTAATTGATTTTGAATAGCCTATAAATGGGGAATTTGTAATTGATTTTGAATAGCCTAGAAATGGGGAATTTGTATTTGATTTTGAATAGCCTAGAAATGGGGAATTTGTATTTGATTTTGAATAGCCTAGAAATGGGGAATTTGTATTTGATTTTGAATAGCCTAGAAATGGGGAATTTGTATTTGATTTTGAATAGCCTGGAAATGGGGAATTTGTATTTGATTTTGAATAGCCTAGAAATGGGGAATTTGTAATTGATTTTGAATAGCCTAGAAATGGGGAATTTGTAATTGATTTTGAATAGCCTAGAAATGGGGAATTTGTAATTGATTTTGAATAGCCTAGAAATGGGGAATTTGTAATTGATTTTGAATAGCCTAGAAATGGGGAATTTGTCATTGATTTTGAATAGCCTAGAAATGGGGAATTTGTCATTGATTTTGAATAGCCTAGAAATGGGGAATTTGTCATTGATTTTGAATAGCCTAGAAATGGGGAATTTGTAATTGATTTTGAATAGCCTAGAAATGGGGAATTTGTCATTGATTTTGAATAGCCTAGAAATGGGGAATTTGTAATTGATTTTGAATAGCCTAGAAATGGGGAATTTGTAATTGATTTTGAATAGCCTAGAAATGGGGAATTTGTAATTGATTTTGAATAGCCTAGAAATGGGGAATTTGTAATTGATTTTGAATAGCCTAGAAATGGGGAATTTGTATTTGATTTTGAATAGCCTAGAAATGGGGAATTTGTAATTGATTTTGAATAGCCTAGAAATGGGGAATTTGTAATTGATTTTGAATAGCCTAGAAATGGGGAATTTGTAATTGATTTTGAATAGCCTAGAAATGGGGAATTTGTCATTGATTTTGAATAGCCTAGAAATGGGGAATTTGTAATTGATTTTGAATAGCCTAGAAATGGGGAATTTGTAATTGATTTTGAATAGCCTAGAAATGGGGAATTTGTAATTGATTTTGAATAGCCTAGAAATGGGGAATTTGTAATTGATTTTGAATAGCCTAGAAATGGGGAATTTGTTATATGTTCATAACTAATAAGCTGACACATTACCTTTAGCAACAGAATCTCGCCCTCGTGAATTTCTATCTCCTTCTCTCTCTCTCCTTCATTCCTTTCTCAAGCATGCAGAGAGAGGGGCTTTCAACATTTTAATTAAATATGTTTAGTTGTGAAAATATATTACTATCGATGTTTCTAACAGATCTCACTTGGTTTCCCAAATTAAGCACGGGGTAGCTGCAGCAACAAGGTTGGAGAGCCCATGGCATACAGAGTTTGGGCAGAATATCACCTTTAGCGCAGTGAGGCTGCATTCTCCTCAAACAGTGGTTGATGCATGGAGTAAAATAACCAGAGTAGCCTACCCAGCATGATTGAAAAACTAACAAGCGGGAAAGAGGCCTTCATTCGCTATTCGAGTAAATATGGCTGAGGTCTTTTTTCCCCTGCTCCTGTCCATTTGATAATGGACCATTCTAAAACAAAACACATTTTACATATTAGTAAAGACAAGATTCAATTGAGAATAGTCTGATGGGTAAAAATATGATCACCTGATGAGAGAACAGAATGTGCAGCCTGAGGCAAGGAACAGAGAGCAAGCTTTTTTTGTGACTTTCTCAAATCATCAGTAGCCTTCAGTCGCACCATGCAGCCCATATATGTTTTGATTTCTAAGACATTCTAATGTTCATGTCATTCACAACTAAAGTTGAGAAATAACTCTAAATCTAGGGTATAGGACCTGTTTTAAATGCTAACTTTTATGCTCAACATTGCCACTTCAAATGCGCACTCGCTCCAGAATGGGAAAAACATCCTTATTATTTATTCAAGTTCAATTATATTATTCTTACTATAAAATCATATAATGTAAAATAATGGCACAGGACTTATAAGTATATCTTGTCTGCTAAATGAACAAGCCTACAACCTATGGCATGGCGCATAGCCACATAGTCTAATATACAGTAGGCCAACTCATATTCTGTTCTTCTGAAGTACATTTTCTTCATATCACAATGTTTCTTTAGACCTGCATGAATTCAATAATGGTTTTATTGTGATGGTGTATATTAAATAGATTTTTTCAACTTTTTTTAATATAGATGTTCCAAAGGTTCGCATCAGTGCCTTGTATGCATGGAGGCCTGGAGATGCTTAATGTGTTTATGTTAATTAACTGTCATATAACAGACTCTTATCCAGAGCAACTTAAAGTAGTGAGTGAATACATTTTAATTCCTACTGGTCCCCCATAGGTATCAAACCCACAACCCTGGCGTTGCAAGTGCCATGCTCTACCAACTGAGCCACACGGGACCAATTACCGTAAGACCGGCAGGCTTTTGCAAAGCAATAACTGGCTGACCAAATTTCATGACTGCTACAGCCGTACGGGGTGAACAGGCCGTGGCTCAGGAGGCTGAGGTCCTTGATGATATTCTTGGCCTTTCTGTGACACCAGGTGCTGTGGATGTCCTGGACGGCAGGCAGTGTGCCACCAGTGATGCATTGGGTCACCCTCTGGAGAGCCCTGTGGTTGCAGATGGTGCAATTGCCATACCAGGCGGTGATACAGCACAACAGGATACTCTCAATGGTGCATCTGTAAAAGTTTGTGAGGTTGAAGAGGCGCTGTTGCATCTTTTTCACCACACTGTCTGTGTGAAGGGACCATTTAAGGTCGTCAGTGATGTGCATGCAGAGGAACTTTAAGCTTTTGACCCTCTCTGCTGCGTCCTCTTCAATGTGGATGGGTGAGTGCTCGCTCTGCTGTCTCCTATAGTCCATGATCAGCTCCTTAGTTTTGTTGAGGGAGAGGATATTTTCCTGGGCTCTCACTTCCTCCCTGTAGGCTGTCTGGTCGTTAATCAGGCCTACCACTGTTGTGTTGTCAGCAACTTGATGATTGAGTTGGCCACGCAGTCATGTGTGAATAGGGAGTACAGGAGGGGGCTGAGCACGCTCCCCTGTGGGTCCCCCATGTTGAGAATCAGAGTGGTGATGGTGTTATTACCTACTTTCACCACTTGGGGTTGGCCCGTCAGGAAGTCCAGGACCTAGTTGCACTGAGAGGAGTTCCGTCTCAGTGCAGCCTTGCGAGGCTTAACATGCTTAAGTAACTTACTCACATCAGCCATGGGGAATGAGAGCACACAGTCCTCGTGAGCGCGAAGACCTGTGTTGGCGGTTCAATATTGTTTTCCTCAAAGAGGGAGAAGAAAGTGTTTAGCTTGTCCGGGAGCGAGGCGTCAGTGTCCGCGACGTGGCTGGCTTTCCTTTTATAATCCGTGACTATCTGGACTCCCTGCCACATATGTCTCGTGTCTGAACCGTTGAATTGCGACTTCACTTTGTCCCTGTACTGTCGTTTTGCCTCTTTGATTGCCTTACGGAGATCATAGCTGATACGTTTGTACCCGTGCATGTTCCCAGTCACCTTGCTGTGGTTAAATGCGGTGGTTCGCACTTTCAGTTTTGCGCGAATGCTGCCATCTATCCATGTTTTTTGGTTTGGATAAGTTATAATCCTCATAGTGAGAACAACATCCTCTATGTACTTCCTGATGAACCCAGTCTCCGGGTCAGTGTATACGTTGATACTATCCTAAGAGGCAACCCAGAACATTTCCCAGTTTGCATGATCAAAAGAGTCTTGAAGCATACATTCCAATTGGTCAGACCAATGTTGATCAGTCCTTACCACAGGTGCTTCTTGTTTAAGTTTCTGCCTATAGGTGGGGAGGAGCAGAATGGAGGCATGATCTTATTTGCCATTCCTGAAGGGAGAGTAGCAATGATCCAGAGTTTGTCATGTGGGTATAGCACAGGAGATGTGTTGATAGAATTCTGGTAGCGTTTTCCTCAGATTCCGTTTACTAAAGTCCCGAGCTATAATAAATGTGGGCTCCGGATATGCGGTTTTCAGTTTGTACATACTGTGGTCCAGTGTAGTTCGTTGACCCATAAATGGTTCTACCTGGAACCAAAAAAGGTTATCCTTTTTTCTAAGAGTGTAGACTTGTCTTCTTTCCTGCTGTACATTGTCTCCTCTCGCACTGCTGCAATGTCTGTTCCACATGATGTTATGTTATTTGCTGGAGAGCAAAGTCTGCTTTTTTTTCATTACTGTGTAAAGGATCATAAACAAGTGCAAAGGCTGAGACTGAAGGACTTTATGATTCTCAACTTACATTTTAGTGAAACATAAGTACACATTAATTTATTACATTGGTACTACAAAGTTATTTTTCTTTATGACCCCTCAACTGAAGGAGAATTTTCAGATTAATAGAAAATAATCCTCCTATCCAAAGCCTATATATTACCATCACAAGGGAAATAGGCCTAAATCTAATAGAGGAAATCCACTTTGGTGGTATGATATTGTTTAATGCAATTACCATCATACTTGAAAACAAAGCATAATTGGTTTCTTTCATCAATCTATTGAGCTGCAACAGTTTAATCAGTTGGCCTTTAAAAGTGCTGTAGTTGCTGATTCTTGAATTACCCGTCTGAAATATGCACACTCCCAAAAGCCAAAAACACTGTCTGAATATTGGCTTCATCAAATCCTGTAAGGTTCTTTAATACAGGGTCAATATGATGGGCAGAGTGAATGAGCTTATGTTTAACAAAGAGTAGAAGAAAACATGAAAAGAAAATGATTTAATATCTTACAGTATGATGATGATGACTCGTTTATATTCCGCAGGGGATTAATTAGATATCACATTTAAATAACTACAGGGATATTAACGTCTTCAGATGTAGCTATTGATCATCCAGGCATATTATTGTCTCACAAAGGATTCCTTTTGTTCGTGTCTTAAAATGTTATTTTGGCGGAGGTCCTCCTGTCTGAATTTGGAGAATAAATGTGTCAATGACTCGTGAATTGTTGATTCGATTTTTCTCCAGAGTGAATTAACCCTGCTGTGTTGAACACTTTAATCTGTTGCTTTCACTTCTCAAGTCTCGCCTTTGGAGACCTTGGGTAGGTTTATTACAATGAGACTTTAAATAATTACAAGAAAAGCATTTAGCAATTTGTAAAGTCAAATAATTTCAATGTTTTTGAGGACATTTGTTCTTCTCATCTTTGGATCAGAGAAGAAGTTGTGGTGACTTAGCTAGAGAGGGTGAGTGTTACCTACCCCTTGACACTGATGGAACATGTCAGCAAAGTGCACTGGCCCCATCCCTGTAGGCGCTATGGTGCTGCCAAAGCTTGTTTGCAGTATGATGTTCAAACCATATTTGAACAATGTTTTGAGCAGACCTCATAAGTCTCTATAAAAAAAAGTCTGTGTGCATTCCCTTTGACTGTAGCCTAGTTTATCCCTGTTTTTTACTAGATGTAAAGGTTCAAGCCAAGAAAATACTTTTTAATCTGGCACTTTTTTTCTCCTCTCTTTTTTTCCCTCACCAGCCAAGATAACAACCCAATGAAGCTCACAGCAGGGACTGGCAGATGACTGTCAAAGGAATAAATGGGCTTACTGTGGCGCCCCTTCTGTTCGGTGGCAGAAAAGAGAGGTTAACGGGGAAGATGGGGCGACTGAACATCTCTGAGCAACAAAATAACAGCTGAGATAACTGCTCTCACTCTTACCTTTAAGGATACTGAACTTCTATGTCACCAGCAAGGAGGTGCACTTCTTTGACCACTTACTGTAGTTTCGGTTTCAGTATCATTTTCTCTTGTCTGCCAATTGTTCCCACCTGGGGGCGAAGATTAGATCTCCGGAATGTGGATTAACTTGCATCGGTTGTTCATCACACACCCCAACTACGGGAAGTTCAACTTTCTGGACAAACTCTCTACAGTAAGTGAACCGCAGAGAGTTTGATGGTGTGTTTGGACCTCATCTTCCTGTAAGGAGCCTCTTTTGCCCCTGCCCCACTGTGGATCATCTCATTTCTTCTCAAAGCCTCTGGAACTGTCTCTGTACTTTTCAGCTGGTGCTGATATTGGTATCCCTGACTGCTCAAGTCCTTGTTACCTCAGTAAATTAGTGGTAAAGCTGCAGTATTCAACAATGGTATTGAGCAATGACTGGGAACACCGTAAATAGTGCTTTCCCCTCTTATAAACACACTCAAACTGTCCTTTACTTGGAGGGGAACTCAAATGGATGCTGGGGTTGCTGTTATCGATACTCTGCAGATAGCCCAGCAAATTAAATTATCAACAGAACAAAAAACCTGGCCATTAAGCGTGTTTGCAGATGGTAGATCCCAGTCACCTGGTGTGTAGGCCTTTGTTCCTGGAGAGGAGGCACAGCGAGATTAGAAGTGCAGTATCCGTGGGAGACCGCTCTTTGCCAAGCCAGACATGATGTCAGCACGTCGCTGGCTGAGAACACTGTTAAAAATCCCTAGAGGTGGCCGCTTGGAGCACAGGACTGGAGGCTGTGTCAGGTTTGATTGGCTCTCCCTTGAAGGCGATGGTTGCATGTTACTTCAGCAGTTGCCTTTTGCACATTGAAGGCGAGTGTTCTGTTTGCCTCAGCATCGGGGGTCCACACAACAGCACCACCCACCAACACTTTATTTAGTGTTTGTCTGTGCATGAATCTTTACCTTTTTACTCCTATGTGGCTGGGGAGATGTTTATCTTTGTTGTTTCAATTTTGAGTAACATTTAAAGTGCAGAAAAAAACAGCTATAATGATTTACTGCGGACCATAAGAATCAGTATTCCTCTCAAGGTAAAAACACAATAGGATCCATAGCTGCTAGCTGTAAAGGTAAAAACAAAACAGGATCAATAGCTGCTAGCTGTAAAGGTAAAAACAGAATAGGATCAATAGCTGCTAGCTGTAAAGGTAAAAACAGAATAGGAGCAATAGCTGCTAGCCATAAAGGTAAAAACACAACAGGATCAATAGCTGCTAGCTGTAAAGGTAAAAACAGAATAGGAGCAATAGCTGCTAGCCATAAAGGTAAAAACACAACAGGATCAATAGCTGCTAGCCATAAAGGTAAAAACACAACAGGATCAATAGCTGCTAGCCATACAGGTATTGTACTCAATGGTGGTTAAATGCCTCAGACTGGCTAAATGCAGTAACATCGGCTACTATAGGTTTGAGGAACGGTGAACTAACAGTCACCACAACACCACATCTTTATAAACAGGAGTGCCCTAGAGTTACAACACCACACAGGAACAGTATAAAGCATTCCCATATAATATCATTGGTCAACCGAGAATCTGAGCACAAGTAAATCCTATAAATAATCTCGCAGAGAGGAATAGTTCTTGTCATGGTGACCATATGGCCAATTCATTATGAGATGCAGAGCATGTCTTAATGAGATAAAACCTTGGCTTTTCCATGGGATATTCAAACGCTCTAATACTTCAGATGCAACATCTCAATAGTGTTCGTTTTACTATGTCACCTTCTCTTGAACATGATTCTAGTTTCCCTAGAGGATATCTAATAATTGTCTCAACTCTTCTCCTGTCATTGCGTGTGTGTGTGTTGTTTGTGTTCTGTGACTATCCCTAAACTGAAATCGTTTAGAAAATATTAGTCATCAAGATTTGCTACTCAACTTGTCAGTATTGTTCCAGGTCAGTATGGTTCCAGGTCAGTATTGTTCCAGGTCAGTATGGTTCCAGGTCAGTATGGTTCCAGGTCAGTATTGTTCCAGGTCAGTATTGTTCCAGGTCAGTATGGTTCCAGGTCAGTATGGTTCCAGGTCAGTATTGTTCCAGGTCTGATCCTGTAGACTGGACCTGTATGGGTGTTTTAGGGTCCCAGTATATTCTCAACAATCCCAGACACTAAATAGGAATCCCCTAAATTCGATCCATTACTCATGTGTACTGAACTATTGGGAATTGTTGTATTTTGTCCTTTTATTCTTTCCATTTTATCACTTTTGAAACCATGCATTAATACAGAGGAAGAAGCTTCAATCTATTTTGCCATAGCTCAAAGAACTAGAGCCATGTCACTGCTTGCTGGCATATTTCCATTAGCATGCAGGGATCAAATCCACTTGAATGGGTGAGGGGTGTGCACCATTGAAGCGCTGTTGAATCATTTAAATTGGTTTGAAATGCAACAGGGAACTCGCCAGTGATTCACCTCAAAGAAAACTTTGGTGAGTTGAACTACGATGACCTTGACTCATGGAGAGGTAACAGCATGTCCAGGTATGCAAAGCACAACTCAATTTCAGCTTTGGAAATAAGAACCCCCCCCAAAAAAAAATATTCCAATGAAGTAGGTCTCTATAAACAACATCAAACATGATGTAATTTGTGGGTATGACCACAAAGCCACCCCAAGCACCAAGCGTCTCTGCACCCCTTGAAATTCCTGACATGTTGTTGACAAAAATCTAATTATAAAATAATTTTGGTAATACCTCACTTGAAGTGGTCTGAAAGAGGGCATTTATAGCAACCTGGCATGATCCTCTTATGTTAATACAAAGCATCAACGTTTCCGGTTTCCGATGAGCTTTCACAACGGTTGATGTGATGTTCTGGCACGTTAACAGTACATTACTCTGTCAAAACAGTGAGGCGATGTGCCACCTCAAGACTGAACAAAATCCATGTACCTTCGTCTGCATCACTGCATCAGTCAACTCTGTTTCGGTCAATATATTGTCTTGAGAAGTAACGTTCAGCAAAGACAACAAACTGCCTGTATGATGAACTGATGAGAAAACATCCCATTGTTAGGGAGTGTGCCAGTGTCTATTGGTATGAAGGGGAGGGCATAGGTGTCACTCTGAGCACTCATTAAAACTGGTCAAAAGTCCCTCAACTTGATACATTTTAAAATAAATATATACCAGATTAACAAAGAATAAATGAAAAGATACTGACTTTGGCCATCAACATGTTGGGGGGGGGGGGGGGGGGGTAGTGTATGAACTAAAGTCAGCAACAACAAAAAAACGCCCCTTTATCAGGACCCTGTCTTTCAAAGATAATAGGTAAAAATCCAAATAACTTCACAGATCTTCGTTGTAAAGGGTTTAAACACTGTTTCCCATGCTTGTTCAATGAACCATAAACAGTTAATGAACATGCACCTGTGGAACAGTCGTTAAGACACTAACAGCTTACAGACGGTAGGAAGTTAAGGTCACAGTTATGAAAACTTAGCATATTAACGAGGCCTTTCTACTGACTCTGAAAAACACCAAAAGAAAGATGCCCAGGGTCCCTGCTCATCTGCGTGAACGTGCTTTCAGCATGCTGCAAGGTGGCATGAGGACTGCAGATGTCCGTACTGTGAAACGCCTAAGACAGCGCTACAGGGAGACAGGACGGACAGCTGATCGACCTCGCAGCGGCAGACCACGTGTAACAACACCTGCACAGGATCGGTACATCCGAACATCACACCTGCGGGACAGGTACAGAATGGCAACAACAACTGCCCGAGTTACACCAGGAACGCACAATCCCTCCATCAGTGCTCAGACTGTCTGCAATAGGCTGAGAGAGGCTGGACTGAGGGTTTGTAGGCCTGCTGTAAGGCAGGTCCTCACCAGACATCACCGGCAACGATGTCGCCTATGGGCACAAACCTACTGTCTCCGGACCAGACAGGACTGGCAAAAAGTGCTCTGACGAGTCGCAGTTTTGACTTATCAGGGGTGATTGTTGGATTCGCATTTATCGTCGAAGGAATGAGCGTTACACCGAGGCCTGTACTCTGGAGCGGGATCGATATGGAGGTGGAGGGTCCATCATGGTCTGGGTCGGTGTGTCACAGCATCAACGGACTGAG